>NC_140577.1:30750699-31350699 GCF_057381845.1 Rhamphochromis longiceps | reverse complement strand
TCCCCTGAGACAAAGTATAGGTTTTCATTATGTGAATAATTTTAAAATCTTAGCTCAAACGGCTGCAAAACCTGTTTGCCCAGCACGGGGATATTGAGTTCTATAAGATAAAGCCATAAACATGTTTGTCTGAGTCTTCTATCAAAAGTTACAGCGATTTATATGAAGTTGTTCAAAAACGCTTTATTTCGCCAAGACAATGCGTTTCTCACTGTTACATGCATTTGAATGGGAAACTCGCCTGAGACAAAGTATAGGTTTTCATTATGTGAATAATTTTAAAGTCTTAGCTCAAACGGCTGCAAAACCTGTTTGCCCAGCACAGGGATATTGAGTTCTATAAGATAAAGCCATAAACATGTTTGTCTGAGTCTTCTATCAAAAGTTACAGCGATTTATATGAAGTTGTTCAAAAACGCTTTATTTCGCCAAGACAATGCGTTTCTCACTGTTACATGCATTTGAATGGGAAACTCGCCTGAGACAAAGTATAGGTTTTCATTATGTGAATAATTTTAAAATCTTAGCTCAAACGGCTGCAAAACCTGTTCTGTTTGCCCAGCACGGGGATATTGAGTTCTATAAGATAAAGCCATAAACATGTTTGTCTGAGTCTTCTATCAAAGGTTACAGCGATTTATATGAAGTTGTACAAAAACGCTTTATTTCGCCAAGACAATGCGTTTCTCACTGTTACATGCATTTGAATGGGAAACTCGCCTGAGACAAAGTATAGGTTTTCATTATGTGAATAATTTTAAAATCTTAGCTCAAACGGCTGCAAAACCTGTTTGCCCAGCACGGGGATATTGAGTTCTATAAGATAAAGCCATAAACATGTTTGTCTGAGTCTTCTATCAAAGGTTACAGCGATTTATATGAAGTTGTTCAAAAACGCTTTATTTCGCCAAGACAATGCGTTTCTCACTGTTACATGCATTTGAATGGGAAACTCGCCTGAGACAAAGTATAGGTTTTCATTATGTGAATAATTTTAAAATCTTAGCTCAAACGGCTGCAAAACCTGTTTGCCCAGCACAGGGATATTGAGTTCTATAAGATAAAGCCATAAACATGTTTGTCTGAGTCTTCTATCAAAAGTTACAGCGATTTATATGAAGTTGTTCAAAAACGCTTTATTTCGCCAAGACAATGCGTTTCTCACTGTTACATGCATTTGAATGGGAAACTCGCCTGAGACAAAGTATAGGTTTTCATTATGTGAATAATTTTAAAGTCTTAGCTCAAACGGCTGCAAAACCTGTTTGCCCAGCACAGGGATATTGAGTTATATAAGATAAAGCCATAAACATGTTTGTCTGAGTCTTCTATCAAAAGTTACAGCGATTTATATGAAGTTGTTCAAAAACGCTTTATTTCGCCAAGACAATGCGTTTCTCACTGTTACATGCATTTGAATGGGAAACTCGCCTGAGACAAAGTATAGGTTTTCATTATGTGAATAATTTTAAAATCTTAGCTCAAACGGCTGCAAAACCTGTTCTGTTTGCCCAGCACGGGGATATTGAGTTCTATAAGATAAAGCCATAAACATGTTTGTCTGAGTCTTCTATCAAAGGTTACAGCGATTTATATGAAGTTGTACAAAAACGCTTTATTTCGCCAAGACAATGCGTTTCTCACTGTTACATGCATTTGAATGGGAAACTCGCCTGAGACAAAGTATAGGTTTTCATTATGTGAATAATTTTAAAATCTTAGCTCAAACGGCTGCAAAACCTGTTTGCCCAGCACGGGGATATTGAGTTCTATAAGATAAAGCCATAAACATGTTTGTCTGAGTCTTCTATCAAAGGTTACAGCGATTTATATGAAGTTGTTCAAAAACGCTTTATTTCGCCAAGACAATGCGTTTCTCACTGTTACATGCATTTGAATGGGAAACTCGCCTGAGACAAAGTATAGGTTTTCATTATGTGAATAATTTTAAAATCTTAGCTCAAACGGCTGCAAAACCTGTTCTGTTTGCCCAGCACAGGGATATTGAGTTCTATAAGATAAAGCCATAAACATGTTTGTCTGAGTCTTCTATCAAAAGTTACAGCGATTTATATGAAGTTGTTCAAAAACGCTTTATTTCGCCAAGACAATGCGTTTCTCACTGTTACATGCATTTGAATGGGAAACTCGCCTGAGACAAAGTATAGGTTTTCATTATGTGAATAATTTTAAAGTCTTAGCTCAAACGGCTGCAAAACCTGTTTGCCCAGCACAGGGATATTGAGTTCTATAAGATAAAGCCATAAACATGTTTGTCTGAGTCTTCTATCAAAAGTTACAGCGATTTATATGAAGTTGTTCAAAAACGCTTTATTTCGCCAAGACAATGCGTTTCTCACTGTTACATGCATTTGAATGGGAAACTCGCCTGAGACAAAGTATAGGTTTTCATTATGTGAATAATTTTAAAATCTTAGCTCAAACGGCTGCAAAACCTGTTCTGTTTGCCCAGCACGGGGATATTGAGTTCTATAAGATAAAGCCATAAACATGTTTGTCTGAGTCTTCTATCAAAAGTTACAGCGATTTATATGAAGTTGTTCAAAAACGCTTTATTTCGCCAAGACAATGCGTTTCTCACTGTTACATGCATTTGAATGGGAAACTCGCCTGAGACAAAGTATAGGTTTTCATTATGTGAATAATTTTAAAATCTTAGCTCAAACGGCTGCAAAACCTGTTTGCCCAGCACGGGGATATTGAGTTCTATAAGATAAAGCCATAAACATGTTTGTCTGAGTCTTCTATCAAAGGTTACAGCGATTTATATGAAGTTGTACAAAAACGCTTTATTTCGCCAAGACAATGCGTTTCTCACTGTTACATGCATTTGAATGGGAAACTCGCCTGAAACAAAGTATAGGTTTTCATTATGTGAATAATTTTAAAATCTTAGCTCAAACGGCTGCAAAACCTGTTCTGTTTGCCCAGCACGGGGATATTGAGTTCTATAAGATAAAGCCATAAACATGTTTGTCTGAGTCTTCTATCAAAGGTTACAGCGATTTATATGAAGTTGTACAAAAACGCTTTATTTCGCCAAGACAATGCGTTTCTCACTGTTACATGCATTTGAATGGGAAACTCGCCTGAGACAAAGTATAGGTTTTCATTATGTGAATAATTTTAAAATCTTAGCTCAAACGGCTGCAAAACCTGTTTGCCCAGCACGGGGATATTGAGTTCTATAAGATAAAGCCATAAACATGTTTGTCTGAGTCTTCTATCAAAGGTTACAGCGATTTATATGAAGTTGTTCAAAAACGCTTTATTTCGCCAAGACAATGCGTTTCTCACTGTTACATGCATTTGAATGGGAAACTCGCCTGAGACAAAGTATAGGTTTTCATTATGTGAATAATTTTAAAGTCTTAGCTCAAACGGCTGCAAAACCTGTTTGCCCAGCACAGGGATATTGAGTTCTATAAGATAAAGCCATAAACATGTTTGTCTGAGTCTTCTATCAAAAGTTACAGCGATTTATATGAAGTTGTTCAAAAACGCTTTATTTCGCCAAGACAATGCGTTTCTCACTGTTACATGCATTTGAATGGGAAACTCGCCTGAGACAAAGTATAGGTTTTCATTATGTGAATAATTTTAAAATCTTAGCTCAAACGGCTGCAAAACCTGTTCTGTTTGCCCAGCACGGGGATATTGAGTTCTATAAGATAAAGCCATAAACATGTTTGTCTGAGTCTTCTATCAAAGGTTACAGCGATTTATATGAAGTTGTACAAAAACGCTTTATTTCGCCAAGACAATGCGTTTCTCACTGTTACATGCATTTGAATGGGAAACTCGCCTGAGACAAAGTATAGGTTTTCATTATGTGAATAATTTTAAAATCTTAGCTCAAACGGCTGCAAAACCTGTTTGCCCAGCACGGGGATATTGAGTTCTATAAGATAAAGCCATAAACATGTTTGTCTGAGTCTTCTATCAAAGGTTACAGCGATTTATATGAAGTTGTTCAAAAACGCTTTATTTCGCCAAGACAATGCGTTTCTCACTGTTACATGCATTTGAATGGGAAACTCGCCTGAGACAAAGTATAGGTTTTCATTATGTGAATAATTTTAAAATCTTAGCTCAAACGGCTGCAAAACCTGTTCTGTTTGCCCAGCACAGGGATATTGAGTTCTATAAGATAAAGCCATAAACATGTTTGTCTGAGTCTTCTATCAAAAGTTACAGCGATTTATATGAAGTTGTTCAAAAACGCTTTATTTCGCCAAGACAATGCGTTTCTCACTGTTACATGCATTTGAATGGGAAACTCGCCTGAGACAAAGTATAGGTTTTCATTATGTGAATAATTTTAAAGTCTTAGCTCAAACGGCTGCAAAACCTGTTTGCCCAGCACAGGGATATTGAGTTCTATAAGATAAAGCCATAAACATGTTTGTCTGAGTCTTCTATCAAAAGTTACAGCGATTTATATGAAGTTGTTCAAAAACGCTTTATTTCGCCAAGACAATGCGTTTCTCACTGTTACATGCATTTGAATGGGAAACTCGCCTGAGACAAAGTATAGGTTTTCATTATGTGAATAATTTTAAAATCTTAGCTCAAACGGCTGCAAAACCTGTTCTGTTTGCCCAGCACGGGGATATTGAGTTCTATAAGATAAAGCCATAAACATGTTTGTCTGAGTCTTCTATCAAAAGTTACAGCGATTTATATGAAGTTGTTCAAAAACGCTTTATTTCGCCAAGACAATGCGTTTCTCACTGTTACATGCATTTGAATGGGAAACTCGCCTGAGACAAAGTATAGGTTTTCATTATGTGAATAATTTTAAAATCTTAGCTCAAACGGCTGCAAAACCTGTTCTGTTTGCCCAGCACGGGGATATTGAGTTCTATAAGATAAAGCCATAAACATGTTTGTCTGAGTCTTCTATCAAAGGTTACAGCGATTTATATGAAGTTGTACAAAAACGCTTTATTTCGCCAAGACAATGCGTTTCTCACTGTTACATGCATTTGAATGGGAAACTCGCCTGAGACAAAGTATAGGTTTTCATTATGTGAATAATTTTAAAATCTTAGCTCAAACGGCTGCAAAACCTGTTTGCCCAGCACGGGGATATTGAGTTCTATAAGATAAAGCCATAAACATGTTTGTCTGAGTCTTCTATCAAAGGTTACAGCGATTTATATGAAGTTGTTCAAAAACGCTTTATTTCGCCAAGACAATGCGTTTCTCACTGTTACATGCATTTGAATGGGAAACTCGCCTGAGACAAAGTATAGGTTTTCATTATGTGAATAATTTTAAAATCTTAGCTCAAACGGCTGCAAAACCTGTTTGCCCAGCACAGGGATATTGAGTTCTATAAGATAAAGCCATAAACATGTTTGTCTGAGTCTTCTATCAAAAGTTACAGCGATTTATATGAAGTTGTTCAAAAACGCTTTATTTCGCCAAGACAATGCGTTTCTCACTGTTACATGCATTTGAATGGGAAACTCGCCTGAGACAAAGTATAGGTTTTCATTATGTGAATAATTTTAAAGTCTTAGCTCAAACGGCTGCAAAACCTGTTTGCCCAGCACAGGGATATTGAGTTATATAAGATAAAGCCATAAACATGTTTGTCTGAGTCTTCTATCAAAAGTTACAGCGATTTATATGAAGTTGTTCAAAAACGCTTTATTTCGCCAAGACAATGCGTTTCTCACTGTTACATGCATTTGAATGGGAAACTCGCCTGAGACAAAGTATAGGTTTTCATTATGTGAATAATTTTAAAATCTTAGCTCAAACGGCTGCAAAACCTGTTCTGTTTGCCCAGCACGGGGATATTGAGTTCTATAAGATAAAGCCATAAACATGTTTGTCTGAGTCTTCTATCAAAGGTTACAGCGATTTATATGAAGTTGTACAAAAACGCTTTATTTCGCCAAGACAATGCGTTTCTCACTGTTACATGCATTTGAATGGGAAACTCGCCTGAGACAAAGTATAGGTTTTCATTATGTGAATAATTTTAAAATCTTAGCTCAAACGGCTGCAAAACCTGTTTGCCCAGCACGGGGATATTGAGTTCTATAAGATAAAGCCATAAACATGTTTGTCTGAGTCTTCTATCAAAGGTTACAGCGATTTATATGAAGTTGTTCAAAAACGCTTTATTTCGCCAAGACAATGCGTTTCTCACTGTTACATGCATTTGAATGGGAAACTCGCCTGAGACAAAGTATAGGTTTTCATTATGTGAATAATTTTAAAATCTTAGCTCAAACGGCTGCAAAACCTGTTCTGTTTGCCCAGCACAGGGATATTGAGTTCTATAAGATAAAGCCATAAACATGTTTGTCTGAGTCTTCTATCAAAAGTTACAGCGATTTATATGAAGTTGTTCAAAAACGCTTTATTTCGCCAAGACAATGCGTTTCTCACTGTTACATGCATTTGAATGGGAAACTCGCCTGAGACAAAGTATAGGTTTTCATTATGTGAATAATTTTAAAGTCTTAGCTCAAACGGCTGCAAAACCTGTTTGCCCAGCACAGGGATATTGAGTTCTATAAGATAAAGCCATAAACATGTTTGTCTGAGTCTTCTATCAAAAGTTACAGCGATTTATATGAAGTTGTTCAAAAACGCTTTATTTCGCCAAGACAATGCGTTTCTCACTGTTACATGCATTTGAATGGGAAACTCGCCTGAGACAAAGTATAGGTTTTCATTATGTGAATAATTTTAAAATCTTAGCTCAAACGGCTGCAAAACCTGTTCTGTTTGCCCAGCACGGGGATATTGAGTTCTATAAGATAAAGCCATAAACATGTTTGTCTGAGTCTTCTATCAAAAGTTACAGCGATTTATATGAAGTTGTTCAAAAACGCTTTATTTCGCCAAGACAATGCGTTTCTCACTGTTACATGCATTTGAATGGGAAACTCGCCTGAGACAAAGTATAGGTTTTCATTATGTGAATAATTTTAAAATCTTAGCTCAAACGGCTGCAAAACCTGTTTGCCCAGCACGGGGATATTGAGTTCTATAAGATAAAGCCATAAACATGTTTGTCTGAGTCTTCTATCAAAGGTTACAGCGATTTATATGAAGTTGTACAAAAACGCTTTATTTCGCCAAGACAATGCGTTTCTCACTGTTACATGCATTTGAATGGGAAACTCGCCTGAAACAAAGTATAGGTTTTCATTATGTGAATAATTTTAAAATCTTAGCTCAAACGGCTGCAAAACCTGTTCTGTTTGCCCAGCACGGGGATATTGAGTTCTATAAGATAAAGCCATAAACATGTTTGTCTGAGTCTTCTATCAAAGGTTACAGCGATTTATATGAAGTTGTACAAAAACGCTTTATTTCGCCAAGACAATGCGTTTCTCACTGTTACATGCATTTGAATGGGAAACTCGCCTGAGACAAAGTATAGGTTTTCATTATGTGAATAATTTTAAAATCTTAGCTCAAACGGCTGCAAAACCTGTTTGCCCAGCACGGGGATATTGAGTTCTATAAGATAAAGCCATAAACATGTTTGTCTGAGTCTTCTATCAAAGGTTACAGCGATTTATATGAAGTTGTTCAAAAACGCTTTATTTCGCCAAGACAATGCGTTTCTCACTGTTACATGCATTTGAATGGGAAACTCGCCTGAGACAAAGTATAGGTTTTCATTATGTGAATAATTTTAAAGTCTTAGCTCAAACGGCTGCAAAACCTGTTTGCCCAGCACAGGGATATTGAGTTCTATAAGATAAAGCCATAAACATGTTTGTCTGAGTCTTCTATCAAAAGTTACAGCGATTTATATGAAGTTGTTCAAAAACGCTTTATTTCGCCAAGACAATGCGTTTCTCACTGTTACATGCATTTGAATGGGAAACTCGCCTGAGACAAAGTATAGGTTTTCATTATGTGAATAATTTTAAAATCTTAGCTCAAACGGCTGCAAAACCTGTTCTGTTTGCCCAGCACGGGGATATTGAGTTCTATAAGATAAAGCCATAAACATGTTTGTCTGAGTCTTCTATCAAAGGTTACAGCGATTTATATGAAGTTGTACAAAAACGCTTTATTTCGCCAAGACAATGCGTTTCTCACTGTTACATGCATTTGAATGGGAAACTCGCCTGAGACAAAGTATAGGTTTTCATTATGTGAATAATTTTAAAATCTTAGCTCAAACGGCTGCAAAACCTGTTTGCCCAGCACGGGGATATTGAGTTCTATAAGATAAAGCCATAAACATGTTTGTCTGAGTCTTCTATCAAAGGTTACAGCGATTTATATGAAGTTGTTCAAAAACGCTTTATTTCGCCAAGACAATGCGTTTCTCACTGTTACATGCATTTGAATGGGAAACTCGCCTGAGACAAAGTATAGGTTTTCATTATGTGAATAATTTTAAAATCTTAGCTCAAACGGCTGCAAAACCTGTTCTGTTTGCCCAGCACAGGGATATTGAGTTCTATAAGATAAAGCCATAAACATGTTTGTCTGAGTCTTCTATCAAAAGTTACAGCGATTTATATGAAGTTGTTCAAAAACGCTTTATTTCGCCAAGACAATGCGTTTCTCACTGTTACATGCATTTGAATGGGAAACTCGCCTGAGACAAAGTATAGGTTTTCATTATGTGAATAATTTTAAAGTCTTAGCTCAAACGGCTGCAAAACCTGTTTGCCCAGCACAGGGATATTGAGTTCTATAAGATAAAGCCATAAACATGTTTGTCTGAGTCTTCTATCAAAAGTTACAGCGATTTATATGAAGTTGTTCAAAAACGCTTTATTTCGCCAAGACAATGCGTTTCTCACTGTTACATGCATTTGAATGGGAAACTCGCCTGAGACAAAGTATAGGTTTTCATTATGTGAATAATTTTAAAATCTTAGCTCAAACGGCTGCAAAACCTGTTCTGTTTGCCCAGCACGGGGATATTGAGTTCTATAAGATAAAGCCATAAACATGTTTGTCTGAGTCTTCTATCAAAAGTTACAGCGATTTATATGAAGTTGTTCAAAAACGCTTTATTTCGCCAAGACAATGCGTTTCTCACTGTTACATGCATTTGAATGGGAAACTCGCCTGAGACAAAGTATAGGTTTTCATTATGTGAATAATTTTAAAATCTTAGCTCAAACGGCTGCAAAACCTGTTCTGTTTGCCCAGCACGGGGATATTGAGTTCTATAAGATAAAGCCATAAACATGTTTGTCTGAGTCTTCTATCAAAAGTTACAGCGATTTATATGAAGTTGTTCAAAAACGCTTTATTTCGCCAAGACAGTGTGTTTCTCACTGTTACATGCATTTGAATGGGAAACTCGCCTGAGACAAAGTATAGGTTTTCATTATGTGAATAATTTTAAAATCTTAGCTCAAACGGCTGCAAAACCTGTTTGCCCAGCACAGGGATATTGAGTTCTATAAGATAAAGCCATAAACATGTTTGTCTGAGTCTTCTATCAAAGGTTGCAGCGATTTATATGAAGTTGTACAAAAACGCTTTATTTCGCCAAGACAGTGTGTTTCTCACTGTTACATGCATTTGAATGGGAAACTCGCCTGAGACAAAGTATAGGTTTTCATTATGTGAATAATTTTAAAATCTTAGCTCAAACGGCTGCAAAACCTGTTCTGTTTGCCCAGCACGGGGATATTGAGTTCTATAAGATAAAGCCATAAACATGTTTGTCTGAGTCTTCTATCAAACGTTACAGCGATTTATATGAAGTTGTTCAAAAACGCTTTATTTCGCCAAGACAATGCGTTTCTCACTGTTACATGCATTTGAATGGGAAACTCGCCTGAAACAAAGTATAGGTTTTCATTATGTGAATAATTTTAAAATCTTAGCTCAAACGGCTGCAAAACCTGTTCTGTTTGCCCAGCACGGGGATATTGAGTTCTATAAGATAAAGCCATAAACATGTTTGTCTGAGTCTTCTATCAAAAGTTACAGCGATTTATATGAAGTTGTTCAAAAACGCTTTATTTCGCCAAGACAGTGTGTTTCTCACTGTTACATGCATTTGAATGGGAAACTCCCCTGAGACAAAGTATAGGTTTTCATTATGTGAATAATTTTAAAATCTTAGCTCAAACGGCTGCAAAACCTGTTTGCCCAGCACGGGGATATTGAGTTCTATAAGATAAAGCCATAAACATGTTTGTCTGAGTCTTCTATCAAAAGTTACAGCGATTTATATGAAGTTGTTCAAAAACGCTTTATTTCGCCAAGACAATGCGTTTCTCACTGTTACATGCATTTGAATGGGAAACTCGCCTGAGACAAAGTATAGGTTTTCATTATGTGAATAATTTTAAAGTCTTAGCTCAAACGGCTGCAAAACCTGTTTGCCCAGCACAGGGATATTGAGTTCTATAAGATAAAGCCATAAACATGTTTGTCTGAGTCTTCTATCAAAAGTTACAGCGATTTATATGAAGTTGTTCAAAAACGCTTTATTTCGCCAAGACAATGCGTTTCTCACTGTTACATGCATTTGAATGGGAAACTCGCCTGAGACAAAGTATAGGTTTTCATTATGTGAATAATTTTAAAATCTTAGCTCAAACGGCTGCAAAACCTGTTCTGTTTGCCCAGCACGGGGATATTGAGTTCTATAAGATAAAGCCATAAACATGTTTGTCTGAGTCTTCTATCAAAAGTTACAGCGATTTATATGAAGTTGTTCAAAAACGCTTTATTTCGCCAAGACAATGCGTTTCTCACTGTTACGTGCATTTGAATGGGAAACTCGCCTGAAACAAAGTATAGGTTTTCATTATGTGAATAATTTTAAAATCTTAGCTCAAACGGCTGCAAAACCTGTTTGCCCAGCACGGGGATATTGAGTTCTATAAGATAAAGCCATAAACATGTTTGTCTGAGTCTTCTATCAAAGGTTGCAGCGATTTATATGAAGTTGTACAAAAACGCTTTATTTCGCCAAGACAGTGTGTTTCTCACTGTTACATGCATTTGAATGGGAAACTCGCCTGAGACAAAGTATAGGTTTTCATTATGTGAATAATTTTAAAATCTTAGCTCAAACGGCTGCAAAACCTGTTCTGTTTGCCCAGCACGGGGATATTGAGTTCTATAAGATAAAGCCATAAACAGGTTTGTCTGAGTCTTCTATCAAACGTTACAGCGATTTATATGAAGTTGTTCAAAAACGCTTTATTTCGCCAAGACAATGCGTTTCTCACTGTTACATGCATTTGAATGGGAAACTCGCCTGAAACAAAGTATAGGTTTTCATTATGTGAATAATTTTAAAATCTTAGCTCAAACGGCTGCAAAACCTGTTCTGTTTGCCCAGCACGGGGATATTGAGTTCTATAAGATAAAGCCATAAACATGTTTGTCTGAGTCTTCTATCAAAAGTTACAGCGATTTATATGAAGTTGTTCAAAAACGCTTTATTTCGCCAAGACAGTGTGTTTCTCACTGTTACATGCATTTGAATGGGAAACTCCCCTGAGACAAAGTATAGGTTTTCATTATGTGAATAATTTTAAAATCTTAGCTCAAACGGCTGCAAAACCTGTTTGCCCAGCACGGGGATATTGAGTTCTATAAGATAAAGCCATAAACATGTTTGTCTGAGTCTTCTATCAAAAGTTACAGCGATTTATATGAAGTTGTTCAAAAACGCTTTATTTCGCCAAGACAATGCGTTTCTCACTGTTACATGCATTTGAATGGGAAACTCGCCTGAGACAAAGTATAGGTTTTCATTATGTGAATAATTTTAAAGTCTTAGCTCAAACGGCTGCAAAACCTGTTTGCCCAGCACAGGGATATTGAGTTCTATAAGATAAAGCCATAAACATGTTTGTCTGAGTCTTCTATCAAAAGTTACAGCGATTTATATGAAGTTGTTCAAAAACGCTTTATTTCGCCAAGACAATGCGTTTCTCACTGTTACATGCATTTGAATGGGAAACTCGCCTGAGACAAAGTATAGGTTTTCATTATGTGAATAATTTTAAAATCTTAGCTCAAACGGCTGCAAAACCTGTTCTGTTTGCCCAGCACGGGGATATTGAGTTCTATAAGATAAAGCCATAAACATGTTTGTCTGAGTCTTCTATCAAAGGTTACAGCGATTTATATGAAGTTGTACAAAAACGCTTTATTTCGCCAAGACAATGCGTTTCTCACTGTTACATGCATTTGAATGGGAAACTCGCCTGAGACAAAGTATAGGTTTTCATTATGTGAATAATTTTAAAATCTTAGCTCAAACGGCTGCAAAACCTGTTTGCCCAGCACGGGGATATTGAGTTCTATAAGATAAAGCCATAAACATGTTTGTCTGAGTCTTCTATCAAAGGTTACAGCGATTTATATGAAGTTGTTCAAAAACGCTTTATTTCGCCAAGACAATGCGTTTCTCACTGTTACATGCATTTGAATGGGAAACTCGCCTGAGACAAAGTATAGGTTTTCATTATGTGAATAATTTTAAAATCTTAGCTCAAACGGCTGCAAAACCTGTTTGCCCAGCACAGGGATATTGAGTTCTATAAGATAAAGCCATAAACATGTTTGTCTGAGTCTTCTATCAAAAGTTACAGCGATTTATATGAAGTTGTTCAAAAACGCTTTATTTCGCCAAGACAATGCGTTTCTCACTGTTACATGCATTTGAATGGGAAACTCGCCTGAGACAAAGTATAGGTTTTCATTATGTGAATAATTTTAAAGTCTTAGCTCAAACGGCTGCAAAACCTGTTTGCCCAGCACAGGGATATTGAGTTATATAAGATAAAGCCATAAACATGTTTGTCTGAGTCTTCTATCAAAAGTTACAGCGATTTATATGAAGTTGTTCAAAAACGCTTTATTTCGCCAAGACAATGCGTTTCTCACTGTTACATGCATTTGAATGGGAAACTCGCCTGAGACAAAGTATAGGTTTTCATTATGTGAATAATTTTAAAATCTTAGCTCAAACGGCTGCAAAACCTGTTCTGTTTGCCCAGCACGGGGATATTGAGTTCTATAAGATAAAGCCATAAACATGTTTGTCTGAGTCTTCTATCAAAGGTTACAGCGATTTATATGAAGTTGTACAAAAACGCTTTATTTCGCCAAGACAATGCGTTTCTCACTGTTACATGCATTTGAATGGGAAACTCGCCTGAGACAAAGTATAGGTTTTCATTATGTGAATAATTTTAAAATCTTAGCTCAAACGGCTGCAAAACCTGTTTGCCCAGCACGGGGATATTGAGTTCTATAAGATAAAGCCATAAACATGTTTGTCTGAGTCTTCTATCAAAGGTTACAGCGATTTATATGAAGTTGTTCAAAAACGCTTTATTTCGCCAAGACAATGCGTTTCTCACTGTTACATGCATTTGAATGGGAAACTCGCCTGAGACAAAGTATAGGTTTTCATTATGTGAATAATTTTAAAATCTTAGCTCAAACGGCTGCAAAACCTGTTCTGTTTGCCCAGCACAGGGATATTGAGTTCTATAAGATAAAGCCATAAACATGTTTGTCTGAGTCTTCTATCAAAAGTTACAGCGATTTATATGAAGTTGTTCAAAAACGCTTTATTTCGCCAAGACAATGCGTTTCTCACTGTTACATGCATTTGAATGGGAAACTCGCCTGAGACAAAGTATAGGTTTTCATTATGTGAATAATTTTAAAGTCTTAGCTCAAACGGCTGCAAAACCTGTTTGCCCAGCACAGGGATATTGAGTTCTATAAGATAAAGCCATAAACATGTTTGTCTGAGTCTTCTATCAAAAGTTACAGCGATTTATATGAAGTTGTTCAAAAACGCTTTATTTCGCCAAGACAATGCGTTTCTCACTGTTACATGCATTTGAATGGGAAACTCGCCTGAGACAAAGTATAGGTTTTCATTATGTGAATAATTTTAAAATCTTAGCTCAAACGGCTGCAAAACCTGTTCTGTTTGCCCAGCACGGGGATATTGAGTTCTATAAGATAAAGCCATAAACATGTTTGTCTGAGTCTTCTATCAAAAGTTACAGCGATTTATATGAAGTTGTTCAAAAACGCTTTATTTCGCCAAGACAATGCGTTTCTCACTGTTACATGCATTTGAATGGGAAACTCGCCTGAGACAAAGTATAGGTTTTCATTATGTGAATAATTTTAAAATCTTAGCTCAAACGGCTGCAAAACCTGTTTGCCCAGCACGGGGATATTGAGTTCTATAAGATAAAGCCATAAACATGTTTGTCTGAGTCTTCTATCAAAGGTTACAGCGATTTATATGAAGTTGTACAAAAACGCTTTATTTCGCCAAGACAATGCGTTTCTCACTGTTACATGCATTTGAATGGGAAACTCGCCTGAAACAAAGTATAGGTTTTCATTATGTGAATAATTTTAAAATCTTAGCTCAAACGGCTGCAAAACCTGTTCTGTTTGCCCAGCACGGGGATATTGAGTTCTATAAGATAAAGCCATAAACATGTTTGTCTGAGTCTTCTATCAAAGGTTACAGCGATTTATATGAAGTTGTACAAAAACGCTTTATTTCGCCAAGACAATGCGTTTCTCACTGTTACATGCATTTGAATGGGAAACTCGCCTGAGACAAAGTATAGGTTTTCATTATGTGAATAATTTTAAAATCTTAGCTCAAACGGCTGCAAAACCTGTTTGCCCAGCACGGGGATATTGAGTTCTATAAGATAAAGCCATAAACATGTTTGTCTGAGTCTTCTATCAAAGGTTACAGCGATTTATATGAAGTTGTTCAAAAACGCTTTATTTCGCCAAGACAATGCGTTTCTCACTGTTACATGCATTTGAATGGGAAACTCGCCTGAGACAAAGTATAGGTTTTCATTATGTGAATAATTTTAAAGTCTTAGCTCAAACGGCTGCAAAACCTGTTTGCCCAGCACAGGGATATTGAGTTCTATAAGATAAAGCCATAAACATGTTTGTCTGAGTCTTCTATCAAAAGTTACAGCGATTTATATGAAGTTGTTCAAAAACGCTTTATTTCGCCAAGACAATGCGTTTCTCACTGTTACATGCATTTGAATGGGAAACTCGCCTGAGACAAAGTATAGGTTTTCATTATGTGAATAATTTTAAAATCTTAGCTCAAACGGCTGCAAAACCTGTTCTGTTTGCCCAGCACGGGGATATTGAGTTCTATAAGATAAAGCCATAAACATGTTTGTCTGAGTCTTCTATCAAAGGTTACAGCGATTTATATGAAGTTGTACAAAAACGCTTTATTTCGCCAAGACAATGCGTTTCTCACTGTTACATGCATTTGAATGGGAAACTCGCCTGAGACAAAGTATAGGTTTTCATTATGTGAATAATTTTAAAATCTTAGCTCAAACGGCTGCAAAACCTGTTTGCCCAGCACGGGGATATTGAGTTCTATAAGATAAAGCCATAAACATGTTTGTCTGAGTCTTCTATCAAAGGTTACAGCGATTTATATGAAGTTGTTCAAAAACGCTTTATTTCGCCAAGACAATGCGTTTCTCACTGTTACATGCATTTGAATGGGAAACTCGCCTGAGACAAAGTATAGGTTTTCATTATGTGAATAATTTTAAAATCTTAGCTCAAACGGCTGCAAAACCTGTTCTGTTTGCCCAGCACAGGGATATTGAGTTCTATAAGATAAAGCCATAAACATGTTTGTCTGAGTCTTCTATCAAAAGTTACAGCGATTTATATGAAGTTGTTCAAAAACGCTTTATTTCGCCAAGACAATGCGTTTCTCACTGTTACATGCATTTGAATGGGAAACTCGCCTGAGACAAAGTATAGGTTTTCATTATGTGAATAATTTTAAAGTCTTAGCTCAAACGGCTGCAAAACCTGTTTGCCCAGCACAGGGATATTGAGTTCTATAAGATAAAGCCATAAACATGTTTGTCTGAGTCTTCTATCAAAAGTTACAGCGATTTATATGAAGTTGTTCAAAAACGCTTTATTTCGCCAAGACAATGCGTTTCTCACTGTTACATGCATTTGAATGGGAAACTCGCCTGAGACAAAGTATAGGTTTTCATTATGTGAATAATTTTAAAATCTTAGCTCAAACGGCTGCAAAACCTGTTCTGTTTGCCCAGCACGGGGATATTGAGTTCTATAAGATAAAGCCATAAACATGTTTGTCTGAGTCTTCTATCAAAAGTTACAGCGATTTATATGAAGTTGTTCAAAAACGCTTTATTTCGCCAAGACAATGCGTTTCTCACTGTTACATGCATTTGAATGGGAAACTCGCCTGAGACAAAGTATAGGTTTTCATTATGTGAATAATTTTAAAATCTTAGCTCAAACGGCTGCAAAACCTGTTCTGTTTGCCCAGCACGGGGATATTGAGTTCTATAAGATAAAGCCATAAACATGTTTGTCTGAGTCTTCTATCAAAGGTTACAGCGATTTATATGAAGTTGTACAAAAACGCTTTATTTCGCCAAGACAATGCGTTTCTCACTGTTACATGCATTTGAATGGGAAACTCGCCTGAGACAAAGTATAGGTTTTCATTATGTGAATAATTTTAAAATCTTAGCTCAAACGGCTGCAAAACCTGTTTGCCCAGCACGGGGATATTGAGTTCTATAAGATAAAGCCATAAACATGTTTGTCTGAGTCTTCTATCAAAGGTTACAGCGATTTATATGAAGTTGTTCAAAAACGCTTTATTTCGCCAAGACAATGCGTTTCTCACTGTTACATGCATTTGAATGGGAAACTCGCCTGAGACAAAGTATAGGTTTTCATTATGTGAATAATTTTAAAATCTTAGCTCAAACGGCTGCAAAACCTGTTTGCCCAGCACAGGGATATTGAGTTCTATAAGATAAAGCCATAAACATGTTTGTCTGAGTCTTCTATCAAAAGTTACAGCGATTTATATGAAGTTGTTCAAAAACGCTTTATTTCGCCAAGACAATGCGTTTCTCACTGTTACATGCATTTGAATGGGAAACTCGCCTGAGACAAAGTATAGGTTTTCATTATGTGAATAATTTTAAAGTCTTAGCTCAAACGGCTGCAAAACCTGTTTGCCCAGCACAGGGATATTGAGTTATATAAGATAAAGCCATAAACATGTTTGTCTGAGTCTTCTATCAAAAGTTACAGCGATTTATATGAAGTTGTTCAAAAACGCTTTATTTCGCCAAGACAATGCGTTTCTCACTGTTACATGCATTTGAATGGGAAACTCGCCTGAGACAAAGTATAGGTTTTCATTATGTGAATAATTTTAAAATCTTAGCTCAAACGGCTGCAAAACCTGTTCTGTTTGCCCAGCACGGGGATATTGAGTTCTATAAGATAAAGCCATAAACATGTTTGTCTGAGTCTTCTATCAAAGGTTACAGCGATTTATATGAAGTTGTACAAAAACGCTTTATTTCGCCAAGACAATGCGTTTCTCACTGTTACATGCATTTGAATGGGAAACTCGCCTGAGACAAAGTATAGGTTTTCATTATGTGAATAATTTTAAAATCTTAGCTCAAACGGCTGCAAAACCTGTTTGCCCAGCACGGGGATATTGAGTTCTATAAGATAAAGCCATAAACATGTTTGTCTGAGTCTTCTATCAAAGGTTACAGCGATTTATATGAAGTTGTTCAAAAACGCTTTATTTCGCCAAGACAATGCGTTTCTCACTGTTACATGCATTTGAATGGGAAACTCGCCTGAGACAAAGTATAGGTTTTCATTATGTGAATAATTTTAAAATCTTAGCTCAAACGGCTGCAAAACCTGTTCTGTTTGCCCAGCACAGGGATATTGAGTTCTATAAGATAAAGCCATAAACATGTTTGTCTGAGTCTTCTATCAAAAGTTACAGCGATTTATATGAAGTTGTTCAAAAACGCTTTATTTCGCCAAGACAATGCGTTTCTCACTGTTACATGCATTTGAATGGGAAACTCGCCTGAGACAAAGTATAGGTTTTCATTATGTGAATAATTTTAAAGTCTTAGCTCAAACGGCTGCAAAACCTGTTTGCCCAGCACAGGGATATTGAGTTCTATAAGATAAAGCCATAAACATGTTTGTCTGAGTCTTCTATCAAAAGTTACAGCGATTTATATGAAGTTGTTCAAAAACGCTTTATTTCGCCAAGACAATGCGTTTCTCACTGTTACATGCATTTGAATGGGAAACTCGCCTGAGACAAAGTATAGGTTTTCATTATGTGAATAATTTTAAAATCTTAGCTCAAACGGCTGCAAAACCTGTTCTGTTTGCCCAGCACGGGGATATTGAGTTCTATAAGATAAAGCCATAAACATGTTTGTCTGAGTCTTCTATCAAAAGTTACAGCGATTTATATGAAGTTGTTCAAAAACGCTTTATTTCGCCAAGACAATGCGTTTCTCACTGTTACATGCATTTGAATGGGAAACTCGCCTGAGACAAAGTATAGGTTTTCATTATGTGAATAATTTTAAAATCTTAGCTCAAACGGCTGCAAAACCTGTTTGCCCAGCACGGGGATATTGAGTTCTATAAGATAAAGCCATAAACATGTTTGTCTGAGTCTTCTATCAAAGGTTACAGCGATTTATATGAAGTTGTACAAAAACGCTTTATTTCGCCAAGACAATGCGTTTCTCACTGTTACATGCATTTGAATGGGAAACTCGCCTGAAACAAAGTATAGGTTTTCATTATGTGAATAATTTTAAAATCTTAGCTCAAACGGCTGCAAAACCTGTTCTGTTTGCCCAGCACGGGGATATTGAGTTCTATAAGATAAAGCCATAAACATGTTTGTCTGAGTCTTCTATCAAAGGTTACAGCGATTTATATGAAGTTGTACAAAAACGCTTTATTTCGCCAAGACAATGCGTTTCTCACTGTTACATGCATTTGAATGGGAAACTCGCCTGAGACAAAGTATAGGTTTTCATTATGTGAATAATTTTAAAATCTTAGCTCAAACGGCTGCAAAACCTGTTTGCCCAGCACGGGGATATTGAGTTCTATAAGATAAAGCCATAAACATGTTTGTCTGAGTCTTCTATCAAAGGTTACAGCGATTTATATGAAGTTGTTCAAAAACGCTTTATTTCGCCAAGACAATGCGTTTCTCACTGTTACATGCATTTGAATGGGAAACTCGCCTGAGACAAAGTATAGGTTTTCATTATGTGAATAATTTTAAAGTCTTAGCTCAAACGGCTGCAAAACCTGTTTGCCCAGCACAGGGATATTGAGTTCTATAAGATAAAGCCATAAACATGTTTGTCTGAGTCTTCTATCAAAAGTTACAGCGATTTATATGAAGTTGTTCAAAAACGCTTTATTTCGCCAAGACAATGCGTTTCTCACTGTTACATGCATTTGAATGGGAAACTCGCCTGAGACAAAGTATAGGTTTTCATTATGTGAATAATTTTAAAATCTTAGCTCAAACGGCTGCAAAACCTGTTCTGTTTGCCCAGCACGGGGATATTGAGTTCTATAAGATAAAGCCATAAACATGTTTGTCTGAGTCTTCTATCAAAGGTTACAGCGATTTATATGAAGTTGTACAAAAACGCTTTATTTCGCCAAGACAATGCGTTTCTCACTGTTACATGCATTTGAATGGGAAACTCGCCTGAGACAAAGTATAGGTTTTCATTATGTGAATAATTTTAAAATCTTAGCTCAAACGGCTGCAAAACCTGTTTGCCCAGCACGGGGATATTGAGTTCTATAAGATAAAGCCATAAACATGTTTGTCTGAGTCTTCTATCAAAGGTTACAGCGATTTATATGAAGTTGTTCAAAAACGCTTTATTTCGCCAAGACAATGCGTTTCTCACTGTTACATGCATTTGAATGGGAAACTCGCCTGAGACAAAGTATAGGTTTTCATTATGTGAATAATTTTAAAATCTTAGCTCAAACGGCTGCAAAACCTGTTCTGTTTGCCCAGCACAGGGATATTGAGTTCTATAAGATAAAGCCATAAACATGTTTGTCTGAGTCTTCTATCAAAAGTTACAGCGATTTATATGAAGTTGTTCAAAAACGCTTTATTTCGCCAAGACAATGCGTTTCTCACTGTTACATGCATTTGAATGGGAAACTCGCCTGAGACAAAGTATAGGTTTTCATTATGTGAATAATTTTAAAGTCTTAGCTCAAACGGCTGCAAAACCTGTTTGCCCAGCACAGGGATATTGAGTTCTATAAGATAAAGCCATAAACATGTTTGTCTGAGTCTTCTATCAAAAGTTACAGCGATTTATATGAAGTTGTTCAAAAACGCTTTATTTCGCCAAGACAATGCGTTTCTCACTGTTACATGCATTTGAATGGGAAACTCGCCTGAGACAAAGTATAGGTTTTCATTATGTGAATAATTTTAAAATCTTAGCTCAAACGGCTGCAAAACCTGTTCTGTTTGCCCAGCACGGGGATATTGAGTTCTATAAGATAAAGCCATAAACATGTTTGTCTGAGTCTTCTATCAAAAGTTACAGCGATTTATATGAAGTTGTTCAAAAACGCTTTATTTCGCCAAGACAATGCGTTTCTCACTGTTACATGCATTTGAATGGGAAACTCGCCTGAGACAAAGTATAGGTTTTCATTATGTGAATAATTTTAAAATCTTAGCTCAAACGGCTGCAAAACCTGTTCTGTTTGCCCAGCACGGGGATATTGAGTTCTATAAGATAAAGCCATAAACATGTTTGTCTGAGTCTTCTATCAAAAGTTACAGCGATTTATATGAAGTTGTTCAAAAACGCTTTATTTCGCCAAGACAGTGTGTTTCTCACTGTTACATGCATTTGAATGGGAAACTCGCCTGAGACAAAGTATAGGTTTTCATTATGTGAATAATTTTAAAATCTTAGCTCAAACGGCTGCAAAACCTGTTTGCCCAGCACAGGGATATTGAGTTCTATAAGATAAAGCCATAAACATGTTTGTCTGAGTCTTCTATCAAAAGTTACAGCGATTTATATGAAGTTGTTCAAAAACGCTTTATTTCGCCAAGACAATGCGTTTCTCACTGTTACATGCATTTGAATGGGAAACTCGCCTGAGACAAAGTATAGGTTTTCATTATGTGAATAATTTTAAAATCTTAGCTCAAACGGCTGCAAAACCTGTTCTGTTTGCCCAGCACGGGGATATTGAGTTCTATAAGATAAAGCCATAAACATGTTTGTCTGAGTCTTCTATCAAAAGTTACAGCGATTTATATGAAGTTGTTCAAAAACGCTTTATTTCGCCAAGACAATGCGTTTCTCACTGTTACATGCATTTGAATGGGAAACTCGCCTGAGACAAAGTATAGGTTTTCATTATGTGAATAATTTTAAAATCTTAGCTCAAACGGCTGCAAAACCTGTTCTGTTTGCCCAGCACGGGGATATTGAGTTCTATAAGATAAAGCCATAAACATGTTTGTCTGAGTCTTCTATCAAAAGTTACAGCGATTTATATGAAGTTGTTCAAAAACGCTTTATTTCGCCAAGACAGTGTGTTTCTCACTGTTACATGCATTTGAATGGGAAACTCGCCTGAGACAAAGTATAGGTTTTCATTATGTGAATAATTTTAAAATCTTAGCTCAAACGGCTGCAAAACCTGTTTGCCCAGCACAGGGATATTGAGTTCTATAAGATAAAGCCATAAACATGTTTGTCTGAGTCTTCTATCAAAGGTTGCAGCGATTTATATGAAGTTGTACAAAAACGCTTTATTTCGCCAAGACAGTGTGTTTCTCACTGTTACATGCATTTGAATGGGAAACTCGCCTGAGACAAAGTATAGGTTTTCATTATGTGAATAATTTTAAAATCTTAGCTCAAACGGCTGCAAAACCTGTTCTGTTTGCCCAGCACGGGGATATTGAGTTCTATAAGATAAAGCCATAAACATGTTTGTCTGAGTCTTCTATCAAACGTTACAGCGATTTATATGAAGTTGTTCAAAAACGCTTTATTTCGCCAAGACAATGCGTTTCTCACTGTTACATGCATTTGAATGGGAAACTCGCCTGAAACAAAGTATAGGTTTTCATTATGTGAATAATTTTAAAATCTTAGCTCAAACGGCTGCAAAACCTGTTCTGTTTGCCCAGCACGGGGATATTGAGTTCTATAAGATAAAGCCATAAACATGTTTGTCTGAGTCTTCTATCAAAAGTTACAGCGATTTATATGAAGTTGTTCAAAAACGCTTTATTTCGCCAAGACAGTGTGTTTCTCACTGTTACATGCATTTGAATGGGAAACTCCCCTGAGACAAAGTATAGGTTTTCATTATGTGAATAATTTTAAAATCTTAGCTCAAACGGCTGCAAAACCTGTTTGCCCAGCACGGGGATATTGAGTTCTATAAGATAAAGCCATAAACATGTTTGTCTGAGTCTTCTATCAAAAGTTACAGCGATTTATATGAAGTTGTTCAAAAACGCTTTATTTCGCCAAGACAATGCGTTTCTCACTGTTACATGCATTTGAATGGGAAACTCGCCTGAGACAAAGTATAGGTTTTCATTATGTGAATAATTTTAAAGTCTTAGCTCAAACGGCTGCAAAACCTGTTTGCCCAGCACAGGGATATTGAGTTCTATAAGATAAAGCCATAAACATGTTTGTCTGAGTCTTCTATCAAAAGTTACAGCGATTTATATGAAGTTGTTCAAAAACGCTTTATTTCGCCAAGACAATGCGTTTCTCACTGTTACATGCATTTGAATGGGAAACTCGCCTGAGACAAAGTATAGGTTTTCATTATGTGAATAATTTTAAAATCTTAGCTCAAACGGCTGCAAAACCTGTTCTGTTTGCCCAGCACGGGGATATTGAGTTCTATAAGATAAAGCCATAAACATGTTTGTCTGAGTCTTCTATCAAAAGTTACAGCGATTTATATGAAGTTGTTCAAAAACGCTTTATTTCGCCAAGACAATGCGTTTCTCACTGTTACGTGCATTTGAATGGGAAACTCGCCTGAAACAAAGTATAGGTTTTCATTATGTGAATAATTTTAAAATCTTAGCTCAAACGGCTGCAAAACCTGTTCTGTTTGCCCAGCACGGGGATATTGAGTTCTATAAGATAAAGCCATAAACATGTTTGTCTGAGTCTTCTATCAAAGGTTGCAGCGATTTATATGAAGTTGTACAAAAACGCTTTATTTCGCCAAGACAGTGTGTTTCTCACTGTTACATGCATTTGAATGGGAAACTCGCCTGAGACAAAGTATAGGTTTTCATTATGTGAATAATTTTAAAATCTTAGCTCAAACGGCTGCAAAACCTGTTCTGTTTGCCCAGCACGGGGATATTGAGTTCTATAAGATAAAGCCATAAACATGTTTGTCTGAGTCTTCTATCAAACGTTACAGCGATTTATATGAAGTTGTTCAAAAACGCTTTATTTCGCCAAGACAATGCGTTTCTCACTGTTACATGCATTTGAATGGGAAACTCGCCTGAAACAAAGTATAGGTTTTCATTATGTGAATAATTTTAAAATCTTAGCTCAAACGGCTGCAAAACCTGTTCTGTTTGCCCAGCACGGGGATATTGAGTTCTATAAGATAAAGCCATAAACATGTTTGTCTGAGTCTTCTATCAAAAGTTACAGCGATTTATATGAAGTTGTTCAAAAACGCTTTATTTCGCCAAGACAGTGTGTTTCTCACTGTTACATGCATTTGAATGGGAAACTCCCCTGAGACAAAGTATAGGTTTTCATTATGTGAATAATTTTAAAATCTTAGCTCAAACGGCTGCAAAACCTGTTTGCCCAGCACGGGGATATTGAGTTCTATAAGATAAAGCCATAAACATGTTTGTCTGAGTCTTCTATCAAAAGTTACAGCGATTTATATGAAGTTGTTCAAAAACGCTTTATTTCGCCAAGACAATGCGTTTCTCACTGTTACGTGCATTTGAATGGGAAACTCGCCTGAAACAAAGTATAGGTTTTCATTATGTGAATAATTTTAAAATCTTAGCTCAAACGGCTGCAAAACCTGTTTGCCCAGCACGGGGATATTGAGTTCTATAAGATAAAGCCATAAACATGTTTGTCTGAGTCTTCTATCAAAGGTTGCAGCGATTTATATGAAGTTGTACAAAAACGCTTTATTTCGCCAAGACAGTGTGTTTCTCACTGTTACATGCATTTGAATGGGAAACTCGCCTGAGACAAAGTATAGGTTTTCATTATGTGAATAATTTTAAAATCTTAGCTCAAACGGCTGCAAAACCTGTTCTGTTTGCCCAGCACGGGGATATTGAGTTCTATAAGATAAAGCCATAAACATGTTTGTCTGAGTCTTCTATCAAAAGTTACAGCGATTTATATGAAGTTGTTCAAAAACGCTTTATTTCGCCAAGACAATGCGTTTCTCACTGTTACGTGCATTTGAATGGGAAACTCGCCTGAAACAAAGTATAGGTTTTCATTATGTGAATAATTTTAAAATCTTAGCACAAACGGCTGCAAAACCTGTTTGCCCAGCATGGGGATATTGAGTTCTATAAGATAAAGCCATAAACATGTTTGTCTGAGTCTTCTATCAAAGGTTGCAGCGATTTATATGAAGTTGTACAAAAACGCTTTATTTCGCCAAGACAGTGTGTTTCTCACTGTTACATGCATTTGAATGGGAAACTCGCCTGAGACAAAGTATAGGTTTTCATTATGTGAATAATTTTAAAATCTTAGCTCAAACGGCTGCAAAACCTGTTCTGTTTGCCCAGCACGGGGATATTGAGTTCTATAAGATAAAGCCATAAACATGTTTGTCTGAGTCTTCTATCAAAAGTTACAGCGATTTATATGAAGTTGTTCAAAAACGCTTTATTTCGCCAAGACAGTGTGTTTCTCACTGTTACATGCATTTGAATGGGAAACTCCCCTGAGACAAAGTATAGGTTTTCATTATGTGAATAATTTTAAAATCTTAGCTCAAACGGCTGCAAAACCTGTTTGCCCAGCACGGGGATATTGAGTTCTATAAGATAAAGCCATAAACATGTTTGTCTGAGTCTTCTATCAAAAGTTACAGCGATTTATATGAAGTTGTTCAAAAACGCTTTATTTCGCCAAGACAATGCGTTTCTCACTGTTACATGCATTTGAATGGGAAACTCGCCTGAGACAAAGTATAGGTTTTCATTATGTGAATAATTTTAAAGTCTTAGCTCAAACGGCTGCAAAACCTGTTTGCCCAGCACAGGGATATTGAGTTCTATAAGATAAAGCCATAAACATGTTTGTCTGAGTCTTCTATCAAAGGTTGCAGCGATTTATATGAAGTTGTACAAAAACGCTTTATTTCGCCAAGACAGTGTGTTTCTCACTGTTACATGCATTTGAATGGGAAACTCGCCTGAGACAAAGTATAGGTTTTCATTATGTGAATAATTTTAAAATCTTAGCTCAAACGGCTGCAAAACCTGTTCTGTTTGCCCAGCACGGGGATATTGAGTTCTATAAGATAAAGCCATAAACATGTTTGTCTGAGTCTTCTATCAAACGTTACAGCGATTTATATGAAGTTGTTCAAAAACGCTTTATTTCGCCAAGACAATGCGTTTCTCACTGTTACATGCATTTGAATGGGAAACTCGCCTGAAACAAAGTATAGGTTTTCATTATGTGAATAATTTTAAAATCTTAGCTCAAACGGCTGCAAAACCTGTTCTGTTTGCCCAGCACGGGGATATTGAGTTCTATAAGATAAAGCCATAAACATGTTTGTCTGAGTCTTCTATCAAAGGTTACAGCGATTTATATGAAGTTGTACAAAAACGCTTTATTTCGCCAAGACAGTGTGTTTCTCACTGTTACATGCATTTGAATGGGAAACTCGCCTGAGACAAAGTATAGGTTTTCATTATGTGAATAATTTTAAAATCTTAGCTCAAACGGCTGCAAAACCTGTTCTGTTTGCCCAGCACGGGGATATTGAGTTCTATAAGATAAAGCCATAAACATGTTTGTCTGAGTCTTCTATCAAACGTTACAGCGATTTATATGAAGTTGTTCAAAAACGCTTTATTTCGCCAAGACAATGCGTTTCTCACTGTTACATGCATTTGAATGGGAAACTCGCCTGAAACAAAGTATAGGTTTTCATTATGTGAATAATTTTAAAATCTTAGCTCAAACGGCTGCAAAACCTGTTCTGTTTGCCCAGCACGGGGATATTGAGTTCTATAAGATAAAGCCATAAACATGTTTGTCTGAGTCTTCTATCAAAGGTTACAGCGATTTATATGAAGTTGTACAAAAACGCTTTATTTCGCCAAGACAGTGTGTTTCTCACTGTTACATGCATTTGAATGGGAAACTCGCCTGAGACAAAGTATAGGTTTTCATTATGTGAATAATTTTAAAATCTTAGCTCAAACGGCTACAAAACCTGTTCTGTTTGCCCAGCACGGGGATATTGAGTTCTATAAGATAAAGCCATAAACATGTTTGTCTGAGTCTTCTATCAAAGGTTGCAGCGATTTATATGAAGTTGTACAAAAACGCTTTATTTCGCCAAGACAGTGTGTTTCTCACTGTTACATGCATTTGAATGGGAAACTCGCCTGAGACAAAGTATAGGTTTTCATTATGTGAATAATTTTAAAATCTTAGCTCAAACGGCTGCAAAACCTGTTCTGTTTGCCCAGCACGGGGATATTGAGTTCTATAAGATAAAGCCATAAACATGTTTGTCTGAGTCTTCTATCAAAATTACAGCGATTTATATGAAGTTGTTCAAAAACGCTTTCTTTCGCCAAGACAATGCGTTTCTCACTGTTACATGCATTTGAATGGGAAACTCGCCTGAGACAAAGTATAGGTTTTCATTATGTGAATAATTTTAAAATCTTAGCTCAAACGGCTGCAAAACCTGTTCTGTTTGCCCAGCACGGGGATATTGAGTTCTATAAGATAAAGCCATAAACATGTTTGTCTGAGTCTTCTATCAAAAGTTACAGCGATTTATATGAAGTTGTTCAAAAACGCTTTATTTCGCCAAGACAATGCGTTTCTCACTGTTACATGCATTTGAATGGGAAACTCGCCTGAGACAAAGTATAGGTTTTCATTATGTGAATAATTTTAAAGTCTTAGCTCAAACGGCTGCAAAACCTGTTTGCCCAGCACAGGGATATTGAGTTCTATAAGATAAAGCCATAAACATGTTTGTCTGAGTCTTCTATCAAAGGTTACAGCGATTTATATGAAGTTGTTCAAAAACGCTTTATTTCGCCAAGACAATGCGTTTCTCACTGTTACATGCATTTGAATGGGAAACTCGCCTGAAACAAAGTATAGGTTTTCATTATGTGAATAATTTTAAAATCTTAGCTCAAACGGCTGCAAAACCTGTTCTGTTTGCCCAGCACGGGGATATTGAGTTCTATAAGATAAAGCCATAAACATGTTTGTCTGAGTCTTCTATCAAAGGTTACAGCGATTTATATGAAGTTGTACAAAAACGCTTTATTTCGCCAAGACAGTGTGTTTCTCACTGTTACATGCATTTGAATGGGAAACTCGCCTGAGACAAAGTATAGGTTTTCATTATGTGAATAATTTTAAAATCTTAGCTCAAACGGCTGCAAAACCTGTTCTGTTTGCCCAGCACGGGGATATTGAGTTCTATAAGATAAAGCCATAAACATGTTTGTCTGAGTCTTCTATCAAACGTTACAGCGATTTATATGAAGTTGTTCAAAAACGCTTTATTTCGCCAAGACAATGCGTTTCTCACTGTTACATGCATTTGAATGGGAAACTCGCCTGAAACAAAGTATAGGTTTTCATTATGTGAATAATTTTAAAATCTTAGCTCAAACGGCTGCAAAACCTGTTCTGTTTGCCCAGCACGGGGATATTGAGTTCTATAAGATAAAGCCATAAACATGTTTGTCTGAGTCTTCTATCAAAGGTTACAGCGATTTATATGAAGTTGTACAAAAACGCTTTATTTCGCCAAGACAGTGTGTTTCTCACTGTTACATGCATTTGAATGGGAAACTCGCCTGAGACAAAGTATAGGTTTTCATTATGTGAATAATTTTAAAATCTTAGCTCAAACGGCTACAAAACCTGTTCTGTTTGCCCAGCACGGGGATATTGAGTTCTATAAGATAAAGCCATAAACATGTTTGTCTGAGTCTTCTATCAAAGGTTGCAGCGATTTATATGAAGTTGTACAAAAACGCTTTATTTCGCCAAGACAGTGTGTTTCTCACTGTTACATGCATTTGAATGGGAAACTCGCCTGAGACAAAGTATAGGTTTTCATTATGTGAATAATTTTAAAATCTTAGCTCAAACGGCTGCAAAACCTGTTCTGTTTGCCCAGCACGGGGATATTGAGTTCTATAAGATAAAGCCATAAACATGTTTGTCTGAGTCTTCTATCAAAATTACAGCGATTTATATGAAGTTGTTCAAAAACGCTTTCTTTCGCCAAGACAATGCGTTTCTCACTGTTACATGCATTTGAATGGGAAACTCGCCTGAGACAAAGTATAGGTTTTCATTATGTGAATAATTTTAAAATCTTAGCTCAAACGGCTGCAAAACCTGTTCTGTTTGCCCAGCACGGGGATATTGAGTTCTATAAGATAAAGCCATAAACATGTTTGTCTGAGTCTTCTATCAAAAGTTACAGCGATTTATATGAAGTTGTTCAAAAACGCTTTATTTCGCCAAGACAATGCGTTTCTCACTGTTACATGCATTTGAATGGGAAACTCGCCTGAGACAAAGTATAGGTTTTCATTATGTGAATAATTTTAAAGTCTTAGCTCAAACGGCTGCAAAACCTGTTTGCCCAGCACAGGGATATTGAGTTCTATAAGATAAAGCCATAAACATGTTTGTCTGAGTCTTCTATCAAAGGTTACAGCGATTTATATGAAGTTGTACAAAAACGCTTTATTTCGCCAAGACAGTGTGTTTCTCACTGTTACATGCATTTGAATGGGCAACTCGCCTGAGACAAAGTATAGGTTTTCATTATGTGAATAATTTTAAAATCTTAGCTCAAACGGCTGCAAAACCTGTTCTGTTTGCCCAGCACAGGGATATTGAGTTCTATAAGATAAAGCCATAAACATGTTTGTCTGAGTCTTCTATCAAAAGTTACAGCGATTTATATGAAGTTGTTCAAAAACGCTTTATTTCGCCAAGACAATGCGTTTCTCACTGTTACATGCATTTGAATGGGAAACTCGCCTGAGACAAAGTATAGGTTTTCATTATGTGAATAATTTTAAAATCTTAGCTCAAACGGCTGCAAAACCTGTTCTGTTTGCCCAGCACGGGGATATTGAGTTCTATAAGATAAAGCCATAAACATGTTTGTCTGAGTCTTCTATCAAAAGTTACAGCGATTTATATGAAGTTGTTCAAAAACGCTTTATTTCGCCAAGACAATGCGTTTCTCACTGTTACATGCATTTGAATGGGAAACTCGCCTGAAACAAAGTATAGGTTTTCATTATGTGAATAATTTTAAAGTCTTAGCTCAAACGGCTGCAAAACCTGTTTGCCCAGCACAGGGATATTGAGTTCTATAAGATAAAGCCATAAACATGTTTGTCTGAGTCTTCTATCAAAAGTTACAGCGATTTATATGAAGTTGTTCAAAAACGCTTTATTTCGCCAAGACAATGCGTTTCTCACTGTTACATGCATTTGAATGGGAAACTCGCCTGAAACAAAGTATAGGTTTTCATTATGTGAATAATTTTAAAATCTTAGCTCAAACGGCTGCAAAACCTGTTTGCCCAGCACGGGGATATTGAGTTCTATAAGATAAAGCCATAAACATGTTTGTCTGAGTCTTCTATCAAAGGTTACAGCGATTTATATGAAGTTGTACAAAAACGCTTTATTTCGCCAAGACAATGCGTTTCTCACTGTTACATGCATTTGAATGGGAAACTCGCCTGAAACAAAGTATAGGTTTTCATTATGTGAATAATTTTAAAGTCTTAGCTCAAACGGCTGCAAAACCTGTTTGCCCAGCACAGGGATATTGAGTTCTATAAGATAAAGCCATAAACATGTTTGTCTGAGTCTTCTATCAAAAGTTACAGCGATTTATATGAAGTTGTTCAAAAACGCTTTATTTCGCCAAGACAATGCGTTTCTCACTGTTACATGCATTTGAATGGGAAACTCGCCTGAAACAAAGTATAGGTTTTCATTATGTGAATAATTTTAAAATCTTAGCTCAAACGGCTGCAAAACCTGTTTGCCCAGCACGGGGATATTGAGTTCTATAAGATAAAGCCATAAACATGTTTGTCTGAGTCTTCTATCAAAGGTTACAGCGATTTATATGAAGTTGTACAAAAACGCTTTATTTCGCCAAGACAATGCGTTTCTCACTGTTACATGCATTTGAATGGGAAACTCGCCTGAGACAAAGTATAGGTTTTCATTATGTGAATAATTTTAAAATCTTAGCTCAAACGGCTGCAAAACCTGTTCTGTTTGCCCAGCACGGGGATATTGAGTTCTATAAGATAAAGCCATAAACATGTTTGTCTGAGTCTTCTATCAAACGTTACAGCGATTTATATGAAGTTGTTCAAAAACGCTTTATTTCGCCAAGACAATGCGTTTCTCACTGTTACATGCATTTGAATGGGAAACTCGCCTGAAACAAAGTATAGGTTTTCATTATGTGAATAATTTTAAAATCTTAGCTCAAACGGCTGCAAAACCTGTTCTGTTTGCCCAGCACGGGGATATTGAGTTCTATAAGATAAAGCCATAAACATGTTTGTCTGAGTCTTCTATCAAAGGTTACAGCGATTTATATGAAGTTGTACAAAAACGCTTTATTTCGCCAAGACAGTGTGTTTCTCACTGTTACATGCATTTGAATGGGAAACTCGCCTGAGACAAAGTATAGGTTTTCATTATGTGAATAATTTTAAAATCTTAGCTCAAACGGCTGCAAAACCTGTTCTGTTTGCCCAGCACGGGGATATTGAGTTCTATAAGATAAAGCCATAAACATGTTTGTCTGAGTCTTCTATCAAACGTTACAGCGATTTATATGAAGTTGTTCAAAAACGCTTTATTTCGCCAAGACAATGCGTTTCTCACTGTTACATGCATTTGAATGGGAAACTCGCCTGAAACAAAGTATAGGTTTTCATTATGTGAATAATTTTAAAATCTTAGCGCAAACGGCTGCAAAACCTGTTTGCCCAGCACGGGGATATTGAGTTCTATAAGATAAAGCCATAAACATGTTTGTCTGAGTCTTCTATCAAAGGTTACAGCGATTTATATGAAGTTGTACAAAAACGCTTTATTTCGCCAAGACAATGCGTTTCTCACTGTTACATGCATTTGAATGGGAAACTCGCCTGAGACAAAGTATAGGTTTTCATTATGTGAATAATTTTAAAATCTTAGCTCAAACGGCTGCAAAACCTGTTCTGTTTGCCCAGCACGGGGATATTGAGTTCTATAAGATAAAGCCATAAACATGTTTGTCTGAGTCTTCTATCAAACGTTACAGCGATTTATATGAAGTTGTTCAAAAACGCTTTATTTCGCCAAGACAATGCGTTTCTCACTGTTACATGCATTTGAATGGGAAACTCGCCTGAAACAAAGTATAGGTTTTCATTATGTGAATAATTTTAAAATCTTAGCTCAAACGGCTGCAAAACCTGTTCTGTTTGCCCAGCACGGGGATATTGAGTTCTATAAGATAAAGCCATAAACATGTTTGTCTGAGTCTTCTATCAAAGGTTACAGCGATTTATATGAAGTTGTACAAAAACGCTTTATTTCGCCAAGACAGTGTGTTTCTCACTGTTACATGCATTTGAATGGGAAACTCGCCTGAGACAAAGTATAGGTTTTCATTATGTGAATAATTTTAAAATCTTAGCTCAAACGGCTGCAAAACCTGTTCTGTTTGCCCAGCACGGGGATATTGAGTTCTATAAGATAAAGCCATAAACATGTTTGTCTGAGTCTTCTATCAAACGTTACAGCGATTTATATGAAGTTGTTCAAAAACGCTTTATTTCGCCAAGACAATGCGTTTCTCACTGTTACATGCATTTGAATGGGAAACTCGCCTGAAACAAAGTATAGGTTTTCATTATGTGAATAATTTTAAAATCTTAGCTCAAACGGCTGCAAAACCTGTTCTGTTTGCCCAGCACGGGGATATTGAGTTCTATAAGATAAAGCCATAAACATGTTTGTCTGAGTCTTCTATCAAAGGTTACAGCGATTTATATGAAGTTGTACAAAAACGCTTTATTTCGCCAAGACAGTGTGTTTCTCACTGTTACATGCATTTGAATGGGAAACTCGCCTGAGACAAAGTATAGGTTTTCATTATGTGAATAATTTTAAAATCTTAGCTCAAACGGCTGCAAAACCTGTTCTGTTTGCCCAGCACGGGGATATTGAGTTCTATAAGATAAAGCCATAAACATGTTTGTCTGAGTCTTCTATCAAAGGTTACAGCGATTTATATGAAGTTGTACAAAAACGCTTTATTTCGCCAAGACAATGCGTTTCTCACTGTTACATGCATTTGAATGGGAAACTCGCCTGAAACAAAGTATAGGTTTTCATTATGTGAATAATTTTAAAATCTTAGCTCAAACGGCTGCAAAACCTGTTTGCCCAGCACGGGGATATTGAGTTCTATAAGATAAAGCCATAAACATGTTTGTCTGAGTCTTCTATCAAAGGTTGCAGCGATTTATATGAAGTTGTACAAAAACGCTTTATTTCGCCAAGACAGTGTGTTTCTCACTGTTACATGCATTTGAATGGGAAACTCGCCTGAGACAAAGTATAGGTTTTCATTATGTGAATAATTTTAAAATCTTAGCTCAAACGGCTGCAAAACCTGTTCTGTTTGCCCAGCACGGGGATATTGAGTTCTATAAGATAAAGCCATAAACATGTTTGTCTGAGTCTTCTATCAAAAGTTACAGCGATTTATATGAAGTTGTTCAAAAACGCTTTATTTCGCCAAGACAGTGTGTTTCTCACTGTTACATGCATTTGAATGGGAAACTCCCCTGAGACAAAGTATAGGTTTTCATTATGTGAATAATTTTAAAATCTTAGCTCAAACGGCTGCAAAACCTGTTTGCCCAGCACGGGGATATTGAGTTCTATAAGATAAAGCCATAAACATGTTTGTCTGAGTCTTCTATCAAAAGTTACAGCGATTTATATGAAGTTGTTCAAAAACGCTTTATTTCGCCAAGACAATGCGTTTCTCACTGTTACATGCATTTGAATGGGAAACTCGCCTGAGACAAAGTATAGGTTTTCATTATGTGAATAATTTTAAAGTCTTAGCTCAAACGGCTGCAAAACCTGTTTGCCCAGCACAGGGATATTGAGTTCTATAAGATAAAGCCATAAACATGTTTGTCTGAGTCTTCTATCAAAGGTTACAGCGATTTATATGAAGTTGTACAAAAACGCTTTATTTCGCCAAGACAGTGTGTTTCTCACTGTTACATGCATTTGAATGGGAAACTCGCCTGAGACAAAGTATAGGTTTTCATTATGTGAATAATTTTAAAATCTTAGCTCAAACGGCTGCAAAACCTGTTCTGTTTGCCCAGCACAGGGATATTGAGTTCTATAAGATAAAGCCATAAACATGTTTGTCTGAGTCTTCTATCAAAAGTTACAGCGATTTATATGAAGTTGTTCAAAAACGCTTTATTTCGCCAAGACAATGCGTTTCTCACTGTTACATGCATTTGAATGGGAAACTCGCCTGAGACAAAGTATAGGTTTTCATTATGTGAATAATTTTAAAGTCTTAGCTCAAACGGCTGCAAAACCTGTTTGCCCAGCACAGGGATATTGAGTTCTATAAGATAAAGCCATAAACATGTTTGTCTGAGTCTTCTATCAAAAGTTACAGCGATTTATATGAAGTTGTTCAAAAACGCTTTATTTCGCCAAGACAATGCGTTTCTCACTGTTACATGCATTTGAATGGGAAACTCGCCTGAAACAAAGTATAGGTTTTCATTATGTGAATAATTTTAAAATCTTAGCTCAAACGGCTGCAAAACCTGTTTGCCCAGCACGGGGATATTGAGTTCTATAAGATAAAGCCATAAACATGTTTGTCTGAGTCTTCTATCAAAGGTTACAGCGATTTATATGAAGTTGTACAAAAACGCTTTATTTCGCCAAGACAATGCGTTTCTCACTGTTACATGCATTTGAATGGGAAACTCGCCTGAAACAAAGTATAGGTTTTCATTATGTGAATAATTTTAAAGTCTTAGCTCAAACGGCTGCAAAACCTGTTTGCCCAGCACAGGGATATTGAGTTCTATAAGATAAAGCCATAAACATGTTTGTCTGAGTCTTCTATCAAAAGTTACAGCGATTTATATGAAGTTGTTCAAAAACGCTTTATTTCGCCAAGACAATGCGTTTCTCACTGTTACATGCATTTGAATGGGAAACTCGCCTGAAACAAAGTATAGGTTTTCATTATGTGAATAATTTTAAAATCTTAGCTCAAACGGCTGCAAAACCTGTTTGCCCAGCACGGGGATATTGAGTTCTATAAGATAAAGCCATAAACATGTTTGTCTGAGTCTTCTATCAAAGGTTACAGCGATTTATATGAAGTTGTACAAAAACGCTTTCTTTCGCCAAGACAATGCGTTTCTCACTGTTACATGCATTTGAATGGGAAACTCGCCTGAGACAAAGTATAGGTTTTCATTATGTGAATAATTTTAAAATCTTAGCTCAAACGGCTGCAAAACCTTGTTTGCCCAGCACGGGGATATTGAGTTCTATAAGATAAAGCCATAAACATGTTTGTCTGAGTCTTCTATCAAAAGTTACAGCGATTTATATGAAGTTGTTCAAAAACGCTTTATTTCGCCAAGACAATGCGTTTCTCACTGTTACATGCATTTGAATGGGAAACTCGCCTGAAACAAAGTATAGGTTTTCATTATGTGAATAATTTTAAAATCTTAGCTCAAACGGCTGCAAAACCTGTTTGCCCAGCACGGGGACATTGAGTTCTATAAGATAAAGCCATAAACATGTTTGTCTGAATCTTCTATCAAAAGTTACAGCTATTTATATGAAGTTGTACAAAAACGTGGGTTTTAGAGTCTTCATCATTAAATCTCTGGTTGCTTCATTTTTCTATCCTATATCAGATATTTTAATGGTTAGCTTAGGTAAAGTTCCATTCTCATGGTGAGGCAAAGTGCTTTATGTGTGTGTGTGCGCCTGTCATGAACGGCTATAAAAGGCCTATAATTAAAGAACAAAGCGGGGTTTGAGTTCGAGTTGCGGCAGACTGTCACTACTTGTAAATGGAACGCAGCCTTCCTACGGCGGACAGCTAATAACAGGAATCGGACGCGGTCCAGCCAAGTCCACAGCAACCACCATAGCAACCGCCTAGCATGACCTTAAAAACATATTCTGTCTTCATAACTATCAAAATCGTGAAATGATTTGCAAAGTGTGAAAGTGTTACAGCTGCAGAGAGCTATGGCGGTATCTATGGAAGCTGTTTACATAGCTAATAATATACGATGTAACCATGGAGGCAGTCAGTCACTTGAGCTAGCGGTGCATGTTTACTACAGTGAATAAGGTGATTGAGTGCACAGCGTCCACACTCTGCAGGGGGTAAAGACATTACTTCAATATTGTTTTATATTGATATATATTAGCCTTCTGTTGACCATCACCTCAGGTTCACCATTACAGTTTCAGATTACAGATGCACACTGTCTAAACACATTCAAAAACTCATGTCTCAGAAATAAGCACAGCTGTTCATGTTTGTCATTAGAGTTTTATTTGTAAGAAAATTATGAACTTCATATTGTGCATTAAATAAAAGAACATTTCACAACTCTGAGTCAACAGAAACAGGTAACAGAAATGTCTCTAATGTGTACAGTGTAGTGTAAGCATTAAAAGATCATAAAGGAAAAACTAACATTTATGTGAAACTAATTGTAATAAAAAATGAGCAGGTGCTTTATAGATTTAAAAGAAAGAATCTGAAAACAACACTTTTTTGGTCTAAGTGATCAAAGTAGAAAACAGAACTGATGTTCAAGAACAAACCGTAGCTGCACTAATATTACACATCTCGATCGTTGTACTGAACAGACATGTTGCTTTTAAAACCACATGCAGTGTGTGACCATGACTGTTCACTGAGACCATGAACGCCACTTCGCTGAAGCATTCTTCTTCTTCTTCTTGCCATTAAATTGGAAGCAGAAGCAGCACGAGCTGATTTGATCTACTGAAAGGAAAAAGCAGAACATCTGAGTTGAAACCAGTCAGCTGAAATCATTAAGACAGGAACAAATTCAATGCAGTGTCTCAAGTGGCTTAGCCTGTTACAACTGTTGATACAAGCTAAATACGGTTAACACACAGTGTCAGGGAGCTCCAGTGTGGGAACTAGTGGCTTTAGGTTTGTAGTCATTTAACTTTCATCCATTCATTCATTTAATTCAGGAGGAAGAAATGCCAGGTTGGTGCAGGCTGGTTACATGCATTTGGTCCCATGCTGTCTTTAATTAAATGACTTGGTTCATTTTATGGCTGGGCTGTATGTGGGGTTATATCATGTTATTTGGGCAGGAGTACCTGTCCCCTGTTAGACTTAGAAAGTTTCTCCATAAGTAGAGTTTCTAACTCTTCTAGCACATCTGTGGCTGACAGCTTTTTGGTGGCTCTTTTTACCCCACACTGGTTGTGAGTGTGTAAATAGCCCCACTAGTTATTTTGGGTTGCAGTTAACTAGGGAGGAAGGGGTGGGTATGCCATGATTAGGTGAATAACAATTATATGTGATACATAAATTTCACAATGCATGCATATATCTCTATCAATTAAACCTGGCCTGAGGGCTGCCATTTTTTACATTCAGTTATTTCTCTTAGAAATGTTGGAACTAAATAATGAATGTGTTACAGTTAAAGTGAAACACTGGTCAGTGTAAATGGCTCATTGGGACACAGAAACCTTTAAATTAAACCTGATATCTAGTGTCAAACAATATCAAAGCTGTAAAAGATGTTTACATTCAGAATTTATAAAACTATGATTGTAAATAAATTCAAACAAGTGAGCTTTTCTCTTTGTGCTGAATATCAACACTGTGGTTTCTTAGACTGTAAGCTTTACTTTAGTGCAACCAGTTGCAGAAGCTGCCACTCCAAATGTCTTTTGATAACAAGAAAAAAATACCTTTTCAGTACACGGCCTGAAGTTCTTCTCCGAAATCTTCTGCAATCGGCTTTGTCTGCTGGTTTGAAGACAATAAACCATAAAAAAGATGATTTAGTCACTTTGTCTGTGTCATGCAGCTCAAATGTGTCGTGTAACGATGTTGAATAGCCGTCGTTATCCCTCTGCTGCATCAGTAGGATTGTACTGTACAGCATCTCATTGATATGTGAGGAATGCTAATGTAACACGATAACAGACTTACATCATTAAAATATAAAGTGCAGGAGATATTTAGATATTTTTTATATTTATATTACATTTTATAGCTGACGGATTTTACTAAATAGATAGAATTTACTAAATAGCTGGATGAACATGAAAAATATGTCTATAATAACAAATGACCATGAGAGCCAGTAGAATTAATTCAGCTGGACACTCAAAAGACGTCCTTAAATGCTCTTTAAGTGGCAGAACAGATGAACAAACAGTTAATCGCTTACTTGAGATGAAATCTGCTCAGCTACTTTGAAAACAGCTTCTAACTGGTTCCTCCTTTAACAGGATGACTGCTCAGGGGTAAGGCCATCATGCAATCCAGCAACCTTTATGGTTCTGCTTTGATTCACCAGGAACTATTAGGGAAACCTTCCAGCGCCTCCTGTGAAAGACACAGGCATAAACACACAAACATTTATTAACATGTTCCACAGTGTTCCAGTTTGATTTTCTTATCCTGTGGACAACAACGTACATGGATGCAGGTTTATTGTTAACTTTTGTAAGGTTTATTTAATGAACATATCCAGCTGCAGCTCCACTGTGATCCTGAACTGGATAAGCACTTAAGAAAATGTGTCAATAAATGGACAAACATCAACTTACTATATTTATCCAAACAGACGGGACCAATAATGCTTCGCTGAGTTAGAGACTTTAACAGACTCTTCTATGTAAGAATGTCTCGTGCTGATATACCTGCAAACTTGACAACAAAGGTTTTTCAGACTACATGTAGCTGTCCTCTATGTCAGCTAACACATTTACATTTATGTCACACTTATTTCTGCTTTCCCATTTTATAATTATTACTTACATTTTGATTAGATACCTTGAGTTTGTAAATGATCAGATTACATAATTGGAATACAATGTATCCAATTCAGGGTTGCGGGAGGATGAAGCCTATCCCAGCTGATACAGGACAAAGACAGGCTGCCAGTTTATTGCAGGGCTAATACAATATGTGTAACAGAAAATCCACTTAAATGTTTGATATTTCTTATAATAATCATAATTATGACTATTATTTAAAGGTTTCTTCATAAATACATTTTGATTTTTTATAACCCCTAAAATATAAACCTGAGCTGTTTCAGATTCTGACCTCTGACCTCAGTGACCTGGCTGTGTCCTCACTGCAGCTCCCTCTTGGAAGTACGTCTGCTTCTTGTCTTCCCCCAGTGTTGACCGCCTGATATCAAGATATCACGTACTGTAACTGAGGAACAAAAAAGGACAAACACTTGCCTTCATTTAAAAGTACATTCATACAGAGATAATCTATGGAAACACACTAGTTCACAGTTTGGGAGGAACCAGTTCCTGTGAAACATTTCTGTATATGAACATCATGTGGAGAATGAATGAAATGAGTTCTTCAGGTGACTCAGCAGTCCCACACTGACAAATGAAATCTAGTTAAACTATTAAGCATATTTGCTCTTCTGAAATCTGTGTTAAACAACAACAAACATAAATTAGTAACAAAAACTACAGCTGAGTATAGGCTTTACAAACCACCAGCAGCCATAATGCTAAATTTTAATCTTCAAATGTTTCTGAGCTGTCTTCAACCTGCTTTTAGCACATTAAAGTCTCAATAAATAAAGTCAATGCAGACTCAATCCTAAATGTTCAGCACACAGAGACACAGAGGTACTGTTTAAAGTTTAGTGTTAACTTGAGTCACTGATCATTCACAGTATTACAGAGTCTGGCAGTCTTTGCATGATGTCCACGTCACTGTAAGTTTCTAGCTGACTCTCAGGTGTGCCAGCAGGAAAGAGTAATAATAACCTGCATCCTGAGGTTTGTCATGCAGGATTAAAGGAGCCAAGCTTTGTTCACACAGCTAGGATTGTATTTTACACTGACCGTGGGTCAGTATCAACTTCAAGAAGACAGCTGTAACTGTTGATAGAAGAATCACACACACATATTTATGGCTTTGCCTTATAGAATTCAGCATCTCAGTGCTCAGGAAATAGGTTTTGCAGCTGTTTGAGCTAAGATTTTCAAGTTATTCACAAATTAAAACCTATACTTTGTGTCGGGCAAGAACTAAATTCAAATGCATGTAACAGTGAGAAACGCACTGTCTTGGCGAAGTAAAGCGTTTCTCATCAACTTCATAGAGCTTGCTGTAACTTTTGATAGAAGACTCAGACAAACATATTCATGGCTTTATCTTATAGACTTCAATATCCCCCCAATGTGTGTGTGAGTCTTCTCTCAAAATTTACAGCTGTCTTTATGAAGTTTATGGAAAAACGCTTTATTTCACCACGTTAGTGCGTTTCTCGCTATTACATGCATTTGAATGGAGTTCTCGCCCGACACAAAGTATAGGTTTTCAATTTGTGAATAACTTGAAAATCTTAGCTCAAACAGCTGCAAAACCTATTTCCTCAGCACGGAGATGCTGAATTCTATAAGGCAAAGCCATAAATATGTGTGTGTGTGAGTCCTCTATCAAAAGTTACAGCTGTCTTCATGAAGTTGATACTGACCCAGGGTCAAGTTATTCACATAATGAAAACTTATACTTTGTTTCGTGCAAGAACTCCATTCAAATGCATGTAATAGTCAGAAACGCACTGTCTCGGCGAAATGAAGCCTTTTTGTACAACTTCATGAAGTTAGCTGTAACTTTTGATAAAAGGCTCAAAGCAGAGGGATAACGACGGCTATTCAACATCGTTACACGACACATTCGAGCTGCATGACGCAGACAAAGTGACTAAATCATCTTTTTTGTGGTTTATTGTCTTCAAACCAGCAGACAAAGCCGATTGCAGAAGATGTCGGAGAAGAACTTCAGGCCGTGTACTGAAAAGGTATTTTTTTCTTGTTATCAAAAGACATTTGGAGTGGCAGCTTCTGCAACTGGTTGCACTAAAGTAAAGCTTACAGTCTAAGAAACCACAGTGTTGATATTCAGCACAAAGAGAAAAGCTCACTTGTTTGAATTTATTTACAATCATAGTTTTATAAATTCTGAATGTAAACATCTTTTACAGCTTTGATATTGTTTGACACTAGATATCAGGTTTAATTTAAAGGTTTCTGTGTCCCAATGAGCCATTTACACTGACCAGTGTTTCACTTTAACTGTAACACATTCATTATTTAGTTCCAACATTTCTAAGAGAAATAACTGAATGTAAAAAATGGCAGCCCTCAGGCCAGGTTTAATTGATAGAGATATATGCATGCATTGTGAAATTTATGTATCACATATAATTGTTATTCACCTAATCATGGCATACCCACCCCTTCCTCCCTAGTTAACTGCAACCCAAAATAACTAGTGGGGCTATTTACACACTCACAACCAGTGTGGGGTAAAAAGAGCCACCAAAAAGCTGTCAGCCACAGATGTGCTAGAAGAGTTAGAAACTCTACTTATGGAGAAACTTTCTAAGTCTAACAGGGGACAGGTACTCCTGCCCAAATAACATGATATAACCCCACATACAGCCCAGCCATAAAATGAACCAAGTCATTTAATTAAAGACAGCATGGGACCAAATGCATGTAACCAGCCTGCACCAACCTGGCATTTCTTCCTCCTGAATTAAATGAATGAATGGATGAAAGTTAAATGACTACAAACCTAAAGCCACTAGTTCCCACACTGGAGCTCCCTGACACTGTGTGTTAACCGTATTTAGCTTGTATCAACAGTTGTAACAGGCTAAGCCACTTGAGACACTGCATTGAATTTGTTCCTGTCTTAATGATTTCAGCTGACTGGTTTCAACTCAGATGTTCTGCTTTTTCCTTTCAGTAGATCAAATCAGCTCGTGCTGCTTCTGCTTCCAATTTAATGGCAAGAAGAAGAAGAAGAATGCTTCAGCGAAGTGGCGTTCATGGTCTCAGTGAACAGTCATGGTCACACACTGCATGTGGTTTTAAAAGCAACATGTCTGTTCAGTACAACGATCGAGATGTGTAATATTAGTGCAGCTACGGTTTGTTCTTGAACATCAGTTCTGTTTTCTACTTTGATCACTTAGACCAAAAAAGTGTTGTTTTCAGATTCTTTCTTTTAAATCTATAAAGCACCTGCTCATTTTTTATTACAATTAGTTTCACATAAATGTTAGTTTTTCCTTTATGATCTTTTAATGCTTACACTACACTGTACACATTAGAGACATTTCTGTTACCTGTTTCTGTTGACTCAGAGTTGTGAAATGTTCTTTTATTTAATGCACAATATGAAGTTCATAATTTTCTTACAAATAAAACTCTAATGACAAACATGAACAGCTGTGCTTATTTCTGAGACATGAGTTTTTGAATGTGTTTAGACAGTGTGCATCTGTAATCTGAAACTGTAATGGTGAACCTGAGGTGATGGTCAACAGAAGGCTAATATATATCAATATAAAACAATATTGAAGTAATGTCTTTACCCCCTGCAGAGTGTGGACGCTGTGCACTCAATCACCTTATTCACTGTAGTAAACATGCACCGCTAGCTCAAGTGACTGACTGCCTCCATGGTTACATCGTATATTATTAGCTATGTAAACAGCTTCCATAGATACCGCCATAGCTCTCTGCAGCTGTAACACTTTCACACTTTGCAAATCATTTCACGATTTTGATAGTTATGAAGACAGAATATGTTTTTAAGGTCATGCTAGGCGGTTGCTATGGTGGTTGCTGTGGACTTGGCTGGACCGCGTCCGATTCCTGTTATTAGCTGTCCGCCGTAGGAAGGCTGCGTTCCATTTACAAGTAGTGACAGTCTGCCGCAACTCGAACTCAAACCCCGCTTTGTTCTTTAATTATAGGCCTTTTATAGCCGTTCATGACAGGCGCACACACACACATAAAGCACTTTGCCTCACCATGAGAATGGAACTTTACCTAAGCTAACCTTTAAAATATCTGATATAGGATAGAAAAAATGAAGCAACCAGAGATTTAATGATGAAGACTCTGGGTTCTGTAGTGACCTGAATGACTCTTTGCATACAATTTATTGAAGAGGACTTTAGAATGCACTTTACATTTAGACTGTTGCTGTTTAATTTTTTACATTGTTGCGGTGTTATGTCATGAATAAAGTTCACCTGCTGGGGGTTTGATGGATCAGATCATCATAATCAATGGGTCCTGAGGTGGGCGGGACTGTCTCTGGTGATGTCACCATGAAGGAACAGCATCTGGCACGTGTTGCTGAAACATCCCAGTACACCGGTGTAGTTTCCTCTCCAGCTGTTTGACATTTGACACTTCAACATTAAGGGGAAGAAGAAGAAACAGTGTTAGGTCAGGTGACCACATGGTTTCTAAAGTAACTGACAGGAAGTAACCAGGCCGTTAGAAATGGATGGCATGTGTTTAGAGTTACTGGAGTTGGGTAACTCTACTTACCAAAAGCAGAAGCACACAGATGAAGGATCAGATGCTGAATGTTGCAGGAACATGCTCGTGCGGTGGTCATTCAGTGCTGCTCCGGCAGGTTAGACAGTCCAAGACTGATATACTGCCCATCTGAGAGTTTGAAAACACACATGCAAAGATTTATTTTGTATTACAGTCAAAGTTGGATGTTCATTTTTGTCCTTTAAAAATGTTTGTGTATTTGAAAGCGCTAACATTTAAGGATGACTTGGATCGTCTCCTTTAAAGGGGAGACAAGTGTATCCACTGATCCACGTCACTTTATCTGGATGATGACTCCTCTCCCCCTCACTCAGAAACGCTCCTAATATAACCAAGCAAATAAATAATATTGAAGATTTACTTACATCATTACAAAAACAGGAAAAACATCTCCCTTTGATTCTATTTCTCCATTCCTGCTGAACATCAGGCAACAAATATCTCAATAAATCACAGTAAAATGTAAAGCACATGTTTTCTCTGCTTTGTCTAACCTCTGCAGAGCCTGTCAAGAAAAACATATCTGTAAGCATAAAACAAATATACATTTCATAACACGTCACTGGACAAACCTCGGTCAGTTGATTTCCTCTGTGCAGTGCAGACGAACATCAGTCAGCAAGTCAAGGTGGTGAGATGGACTGGTGTCCTTTGTGACTCTGCTGGTTCTTCTGAGGAAATACCACCGTCTCTCCACACCGTCACCATCTGTGAGCACAAACTGCTGCTCTGCTCTGCCAGCATGTAGGAAATCACATATCACACACACAGGGGTGAAGAAACATTAGAACTCAACTTTGGATACTTTAGATCTAAACAGATCAAAGTAGCTCTTAGCTTCAACAATCAGTGAACAGACAAACAATGATACCATACTGATTCTGTATGAATACAATATGGTATTTTCAATACAGGTGTCAAATTAATTTACTAAAACTAATACAGATATATGTATTTTTTTTTTTTGATAAATTCGTTTGCTAAATTATAAGAATATATATTTTTTCATTTAACAATTGCAACTGAAAGAAATTAAATATTGAACAAAAATATATTGTCACATTCTGAGCATGCTCAGCATGCTGACAGACTTGAAGTTGCTACAGATTTTAAGAAGTGATAATTATAGGGAAAAAACTTCTCTTTTTCATCCGTTTAATCAAACATTTGATGCCTTAGATGTCTCAGTCCTATAGCATTCTGCAACTACAACTAAGCTGAAGCTTGGATTTGGCTGCAGGTGCCCTGTACATCCTTCTCAACATGTGGGTACCATTTAATCACACTTCTTCCTGAGCTTTGCTTCGTCACAAGACCAAAGGTGGCATCCCGTGTCACGGTCATATCATCATCCAGAAGAAACATTTGAAGAAACATCATGGAGAAGAAACATTTACGCGCCTCCCGGTTTTGTTTTCTGATCCTGCAAAAAGACTGAGGACAACAAAGCCCAGAGAACACGAGATACACAACATCCAACATTCAGACTCAACAGCCTCCATAAATGAAGAGCACCAGGTTGGTTCAGTTATAGTAGATGTCATGGAATTTTTTTTAATAAAGTCTGCAACACAGAAAGAGCTGTGATCATGCTATTTATTACTGTGCACAGGAGAGCAAACACACATCAAACATCACAGTTCAGTCATGTCAGCTCTGCCACTTCACGTGTCTCGCTATGAAACCTAACGGATCAATGGTTATGCTGTTTTGTGCCCTTGACGTTATCAGCACCTGTAAAGGGAGTTGTTTTCTCAAACTGCTGAAGTAAGTTCATCTAGTTTTAGAAACTTTCATTGAACAGTCTATAACAGTGTCACAACTAAGCATATGCATAAGCACTTAAATGCTTTAAATGAGAATAACATAAAATTTCTATTACAGGAGCTAGAGCCTGTCCCAGTAGTCATAGGTAGAGCACACCTGGACAGGTCACCAGTCTGTCAGAGGACTAACACAGATGCAGCCTGACTCAATCCTAAATGTTCAGCACACAGAGACACAGAGGTACCGTGTAAAGTTTAGTGTTAACTTGAGTCACTGATCATTTGCAGTATTACAGAGTCTGGCAGTCTTTGCATGATGTCCACGTCACTGTAAGTTTCTAGCTGACTCTCAGGTGTGACAGGTGTGCCAGCAGGAAAGAGTAATAATAGCCTGCATCCTGAGGTTTTTCATGCAGGATTAAAGGAGCCAGGCTTTGTTCACACAGCTAGGATTGTATTTTACACTGACCCTGGGTCAGTATAAGTATCATACAGTTTAAACGAAGCACTGAAACTTGCACATATTTATTACAGATGCACTGAAGCTAATCGAGATATTTGCTGTCAGTCTGTGGCTGCGATTAAACACTTTACTGGAAACTTTATTAACTAGTACTTCGTCAGTCATGACAGAAGCTAATATTTCTGTGCTAACATCGTTTAAACAGTAACAGCTTTACTCCAATATAAGCTAACGTTTACACCGTAACTTTAAGCTAGCACCATAAAGACGGTAAAACACGTAATAACATCTACAAATGCATCTTAAAGCTGTTATATTAGCACTCGGTGTATTACTAACATAACCACATTAACATTATTGACACTCGCTGGTCTGACTTTTAATAGTCATTCTATAAATGCTGTCCGTTTAAACGGTCTTACCTGTACACACTGCTGTATCCACCGGATTGCAGCCAGAGTGGATTCTGGAGTCTTCCCACGCTCCTGTTAGTGATCCTCCATCTGGATGGATGATAACAACCTTCTGAACAATCTAGCAGGAGATGGTCCATATCTAGGGGATATGGACTGATAACAGCCGAAGCGGGTGAATAAAGTCACCCAGTCGCTAGCTGTGCGATTACCCAGCATACACCAGCACAATATTAGGCACAGCACCACCATAGACATTTTCAGTGGTTTTGAATGCAGGACATGGTTATCTTACCTTGTAAAATGCATGACAATAAAACAGCTAACCACCATAAAATGGTATTGTGTATGTATGTATGTGCATGTGTGTGTGTGTGTGAGAGAGAGAGAGAGAGAGAGAGAGAGAGAGAGAGAGAGAGAGAGAAAGAGAGAGAGGGGGGGGGGGGGGAGCGATCAAAGGCGTGCGCTTATGTTTTTTCTTGATCAAGAGTGTGCCTCCTCTCTCTTATTGGATGTATGGTATAGCATGTTTATTCAGGTGCACCTTTGAAGTCTATGAAAATACTTTGCAGCCTGGTCTGAGTGGTCATTTCTGCACAGACACAATGAAGCGTGCACTCAGTTTAGAGGAGGCTGTTGCTGCAGTTTTGCACTCTCCATAAGCAGTGGAGATACTTCTGACAGCGAAGAAGAATTTTTGCCAGGCACCCAGGAGCTTTGCAGCTCATGTGCGGAGGAGGAGAAGGAGAAGGAGGAAGAAGAGCAGGAGGAAGAGACAAGACTGGAGGATGGCCAGTAGAGATCTAAAAATGGAGAAATCATGTGGCAACCCACACACGAAGAGGTCCTGCCATTTTTTCCTCCCCCCATTTTAACCCCAGGACCAACCCATTATGCAATTCGTCTCTCCCGTCCAGGTCGCTACAGGGGGGGGGGGGGGGGGGGCAAGGCTGTGGTTTCCTACATTATTCCCAAGCAAAGAAAAAAGGTTGTCTTATTGAGCACCAGGCACCGTGAGCTACAAGTCCAGGACTCTGGGAAGAGAAAGCCCCACATCATCCTGGATTATAACAAATGCAAAGGGACTGTGGATCATTTGGACCAGGTAAGCACAATTATAAGTAATTTATTTGCCAAATTGTTTACCGTTTCTCATTGTTATAACTGATAAAGTCAGATAATGTGATTATAATAGTTTTGATATGAGATGATAGTTTTAGACTATGATAGTTTTGTTAGTTACAATAAGGAGGGGGGGGGTCCAGTTTGACGCCCACAGGCAGGAAGAATCTCTTGCTTATGGCTGTATAAATCTGTTCATGTCACCTGATCATTTCTTTTTGTTTTGCAGGTTTGTGGCAACTACTCCTGCCGTAGAAGGACACGTAGGTGGCCCATGTGTCTGTTCTACCACATGATCGAGGTAAGCTGCTATAATGCTTTCATTCAAGACAGCTGTAACTTTTGATAGAAGACGCATATAAACATATTTATGGCTTTATCTTATAAAGTTCGATATCCCCGTGTTGAGCAAACAGGTTTTGCAGCTGTTTGATCTAAGATTTTCAAGTTATTCACAAAATGAATACCTATACTTTGTTTCGTGCGACAACTCCATTCAAATGCATGTAATAGTCAGAAACGCACTGTCTTGGCGAAATAAAGCGTTTACAACTTCATGAAGACAGCTCTAACTTTTGATAGGAGACTCAGATATGCGTATTTATGGCTTTATCTTATCGAATTCAATATCCCCGTGTTGAGCAAACAGTTTTAAAGCTATGTGAGCTAAGATTTTTAAGTTATTCACAAAATAAAAAGCTATACTTTGTTTCGTGTGAGAACTCCATTTATGTTACGCCCCTAATCTAGGCGTGTAGGGAGGCACATAAGGTTGGAGGAGAGAGAGACAAATCCCCGCCCTGGTTCCCAAGCCAAACATCCAAACCATTTGTGAGTAAAAAAAGGTGATTTTATTTAAGGACAAGAAGCATAGCTCCAGGGTGAGCCCAGGCCAAAATAATAAACAAAACCAACTAAGACCCACCAGAAAAGACTAACTAAACCCTAGGAAAGAAAAAGAACAAACAAATGACAGAGCTATCCCTCGCGCCCTGACCAAGAAAACAGGAGAAAACGATTCCAAAAGAAAAGGCAGCTCACCCCTTCCGCTTCAGCCCACGAGTGTCTAAGCTCTCAGCTAATGCACTAGGAGCGGCTTTTACAATTCACCCTCACACAAATACACAAGATAAGCACAGGCTGGGAAAACCATGGTCAGGACCGCGACGGCTGTCAGGCTACTCGCTCGTTGCACACACACTCACTCTCTCTCCCCTCTGGAGCTGTCAGAGCGGCTTTTTGAACGTGGTCACCTGTTCCATGGTCCAATCAGCTGCTCACTACTCTTCATTAGGGGAGGGACCTGTAAAGTGTCTTGAACACAGTAAAGAGACACATGTCTGCATGTAATAGTCAGAAACGCACTATCTTTGCAAAATAAAGCCTTTTTGTAAAACTTCATGAAGTTAGCTGTAACTTTTGATAGAAGACTCGGATACACATGTTTATGGCTTTAGCTTATAGAACTCAAGGTCCCCGTGCTGGGAAAACAGGTTTTGCAGCTGTTTGAGCTAAGATTTCCAAGTTATTCACATAATGAAAACCTATACTTTGTTTCGGTCGAGTTCCCCATTCGGTCGAGTTCCCCATTCAAATGCATGTAACAGTGAGAAACGCACTGTCTTGGCGAAAGAAAGCGTTTTTGTACAACTTCATGAAGTTAGCTGTAACTTTTGATAGAAGACTCGGATACACATGTTTATGGCTTTATCTTATAGAACTCAAGGTCCCCGTGCTGGGAAAACAGGTTTTGCAGCTGTTTGAGCTGAGATTTCCAAGTTATTCACATAATGAAAACCTATACTTTGTTTCGGTCGAGTTCCCCATTCAAATGCATGTAACAGTGAGAAACGCACTGTCTTGGCGAAAGAAAGCGTTTTTGTACAACTTCATATAAATAGCTGTAACTTTTGATAGAAGACTCAGACAAACATGTTTATGGCTTTATCTTATAGAACTCAAGGTCCCCATGCTGGGAAAACAGGATTTGCAGCCGTTTGAGCTAAGATTTTCAAGTTATACACATAATGAAAACCTATACTTTGTTTCGGTCGAGTTCCCCATTCAAATGCATGTAACAGTGAGAAACGCACTGTCTTGGCGAAATAAAGCGTTTTTGTACAACTTCATATAAATAGCTGTAACTTTTGATAGAAGACTCAGACAAACATGTTTATGGCTTTATCTTATAGAACTCAAGGTCCCCGTGCTGGGAAAACAGGATTTGCAGCTGTTTGAGCTAAGATTTTCAAGTTATACACATAATGAAAACCTATACTTTGTTTCGGTCGAGTTCCCCATTCAAATGCATGTAACAGTGAGAAACGCACTGTCTTGGCGAAAGAAAGCGTTTTTGTACAACTTCATATAAATAGCTGTAACTTTTGATAGAAGACTCAGACAAACATGTTTATGGCTTTATCTTATAGAACTCAAGGTCCCCGTGCTGGGAAAACAGGATTTGCAGCTGTTTGAGCTAAGATTTTCAAGTTATACACATAATGAAAACCTATACTTTGTTTCGGTCGAGTTCCCCATTCAAATGCATGTAACAGTGAGAAACGCACTGTCTTGGCGAAAGAAAGCGTTTTGGTACAACTTCATATAAATAGCTGTAACTTTTGATAGAAGACTCAGACAAACATGTTTATGGCTTTATCTTATAGAACTCAAGGTCCCCGTGCTGGGAAAACAGGATTTGCAGCTGTTTGAGCTAAGATTTTCAAGTTATACACATAATGAAAACCTATACTTTGTTTCGGTCGAGTTCCCCATTCAAATGCATGTAACAGTGAGAAACGCACTGTCTTGGCAAAATAAAGCGTTTTTGTACAACTTCATATAAATAGCTGTAACTTTTGATAGAAGACTCAGACAAACATGTTTATGGCTTTATCTTATAGAACTCAAGGTCCCCGTGCTGGGAAAACAGGATTTGCAGCTGTTTGAGCTAAGATTTTCAAGTTATACACATAATGAAAACCTATACTTTGTTTCGGTCGAGTTCCCCATTCAAATGCATGTAACAGTGAGAAACGCACTGTCTTGGCGAAAGAAAGCGTTTTTGTACAACTTCATATAAATAGCTGTAACTTTTGATAGAAGACTCAGACAAACATGTTTATGGCTTTATCTTATAGAACTCAAGGTCCCCGTGCTGGGAAAACAGGATTTGCAGCTGTTTGAGCTAAGATTTTCAAGTTATACACATAATGAAAACCTATACTTTGTTTCGGTCGAGTTCCCCATTCAAATGCATGTAACAGTGTCTTGGCGAAAGAAAGCGTTTTTGTACAACTTCATATAAATAGCTGTAACTTTTGATAGAAGACTCAGACAAACATGTTTATGGCTTTATCTTATAGAACTCAAGGTCCCTGTGCTGGGAAAACAGGATTTGCAGCTGTTTGAGCTAAGATTTTCAAGTTATACACATAATGAAAACCTATACTTTGTTTCGGTCGAGTTCCCCATTCAAATGCATGTAACAGTGAGAAACGCACTGTCTTGGCGAAAGAAAGCGTTTTTGTACAACTTCATATAAATAGCTGTAACTTTTGATAGAAGACTCAGACAAACATGTTTATGGCTTTATCTTATAGAACTCAAGGTCCCTGTGCTGGGAAAACAGGATTTGCAGCCGTTTGAGCTAAGATTTTCAAGTTATACACATAATGAAAACCTATACTTTGTTTCGGTCGAGTTCCCCATTCAAATGCATGTAACAGTGAGAAACGCACTGTCTTGGCGAAAGAAAGCGTTTTTGTACAACTTCATATAAATAGCTGTAACTTTTGATAGAAGACTCAGACAAACATGTTTATGGCTTTATCTTATAGAACTCAAGGTCCCCGTGCTGGGAAAACAGGATTTGCAGCTGTTTGAGCTAAGATTTTCAAGTTATACACATAATGAAAACCTATACTTTGTTTCGGTCGAGTTCCCCATTCAAATGCATGTAACAGTGTCTTGGCGAAAGAAAGCGTTTTTGTACAACTTCATATAAATAGCTGTAACTTTTGATAGAAGACTCAGACAAACATGTTTATGGCTTTATCTTATAGAACTCAAGGTCCCTGTGCTGGGAAAACAGGATTTGCAGCTGTTTGAGCTAAGATTTTCAAGTTATACACATAATGAAAACCTATACTTTGTTTCGGTCGAGTTCCCCATTCAAATGCATGTAACAGTGAGAAACGCACTGTCTTGGCGAAAGAAAGCGTTTTGGTACAGCTTCATATAAATAGCTGTAACTTTTGATAGAAGACTCAGACAAACATGTTTATGGCTTTATCTTATAGAACTCAAGGTCCCCGTGCTGGGAAAACAGGTTTTGCAGCCGTTTGAGCTAAGATTTTCAAGTTATACACATAATGAAAACCTATACTTTGTTTCGGTCGAGTTCCCCATTCAAATGCATGTAACAGTGAGAAACGCACTGTCTTGGCGAAAGAAAGCGTTTTTGTACAACTTCATATAAATAGCTGTAACTTTTGATAGAAGACTCAGACAAACATGTTTATGGCTTTATCTTATAGAACTCAAGGTCCCTGTGCTGGGAAAACAGGATTTGCAGCTGTTTGAGCTAAGATTTTCAAGTTATACACATAATGAAAACCTATACTTTGTTTCGGTCGAGTTCCCCATTCAAATGCATGTAACAGTGAGAAACGCACTGTCTTGGCGAAAGAAAGCGTTTTTGTACAACTTCATATAAATAGCTGTAACTTTTGATAGAAGACTCAGACAAACATGTTTATGGCTTTATCTTATAGAACTCAAGGTCCCCGTGCTGGGAAAACAGGATTTGCAGCTGTTTGAGCTAAGATTTTCAAGTTATACACATAATGAAAACCTATACTTTGTTTCGGTCGAGTTCCCCATTCAAATGCATGTAACAGTGAGAAACGCACTGTCTTGGCGAAAGAAAGCGTTTTGGTACAACTTCATATAAATAGCTGTAACTTTTGATAGAAGACTCAGACAAACATGTTTATGGCTTTATCTTATAGAACTCAAGGTCCCCGTGCTGGGAAAACAGGTTTTGCAGCCGTTTGAGCTAAGATTTTCAGGTTATACACATAATGAAAACCTATACTTTGTTTCGGTCGAGTTCCCCATTCAAATGCATGTAACAGTGAGAAACGCACTGTCTTGGCGAAAGAAAGCGTTTTTGTACAACTTCATATAAATCGCTGTAACTTTTGATAGAAGACTCAGACAAACATGTTTATGGCTTTATCTTATAGAACTCAAGGTCCCCATGCTGGGAAAACAGGATTTGCAGCTGTTTGAGCTAAGATTTTCAAGTTATACACATAATGAAAACCTATACTTTGTTTCGGTCGAGTTCCCCATTCAAATGCATGTAACAGTGAGAAACGCACTGTCTTGGCGAAAGAAAGCGTTTTGGTACAACTTCATATAAATAGCTGTAACTTTTGATAGAAGACTCAGACAAACATGTTTATGGCTTTATCTTATAGAACTCAAGGTCCCCGTGCTGGGAAAACAGGATTTGCAGCTGTTTGAGCTAAGATTTTCAAGTTATACACATAATGAAAACCTATACTTTGTTTCGGTCGAGTTCCCCATTCAAATGCATGTAACAGTGAGAAACGCACTGTCTTGGCGAAATAAAGCGTTTTTGTACAACTTCATATAAATAGCTGTAACTTTTGATAGAAGACTCAGACAAACATGTTTATGGCTTTATCTTATAGAACTCAAGGTCCCCGTGCTGGGAAAACAGGATTTGCAGCTGTTTGAGCTAAGATTTTCAAGTTATACACATAATGAAAACCTATACTTTGTTTCGGTCGAGTTCCCCATTCAAATGCATGTAACAGTGAGAAACGCACTGTCTTGGCGAAAGAAAGCGTTTTTGTACAACTTCATATAAATAGCTGTAACTTTTGATAGAAGACTCAGACAAACATGTTTTATGGCTTTATCTTATAGAACTCAAGGTCCCCGTGCTGGGAAAACAGGATTTGCAGCTGTTTGAGCTAAGATTTTCAAGTTATACACATAATGAAAACCTATACTTTGTTTCGGTCGAATTCCCCATTCAAATGCATGTAACAGTGAGAAACGCACTGTCTTGGCGAAATAAAGCGTTTTTGTACAACTTCATATAAATAGCTGTAACTTTTGATAGAAGACTCAGACAAACATGTTTATGGCTTTATCTTATAGAACTCAATATCCCCGTGCTGGGAAAACAGGATTTGCAGCTGTTTGAGCTAAGATTTTCAAGTTATACACATAATGAAAACCTATACTTTGTTTCGGTCGAGTTCCCCATTCAAATGCATGTAACAGTGAGAAACGCACTGTCTTGGCGAAAGAAAGCGTTTTGGTACAACTTCATATAAATAGCTGTAACTTTTGATAGAAGACTCAGACAAACATGTTTATGGCTTTATCTTATAGAACTCAAGGTCCCCGTGCTGGGAAAACAGGATTTGCAGCTGTTTGAGCTAAGATTTTCAAGTTATACACATAATGAAAACCTATACTTTGTTTCGGTCGAGTTCCCCATTCAAATGCATGTAACAGTGAGAAACGCACTGTCTTGGCGAAAGAAAGCGTTTTTGTACAACTTCATATAAATAGCTGTAACTTTTGATAGAAGACTCAGACAAACATGTTTATGGCTTTATCTTATAGAACTCAAGGTCCCCGTGCTGGGAAAACAGGATTTGCAGCTGTTTGAGCTAAGATTTTCAAGTTATACACATAATGAAAACCTATACTTTGTTTCGGTCGAGTTCCCCATTCAAATGCATGTAACAGTGAGAAACGCACTGTCTTGGCGAAAGAAAGCGTTTTTGTACAACTTCATGAAGTTAGCTGTAACTTTTGATAGAAGACTCGGATACACATGTTTATGGCTTTATCTTATAGAACTCAAGGTCCCCGTGCTGGGAAAACAGGATTTGCAGCTGTTTGAGCTAAGATTTTCAAGTTATACACATAATGAAAACCTATACTTTGTTTCGGTCGAGTTCCCCATTCAAATGCATGTAACAGTGTCTTGGCGAAAGAAAGCGTTTTTGTACAACTTCATATAAATAGCTGTAACTTTTGATAGAAGACTCAGACAAACATGTTTATGGCTTTATCTTATAGAACTCAAGGTCCCCGTGCTGGGAAAACAGGATTTGCAGCTGTTTGAGCTAAGATTTTCAAGTTATACACATAATGAAAACCTATACTTTGTTTCGGTCGAGTTCCCCATTCAAATGCATGTAACAGTGAGAAACGCACTGTCTTGGCGAAAGAAAGCGTTTTTGTACAACTTCATATAAATAGCTGTAACTTTTGATAGAAGACTCAGACAAACATGTTTATGGCTTTATCTTATAGAACTCAAGGTCCCCGTGCTGGGAAAACAGGATTTGCAGCTGTTTGAGCTAAGATTTTCAAGTTATACACATAATGAAAACCTATACTTTGTTTCGGTCGAGTTCCCCATTCAAATGCATGTAACAGTGAGAAACGCACTGTCTTGGCGAAAGAAAGCGTTTTTGTACAACTTCATATAAATAGCTGTAACTTTTGATAGAAGACTCAGACAAACATGTTTATGGCTTTATCTTATAGAACTCAAGGTCCCCGTACTGGGAAAACAGGATTTGCAGCTGTTTGAGCTAAGATTTTCAAGTTATACACATAATGAAAACCTATACTTTGTTTCGGTCGAGTTCCCCATTCAAATGCATGTAACAGTGAGAAACGCACTGTCTTGGCGAAAGAAAGCGTTTTTGTACAACTTCATATAAATAGCTGTAACTTTTGATAGAAGACTCAGACAAACATGTTTATGGCTTTATCTTATAGAACTCAAGGTCCCCGTGCTGGGAAAACAGGATTTGCAGCTGTTTGAGCTAAGATTTTCAAGTTATACACATAATGAAAACCTATACTTTGTTTCGGTCGAGTTCCCCATTCAAATGCATGTAACAGTGAGAAACGCACTGTCTTGGCGAAAGAAAGCGTTTTTGTACAACTTCATATAAATAGCTGTAACTTTTGATAGAAGACTCAGACAAACATGTTTATGGCTTTATCTTATAGAACTCAATATCCCCGTGCTAGGAAAACAGGTTTTGCAGCTGTTCGAGCTAAGATTTTCAAGTTATACACATAATGAAAACCTATACTTTGTTTCGGTCGAGTTCCCCATTCAAATGCATGTAACAGTGAGAAACGCACTGTCTTGGCGAAAGAAAGCGTTTTTGTACAACTTCATATAAATAGCTGTAACTTTTGATAGAAGACTCAGACAAACATGTTTATGGCTTTATCTTATAGAACTCAAGGTCCCCGTGCTGGGAAAACAGGATTTGCAGCTGTTTGAGCTAAGATTTTCAAGTTATACACATAATGAAAACCTATACTTTGTTTCGGTCGAGTTCCCCATTCAAATGCATGTAAACAGTGAGAAACGCAATGTCTTGGCGAAAGAAAGCGTTTTTGTACAACTTCATATAAATAGCTGTAACTTTTGATAGAAGACTCAGACAAACATGTTTATGGCTTTATCTTATAGAACTCAAGGTCCCCGTGCTGGGAAAACAGGATTTGCAGCTGTTTGAGCTAAGATTTTCAAGTTATACACATAATGAAAACCTATACTTTGTTTCGGTCGAGTTCCCCATTCAAATGCATGTAACAGTGAGAAACGCACTGTCTTGGCGAAAGAAAGCGTTTTTGTACAACTTCATATAAATAGCTGTAACTTTTGATAGAAGACTCAGACAAACATGTTTATGGCTTTATCTTATAGAACTCAAGGTCCCCGTGCTGGGAAAACAGGATTTGCAGCTGTTTGAGCTAAGATTTTCAAGTTATACACATAATGAAAACCTATACTTTGTTTCGGTCGAGTTCCCCATTCAAATGCATGTAACAGTGAAAAACGCACTGTCTTGGCGAAAGAAAGCGTTTTTGTACAACTTCATATAAATAGCTGTAACTTTTGATAGAAGACTCAGACAAACATGTTTATGGCTTTATCTTATAGAACTCAAGGTCCCCGTGCTGGGAAAACAGGATTTGCAGCTGTTTGAGCTAAGATTTTCAAGTTATACACATAATGAAAACCTATACTTTGTTTCGGTCGAGTTCCCCATTCAAATGCATGTAACAGTGAGAAACGCACTGTCTTGGCGAAAGAAAGCGTTTTGGTACAACTTCATATAAATAGCTGTAACTTTTGATAGAAGACTCAGACAAACATGTTTATGGCTTTATCTTATAGAACTCAAGGTCCCCGTGCTGGGAAAACAGGTTTTGCAGCCGTTTGAGCTAAGATTTTCAAGTTATACACATAATGAAAACCTATACTTTGTTTCGGTCGAGTTCCCCATTCAAATGCATGTAACAGTGAGAAACGCACTGTCTTGGCGAAAGAAAGCGTTTTTGTACAACTTCATATAAATAGCTGTAACTTTTGATAGAAGACTCAGACAAACATGTTTATGGCTTTATCTTATAGAACTCAAGGTCCCTGTGCTGGGAAAACAGGATTTGCAGCTGTTTGAGCTAAGATTTTCAAGTTATACACATAATGAAAACCTATACTTTGTTTCGGTCGAGTTCCCCATTCAAATGCATGTAACAGTGAGAAACGCACTGTCTTGGCGAAAGAAAGCGTTTTTGTACAACTTCATATAAATAGCTGTAACTTTTGATAGAAGACTCAGACAAACATGTTTATGGCTTTATCTTATAGAACTCAAGGTCCCCGTGCTGGGAAAACAGGATTTGCAGCTGTTTGAGCTAAGATTTTCAAGTTATACACATAATGAAAACCTATACTTTGTTTCGGTCGAGTTCCCCATTCAAATGCATGTAACAGTGAGAAACGCACTGTCTTGGCGAAAGAAAGCGTTTTGGTACAACTTCATATAAATAGCTGTAACTTTTGATAGAAGACTCAGACAAACATGTTTATGGCTTTATCTTATAGAACTCAAGGTCCCCGTGCTGGGAAAACAGGATTTGCAGCTGTTTGAGCTAAGATTTTCAAGTTATACACATAATGAAAACCTATACTTTGTTTCGGTCGAGTTCCCCATTCAAATGCATGTAACAGTGAGAAACGCACTGTCTTGGCGAAATAAAGCGTTTTTGTACAACTTCATATAAATAGCTGTAACTTTTGATAGAAGACTCAGACAAACATGTTTATGGCTTTATCTTATAGAACTCAAGGTCCCCGTGCTGGGAAAACAGGATTTGCAGCTGTTTGAGCTAAGATTTTCAAGTTATACACATAATGAAAACCTATACTTTGTTTCGGTCGAGTTCCCCATTCAAATGCATGTAACAGTGAGAAACGCACTGTCTTGGCGAAAGAAAGCGTTTTTGTACAACTTCATATAAATAGCTGTAACTTTTGATAGAAGACTCAGACAAACATGTTTTATGGCTTTATCTTATAGAACTCAAGGTCCCCGTGCTGGGAAAACAGGATTTGCAGCTGTTTGAGCTAAGATTTTCAAGTTATACACATAATGAAAACCTATACTTTGTTTCGGTCGAATTCCCCATTCAAATGCATGTAACAGTGAGAAACGCACTGTCTTGGCGAAATAAAGCGTTTTTGTACAACTTCATATAAATAGCTGTAACTTTTGATAGAAGACTCAGACAAACATGTTTATGGCTTTATCTTATAGAACTCAATATCCCCGTGCTGGGAAAACAGGATTTGCAGCTGTTTGAGCTAAGATTTTCAAGTTATACACATAATGAAAACCTATACTTTGTTTCGGTCGAGTTCCCCATTCAAATGCATGTAACAGTGAGAAACGCACTGTCTTGGCGAAAGAAAGCGTTTTGGTACAACTTCATATAAATAGCTGTAACTTTTGATAGAAGACTCAGACAAACATGTTTATGGCTTTATCTTATAGAACTCAAGGTCCCCGTGCTGGGAAAACAGGATTTGCAGCTGTTTGAGCTAAGATTTTCAAGTTATACACATAATGAAAACCTATACTTTGTTTCGGTCGAGTTCCCCATTCAAATGCATGTAACAGTGAGAAACGCACTGTCTTGGCGAAAGAAAGCGTTTTTGTACAACTTCATATAAATAGCTGTAACTTTTGATAGAAGACTCAGACAAACATGTTTATGGCTTTATCTTATAGAACTCAAGGTCCCCGTGCTGGGAAAACAGGATTTGCAGCTGTTTGAGCTAAGATTTTCAAGTTATACACATAATGAAAACCTATACTTTGTTTCGGTCGAGTTCCCCATTCAAATGCATGTAACAGTGAGAAACGCACTGTCTTGGCGAAAGAAAGCGTTTTTGTACAACTTCATGAAGTTAGCTGTAACTTTTGATAGAAGACTCGGATACACATGTTTATGGCTTTATCTTATAGAACTCAAGGTCCCCGTGCTGGGAAAACAGGATTTGCAGCTGTTTGAGCTAAGATTTTCAAGTTATACACATAATGAAAACCTATACTTTGTTTCGGTCGAGTTCCCCATTCAAATGCATGTAACAGTGTCTTGGCGAAAGAAAGCGTTTTTGTACAACTTCATATAAATAGCTGTAACTTTTGATAGAAGACTCAGACAAACATGTTTATGGCTTTATCTTATAGAACTCAAGGTCCCCGTGCTGGGAAAACAGGATTTGCAGCTGTTTGAGCTAAGATTTTCAAGTTATACACATAATGAAAACCTATACTTTGTTTCGGTCGAGTTCCCCATTCAAATGCATGTAACAGTGAGAAACGCACTGTCTTGGCGAAAGAAAGCGTTTTTGTACAACTTCATATAAATAGCTGTAACCTTTGATAGAAGACTCAGACAAACATGTTTATGGCTTTATCTTATAGAACTCAAGGTCCCCGTGCTGGGAAAACAGGATTTGCAGCTGTTTGAGCTAAGATTTTCAAGTTATACACATAATGAAAACCTATACTTTGTTTCGGTCGAGTTCCCCATTCAAATGCATGTAACAGTGAGAAACGCACTGTCTTGGCGAAAGAAAGCGTTTTTGTACAACTTCATATAAATAGCTGTAACTTTTGATAGAAGACTCAGACAAACATGTTTATGGCTTTATCTTATAGAACTCAAGGTCCCCGTACTGGGAAAACAGGATTTGCAGCTGTTTGAGCTAAGATTTTCAAGTTATACACATAATGAAAACCTATACTTTGTTTCGGTCGAGTTCCCCATTCAAATGCATGTAACAGTGAGAAACGCACTGTCTTGGCGAAAGAAAGCGTTTTTGTACAACTTCATATAAATAGCTGTAACTTTTGATAGAAGACTCAGACAAACATGTTTATGGCTTTATCTTATAGAACTCAAGGTCCCCGTGCTGGGAAAACAGGATTTGCAGCTGTTTGAGCTAAGATTTTCAAGTTATACACATAATGAAAACCTATACTTTGTTTCGGTCGAGTTCCCCATTCAAATGCATGTAACAGTGAGAAACGCACTGTCTTGGCGAAAGAAAGCGTTTTTGTACAACTTCATATAAATAGCTGTAACTTTTGATAGAAGACTCAGACAAACATGTTTATGGCTTTATCTTATAGAACTCAATATCCCCGTGCTAGGAAAACAGGTTTTGCAGCTGTTCGAGCTAAGATTTTCAAGTTATACACATAATGAAAACCTATACTTTGTTTCGGTCGAGTTCCCCATTCAAATGCATGTAACAGTGAGAAACGCACTGTCTTGGCGAAAGAAAGCGTTTTTGTACAACTTCATATAAATAGCTGTAACTTTTGATAGAAGACTCAGACAAACATGTTTATGGCTTTATCTTATAGAACTCAAGGTCCCCGTGCTGGGAAAACAGGATTTGCAGCTGTTTGAGCTAAGATTTTCAAGTTATAAACATAATGAAAACCTATACTTTGTTTCGGTCGAGTTCCCCATTCAAATGCATGTAAACAGTGAGAAACGCAATGTGTTGGCGAAAGAAAGCGTTTTTGTACAACTTCATATAAATAGCTGTAACTTTTGATAGAAGACTCAGACAAACATGTTTATGGCTTTATCTTATAGAACTCAAGGTCCCCGTGCTGGGAAAACAGGATTTGCAGCTGTTTGAGCTAAGATTTTCAAGTTATACACATAATGAAAACCTATACTTTGTTTCGGTCGAGTTCCCCATTCAAATGCATGTAACAGTGAGAAACGCACTGTCTTGGCGAAAGAAAGCGTTTTTGTACAACTTCATATAAATAGCTGTAACTTTTGATAGAAGACTCAGACAAACATGTTTATGGCTTTATCTTATAGAACTCAAGGTCCCCGTGCTGGGAAAACAGGATTTGCAGCTGTTTGAGCTAAGATTTTCAAGTTATACACATAATGAAAACCTATACTTTGTTTCGGTCGAGTTCCCCATTCAAATGCATGTAACAGTGAGAAACGCACTGTCTTGGCGAAAGAAAGCGTTTTTGTACAACTTCATATAAATAGCTGTAACTTTTGATAGAAGACTCAGACAAACATGTTTATGGCTTTATCTTATAGAACTCAAGGTCCCCGTGCTGGGAAAACAGGATTTGCAGCTGTTTGAGCTAAGATTTTCAAGTTATACACATAATGAAAACCTATACTTTGTTTCGGTCGAGTTCCCCATTCAAATGCATGTAACAGTGAGAAACGCACTGTCTTGGCGAAAGAAAGCGTTTTTGTACAACTTCATATAAATAGCTGTAACTTTTGATAGAAGACTCAGACAAACATGTTTATGGCTTTATCTTATAGAACTCAAGGTCCCCGTGCTGGGAAAACAGGATTTGCAGCTGTTTGAGCTAAGATTTTCAAGTTATACACATAATGAAAACCTATACTTTGTTTCGGTCGAGTTCCCCATTCAAATGCATGTAACAGTGAAAAACGCACTGTCTTGGCGAAAGAAAGCGTTTTTGTACAACTTCATATAAATAGCTGTAACTTTTGATAGAAGACTCAGACAAACATGTTTATGGCTTTATCTTATAGAACTCAAGGTCCCCGTGCTGGGAAAACAGGATTTGCAGCCGTTTGAGCTAAGATTTTCAAGTTATACACATAATGAAAACCTATACTTTGTTTCGGTCGAGTTCCCCATTCAAATGCATGTAACAGTGAGAAACGCACTGTCTTGGCGAAAGAAAGCGTTTTTGTACAACTTCATATAAATAGCTGTAACTTTTGATAGAAGACTCAGACAAACATGTTTATGGCTTTATCTTATAGAACTCAAGGTCCCCGTGCTGGGAAAACAGGATTTGCAGCTGTTTGAGCTAAGATTTTCAAGTTATACACATAATGAAAACCTATACTTTGTTTCGGTCGAGTTCCCCATTCAAATGCATGTAACAGTGAGAAACGCACTGTCTTGGCGAAAGAAAGCGTTTTTGTACAACTTCATATAAATAGCTGTAACTTTTGATAGAAGACTCAGACAAACATGTTTATGGCTTTATCTTATAGAACTCAAGGTCCCCGTGCTGGGAAAACAGGATTTGCAGCTGTTTGAGCTAAGATTTTCAAGTTATACACATAATGAAAACCTATACTTTGTTTCGGTCGAGTTCCCCATTCAAATGCATGTAACAGTGAGAAACGCACTGTCTTGGCGAAAGAAAGCGTTTTTGTACAACTTCATATAAATAGCTGTAACTTTTGATAGAAGACTCAGACAAACATGTTTATGGCTTTATCTTATAGAACTCAAGGTCCCCGTGCTGGGAAAACAGGATTTGCAGCCGTTTGAGCTAAGATTTTCAAGTTATACACATAATGAAAACCTATACTTTGTTTCGGTCGAGTTCCCCATTCAAATGCATGTAACAGTGAGAAACGCACTGTCTTGGCGAAAGAAAGCGTTTTTGTACAACTTCATATAAATAGCTGTAACTTTTGATAGAAGACTCAGACAAACATGTTTATGGCTTTATCTTATAGAACTCAAGGTCCCCGTGCTGGGAAAACAGGATTTGCAGCTGTTTGAGCTAAGATTTTCAAGTTATACACATAATGAAAACCTATACTTTGTTTCGGTCGAGTTCCCCATTCAAATGCATGTAACAGTGAGAAACGCACTGTCTTGGCGAAAGAAAGCGTTTTTGTACAACTTCATATAAATAGCTGTAACTTTTGATAGAAGACTCAGACAAACATGTTTATGGCTTTATCTTATAGAACTCAAGGTCCCCGTGCTGGGAAAACAGGATTTGCAGCTGTTTGAGCTAAGATTTTCAAGTTATACACATAATGAAAACCTATACTTTGTTTCGGTCGAGTTCCCCATTCAAATGCATGTAACAGTGAAAAACGCACTGTCTTGGCGAAAGAAAGCGTTTTTGTACAACTTCATATAAATAGCTGTAACTTTTGATAGAAGACTCAGACAAACATGTTTATGGCTTTATCTTATAGAACTCAAGGTCCCCGTGCTGGGAAAACAGGATTTGCAGCCGTTTGAGCTAAGATTTTCAAGTTATACACATAATGAAAACCTATACTTTGTTTCGGTCGAGTTCCCCATTCAAATGCATGTAACAGTGAGAAACGCACTGTCTTGGCGAAAGAAAGCGTTTTTGTACAACTTCATATAAATAGCTGTAACTTTTGATAGAAGACTCAGACAAACATGTTTATGGCTTTATCTTATAGAACTCAAGGTCCCCGTGCTGGGAAAACAGGATTTGCAGCTGTTTGAGCTAAGATTTTCAAGTTATACACATAATGAAAACCTATACTTTGTTTCGGTCGAGTTCCCCATTCAAATGCATGTAACAGTGAGAAACGCACTGTCTTGGCGAAAGAAAGCGTTTTTGTACAACTTCATATAAATAGCTGTAACTTTTGATAGAAGACTCAGACAAACATGTTTATGGCTTTATCTTATAGAACTCAAGGTCCCCGTGCTGGGAAAACAGGATTTGCAGCCGTTTGAGCTAAGATTTTCAAGTTATACACATAATGAAAACCTATACTTTGTTTCGGTCGAGTTCCCCATTCAAATGCATGTAACAGTGAGAAACGCACTGTCTTGGCGAAAGAAAGCGTTTTTGTACAACTTCATATAAATAGCTGTAACTTTTGATAGAAGACTCAGACAAACATGTTTATGGCTTTATCTTATAGAACTCAAGGTCCCCGTGCTGGGAAAACAGGATTTGCAGCTGTTTGAGCTAAGATTTTCAAGTTATACACATAATGAAAACCTATACTTTGTTTCGGTCGAGTTCCCCATTCAAATGCATGTAAACAGTGAGAAACGCACTGTCTTGGCGAAAGAAAGCGTTTTTGTACAACTTCATATAAATAGCTGTAACTTTTGATAGAAGACTCAGACAAACATGTTTATGGCTTTATCTTATAGAACTCAAGGTCCCCGTGCTAGGAAAACAGGTTTTGCAGCTGTTCGAGCTAAGATTTTCAAGTTATACACATAATGAAAACCTATACTTTGTTTCGGTCGAGTTCCCCATTCAAATGCATGTAACAGTGAGAAACGCACTGTCTTGGCGAAAGAAAGCGTTTTTGTACAACTTCATATAAATAGCTGTAACTTTTGATAGAAGACTCAGACAAACATGTTTATGGCTTTATCTTATAGAACTCAAGGTCCCCGTGCTGGGAAAACAGGATTTGCAGCTGTTTGAGCTAAGATTTTCAAGTTATACACATAATGAAAACCTATACTTTGTTTCGGTCGAGTTCCCCATTCAAATGCATGTAACAGTGAGAAACGCACTGTCTTGGCGAAAGAAAGCGTTTTTGTACAACTTCATATAAATAGCTGTAACTTTTGATAGAAGACTCAGACAAACATGTTTATGGCTTTATCTTATAGAACTCAAGGTCCCCGTACTGGGAAAACAGGATTTGCAGCTGTTTGAGCTAAGATTTTCAAGTTATACACATAATGAAAACCTATACTTTGTTTCGGTCGAGTTCCCCATTCAAATGCATGTAACAGTGAGAAACGCACTGTCTTGGCGAAAGAAAGCGTTTTTGTACAACTTCATATAAATAGCTGTAACTTTTGATAGAAGACTCAGACAAACATGTTTATGGCTTTATCTTATAGAACTCAGGGTCCCCGTGCTGGGAAAACAGGATTTGCAGCTGTTTGAGCTAAGATTTTCAAGTTATACACATAATGAAAACCTATACTTTGTTTCGGTCGAGTTCCCCATTCAAATGCATGTAACAGTGAGAAACGCACTGTCTTGGCGAAAGAAAGCGTTTTTGTACAACTTCATATAAATAGCTGTAACTTTTGATAGAAGACTCAGACAAACATGTTTATGGCTTTATCTTATAGAACTCAATATCCCCGTGCTAGGAAAACAGGTTTTGCAGCTGTTCGAGCTAAGATTTTCAAGTTATACACATAATGAAAACCTATACTTTGTTTCGGTCGAGTTCCCCATTCAAATGCATGTAACAGTGAAAAACGCACTGTCTTGGCGAAAGAAAGCGTTTTTGTACAACTTCATATAAATAGCTGTAACTTTTGATAGAAGACTCAGACAAACATGTTTATGGCTTTATCTTATAGAACTCAAGGTCCCCGTGCTGGGAAAACAGGATTTGCAGCCGTTTGAGCTAAGATTTTCAAGTTATACACATAATGAAAACCTATACTTTGTTTCGGTCGAGTTCCCCATTCAAATGCATGTAACAGTGAGAAACGCACTGTCTTGGCGAAAGAAAGCGTTTTTGTACAACTTCATATAAATAGCTGTAACTTTTGATAGAAGACTCAGACAAACATGTTTATGGCTTTATCTTATAGAACTCAAGGTCCCCGTGCTGGGAAAACAGGATTTGCAGCTGTTTGAGCTAAGATTTTCAAGTTATACACATAATGAAAACCTATACTTTGTTTCGGTCGAGTTCCCCATTCAAATGCATGTAACAGTGAGAAACGCACTGTCTTGGCGAAAGAAAGCGTTTTTGTACAACTTCATATAAATAGCTGTAACTTTTGATAGAAGACTCAGACAAACATGTTTATGGCTTTATCTTATAGAACTCAAGGTCCCCGTGCTGGGAAAACAGGATTTGCAGCCGTTTGAGCTAAGATTTTCAAGTTATACACATAATGAAAACCTATACTTTGTTTCGGTCGAGTTCCCCATTCAAATGCATGTAACAGTGAGAAACGCACTGTCTTGGCGAAAGAAAGCGTTTTTGTACAACTTCATATAAATAGCTGTAACTTTTGATAGAAGACTCAGACAAACATGTTTATGGCTTTATCTTATAGAACTCAAGGTCCCCGTGCTGGGAAAACAGGATTTGCAGCTGTTTGAGCTAAGATTTTCAAGTTATACACATAATGAAAACCTATACTTTGTTTCGGTCGAGTTCCCCATTCAAATGCATGTAAACAGTGAGAAACGCACTGTCTTGGCGAAAGAAAGCGTTTTTGTACAACTTCATATAAATAGCTGTAACTTTTGATAGAAGACTCAGACAAACATGTTTATGGCTTTATCTTATAGAACTCAAGGTCCCCGTGCTAGGAAAACAGGTTTTGCAGCTGTTCGAGCTAAGATTTTCAAGTTATACACATAATGAAAACCTATACTTTGTTTCGGTCGAGTTCCCCATTCAAATGCATGTAACAGTGAGAAACGCACTGTCTTGGCGAAAGAAAGCGTTTTTGTACAACTTCATATAAATAGCTGTAACTTTTGATAGAAGACTCAGACAAACATGTTTATGGCTTTATCTTATAGAACTCAAGGTCCCCGTGCTGGGAAAACAGGATTTGCAGCTGTTTGAGCTAAGATTTTCAAGTTATACACATAATGAAAACCTATACTTTGTTTCGGTCGAGTTCCCCATTCAAATGCATGTAACAGTGAGAAACGCACTGTCTTGGCGAAAGAAAGCGTTTTTGTACAACTTCATATAAATAGCTGTAACTTTTGATAGAAGACTCAGACAAACATGTTTATGGCTTTATCTTATAGAACTCAAGGTCCCCGTACTGGGAAAACAGGATTTGCAGCTGTTTGAGCTAAGATTTTCAAGTTATACACATAATGAAAACCTATACTTTGTTTCGGTCGAGTTCCCCATTCAAATGCATGTAACAGTGAGAAACGCACTGTCTTGGCGAAAGAAAGCGTTTTTGTACAACTTCATATAAATAGCTGTAACTTTTGATAGAAGACTCAGACAAACATGTTTATGGCTTTATCTTATAGAACTCAGGGTCCCCGTGCTGGGAAAACAGGATTTGCAGCTGTTTGAGCTAAGATTTTCAAGTTATACACATAATGAAAACCTATACTTTGTTTCGGTCGAGTTCCCCATTCAAATGCATGTAACAGTGAGAAACGCACTGTCTTGGCGAAAGAAAGCGTTTTTGTACAACTTCATATAAATAGCTGTAACTTTTGATAGAAGACTCAGACAAACATGTTTATGGCTTTATCTTATAGAACTCAAGGTCCCCGTGCTGGGAAAACAGGATTTGCAGCTGTTTGAGCTAAGATTTTCAAGTTATACACATAATGAAAACCTATACTTTGTTTCGGTCGAGTTCCCCATTCAAATGCATGTAACAGTGAGAAACGCACTGTCTTGGCGAAAGAAAGCGTTTTTGTACAACTTCATATAAATAGCTGTAACTTTTGATAGAAGACTCAGACAAACATGTTTATGGCTTTATCTTATAGAACTCAAGGTCCCCGTGCTGGGCAAACAGGATTTGCAGCTGTTTGAGCTAAGATTTTCAAGTTATACACATAATGAAAACCTATACTTTGTTTCGGTCGAGTTCCCCATTCAAATGCATGTAACAGTGAGAAACGCACTGTCTTGGCGAAAGAAAGCGTTTTTGTACAACTTCATATAAATAGCTGTAACTTTTGATAGAAGACTCAGACAAACATGTTTATGGCTTTATCTTATAGAACTCAAGGTCCCCGTGCTAGGAAAACAGGTTTTGCAGCTGTTCGAGCTAAGATTTTCAAGTTATACACATAATGAAAACCTATACTTTGTTTCGGTCGAGTTCCCCATTCAAATGCATGTAACAGTGAGAAACGCACTGTCTTGGCGAAAGAAAGCGTTTTTGTACAACTTCATATAAATAGCTGTAACTTTTGATAGAAGACTCAGACAAACATGTTTATGGCTTTATCTTATAGAACTCAAGGTCCCCGTGCTAGGAAAACAGGTTTTGCAGCTGTTCGAGCTAAGATTTTCAAGTTATACACATAATGAAAACCTATACTTTGTTTCGGTCGAGTTCCCCATTCAAATGCATGTAACAGTGAGAAACGCACTGTCTTGGCGAAAGAAAGCGTTTTTGTACAACTTCATATAAATAGCTGTAACTTTTGATAGAAGACTCAGACAAACATGTTTATGGCTTTATCTTATAGAACTCAAGGTCCCCGTGCTGGGAAAACAGGATTTGCAGCTGTTTGAGCTAAGATTTTCAAGTTATACACATAATGAAAACCTATACTTTGTTTCGGTCGAGTTCCCCATTCAAATGCATGTAACAGTGAGAAACGCACTGTCTTGGCGAAAGAAAGCGTTTTTGTACAACTTCATATAAATAGCTGTAACTTTTGATAGAAGACTCAGACAAACATGTTTATGGCTTTATCTTATAGAACTCAAGGTCCCCGTGCTGGGAAAACAGGATTTGCAGCTGTTTGAGCTAAGATTTTCAAGTTATACACATAATGAAAACCTATACTTTGTTTCGGTCGAGTTCCCCATTCAAATGCATGTAAACAGTGAGAAACGCACTGTCTTGGCGAAAGAAAGCGTTTTTGTACAACTTCATATAAATAGCTGTAACTTTTGATAGAAGACTCAGACAAACATGTTTATGGCTTTATCTTATAGAACTCAAGGTCCCCGTGCTGGGAAAACAGGATTTGCAGCTGTTTGAGCTAAGATTTTCAAGTTATACACATAATGAAAACCTATACTTTGTTTCGGTCGAGTTCCCCATTCAAATGCATGTAACAGTGAGAAACGCACTGTCTTGGCGAAAGAAAGCGTTTTTGTACAACTTCATATAAATAGCTGTAACTTTTGATAGAAGACTCAGACAAACATGTTTATGGCTTTATCTTATAGAACTCAAGGTCCCCGTGCTGGGAAAACAGGATTTGCAGCTGTTTGAGCTAAGATTTTCAAGTTATACACATAATGAAAACCTATACTTTGTTTCGGTCGAGTTCCCCATTCAAATGCATGTAACAGTGAGAAACGCACTGTCTTGGTGAAAGAAAGCGTTTTTGTACAACTTCATATAAATAGCTGTAACTTTTGATAGAAGACTCAGACAAACATGTTTATGGCTTTATCTTATAGAACTCAAGGTCCCCGTGCTAGGAAAACAGGATTGGCAGCTGTTTGAGCTAAGATTTTCAAGTTATACACATAATGAAAACCTATACTTTGTTTCGGTCGAGTTCCCCATTCAAATGCATGTAACAGTGAGAAACGCACTGTCTTGGCGAAAGAAAGCGTTTTTGTACAACTTCATATAAATAGCTGTAACTTTTGATAGAAGACTCAGACAAACATGTTTATGGCTTTATCTTATAGAACTCAAGGTCCCCGTGCTGGGAAAACAGGATTTGCAGCTGTTTGAGCTAAGATTTTCAAGTTATACACATAATGAAAACCTATACTTTGTTTCGGTCGAGTTCCCCATTCAAATGCATGTAACAGTGAGAAACGCACTGTCTTGGCGAAAGAAAGCGTTTTTGTACAACTTCATATAAATAGCTGTAACTTTTGATAGAAGACTCAGACAAACATGTTTATGGCTTTATCTTATAGAACTCAAGGTCCCCGTGCTGGGCAAACAGGATTTGCAGCTGTTTGAGCTAAGATTTTCAAGTTATACACATAATGAAAACCTATACTTTGTTTCGGTCGAGTTCCCCATTCAAATGCATGTAACAGTGAGAAACGCACTGTCTTGGCGAAAGAAAGCGTTTTTGTACAACTTCATATAAATAGCTGTAACTTTTGATAGAAGACTCAGACAAACATGTTTATGGCTTTATCTTATAGAACTCAAGGTCCCCGTGCTAGGAAAACAGGTTTTGCAGCTGTTCGAGCTAAGATTTTCAAGTTATACACATAATGAAAACCTATACTTTGTTTCGGTCGAGTTCCCCATTCAAATGCATGTAACAGTGAGAAACGCACTGTCTTGGCGAAAGAAAGCGTTTTTGTACAACTTCATATAAATAGCTGTAACTTTTGATAGAAGACTCAGACAAACATGTTTATGGCTTTATCTTATAGAACTCAAGGTCCCCGTGCTGGGCAAACAGGATTTGCAGCTGTTTGAGCTAAGATTTTCAAGTTATACACATAATGAAAACCTATACTTTGTTTCGGTCGAGTTCCCCATTCAAATGCATGTAACAGTGAGAAACGCACTGTCTTGGCGAAAGAAAGCGTTTTTGTACAACTTCATATAAATAGCTGTAACTTTTGATAGAAGACTCAGACAAACATGTTTATGGCTTTATCTTATAGAACTCAAGGTCCCCGTGCTAGGAAAACAGGTTTTGCAGCTGTTCGAGCTAAGATTTTCAAGTTATACACATAATGAAAACCTATACTTTGTTTCGGTCGAGTTCCCCATTCAAATGCATGTAACAGTGAGAAACGCACTGTCTTGGCGAAAGAAAGCGTTTTTGTACAACTTCATATAAATAGCTGTAACTTTTGATAGAAGACTCAGACAAACATGTTTATGGCTTTATCTTATAGAACTCAAGGTCCCCGTGCTGGGCAAACAGGATTTGCAGCTGTTTGAGCTAAGATTTTCAAGTTATACACATAATGAAAACCTATACTTTGTTTCGGTCGAGTTCCCCATTCAAATGCATGTAACAGTGAGAAACGCACTGTCTTGGCGAAAGAAAGCGTTTTTGTACAACTTCATATAAATAGCTGTAACTTTTGATAGAAGACTCAGACAAACATGTTTATGGCTTTATCTTATAGACCTCAAGGTCCCCGTGCTAGGAAAACAGGTTTTGCAGCTGTTCGAGCTAAGATTTTCAAGTTATACACATAATGAAAACCTATACTTTGTTTCGGTCGAGTTCCCCATTCAAATGCATGTAACAGTGAGAAACGCACTGTCTTGGCGAAAGAAAGCGTTTTTGTACAACTTCATATAAATAGCTGTAACTTTTGATAGAAGACTCAGACAAACATGTTTATGGCTTTATCTTATAGAACTCAAGGTCCCCGTGCTGGGAAAACAGGATTTGCAGCTGTTTGAGCTAAGATTTTCAAGTTATACACATAATGAAAACCTATACTTTGTTTCGGTCGAGTTCCCCATTCAAATGCATGTAACAGTGAGAAACGCACTGTCTTGGCGAAAGAAAGCGTTTTTGTACAACTTCATATAAATAGCTGTAACTTTTGATAGAAGACTCAGACAAACATGTTTATGGCTTTATCTTATAGAACTCAAGGTCCCCGTGCTGGGAAAACAGGATTTGCAGCCGTTTGAGCTAAGATTTTCAAGTTATACACATAATGAAAACCTATACTTTGTTTCGGTCGAGTTCCCCATTCAAATGCATGTAACAGTGAGAAACGCACTGTCTTGGCGAAAGAAAGCGTTTTTGTACAACTTCATATAAATAGCTGTAACTTTTGATAGAAGACTCAGACAAACATGTTTATGGCTTTATCTTATAGAACTCAAGGTCCCCGTGCTAGGAAAACAGGTTTTGCAGCTGTTCGAGCTAAGATTTTCAAGTTATACACATAATGAAAACCTATACTTTGTTTCGGTCGAGTTCCCCATTCAAATGCATGTAACAGTGAGAAACGCACTGTCTTGGCGAAAGAAAGCGTTTTTGTACAACTTCATATAAATAGCTGTAACTTTTGATAGAAGACTCAGACAAACATGTTTATGGCTTTATCTTATAGAACTCAAGGTCCCCGTGCTGGGAAAACAGGATTTGCAGCTGTTTGAGCTAAGATTTTCAAGTTATACACATAATGAAAACCTATACTTTGTTTCGGTCGAGTTCCCCATTCAAATGCATGTAACAGTGAGAAACGCACTGTCTTGGCGAAAGAAAGCGTTTTTGTACAACTTCATATAAATAGCTGTAACTTTTGATAGAAGACTCAGACAAACATGTTTATGGCTTTATCTTATAGAACTCAAGGTCCCCGTGCTGGGCAAACAGGATTTGCAGCTGTTTGAGCTAAGATTTTCAAGTTATACACATAATGAAAACCTATACTTTGTTTCGGTCGAGTTCCCCATTCAAATGCATGTAACAGTGAGAAACGCACTGTCTTGGCGAAAGAAAGCGTTTTTGTACAACTTCATATAAATAGCTGTAACTTTTGATAGAAGACTCAGACAAACATGTTTATGGCTTTATCTTATAGAACTCAATATCCCCGTGCTAGGAAAACAGGTTTTGCAGCTGTTCGAGCTAAGATTTTCAAGTTATACACATAATGAAAACCTATACTTTGTTTCGGTCGAGTTCCCCATTCAAATGCATGTAACAGTGAGAAACGCACTGTCTTGGCGAAAGAAAGCGTTTTTGTACAACTTCATATAAATAGCTGTAACTTTTGATAGAAGACTCAGACAAACATGTTTATGGCTTTATCTTATAGAACTCAAGGTCCCCGTGCTAGGAAAACAGGTTTTGCAGCTGTTCGAGCTAAGATTTTCAAGTTATACACATAATGAAAACCTATACTTTGTTTCGGTCGAGTTCCCCATTCAAATGCATGTAACAGTGAGAAACGCACTGTCTTGGCGAAAGAAAGCGTTTTTGTACAACTTCATATAAATAGCTGTAACTTTTGATAGAAGACTCAGACAAACATGTTTATGGCTTTATCTTATAGAACTCAAGGTCCCCGTGCTGGGAAAACAGGATTTGCAGCTGTTTGAGCTAAGATTTTCAAGTTATACACATAATGAAAACCTATACTTTGTTTCGGTCGAGTTCCCCATTCAAATGCATGTAACAGTGAGAAACGCACTGTCTTGGCGAAAGAAAGCGTTTTTGTACAACTTCATATAAATAGCTGTAACTTTTGATAGAAGACTCAGACAAACATGTTTATGGCTTTATCTTATAGAACTCAAGGTCCCCGTGCTAGGAAAACAGGTTTTGCAGCTGTTCGAGCTAAGATTTTCAAGTTATACACATAATGAAAACCTATACTTTGTTTCGGTCGAGTTCCCCATTCAAATGCATGTAACAGTGAGAAACGCACTGTCTTGGCGAAAGAAAGCGTTTTTGTACAACTTCATATAAATAGCTGTAACTTTTGATAGAAGACTCAGACAAACATGTTTATGGCTTTATCTTATAGAACTCAAGGTCCCCGTGCTAGGAAAACAGGTTTTGCAGCTGTTCGAGCTAAGATTTTCAAGTTATACACATAATGAAAACCTATACTTTGTTTCGGTCGAGTTCCCCATTCAAATGCATGTAACAGTGAGAAACGCACTGTCTTGGCGAAAGAAAGCGTTTTTGTACAACTTCATATAAATAGCTGTAACTTTTGATAGAAGACTCAGACAAACATGTTTATGGCTTTATCTTATAGAACTCAAGGTCCCCGTGCTGGGCAAACAGGTTTTGCAGCTGTTTGAGCTAAGATTTTCAAGTTATACACATAATGAAAACCTATACTTTGTTTCGGTCGAGTTCCCCATTCAAATGCATGTAACAGTGAGAAACGCACTGTCTTGGCGAAAGAAAGCGTTTTTGTACAACTTCATATAAATAGCTGTAACTTTTGATAGAAGACTCAGACAAACATGTTTATGGCTTTATCTTATAGAACTCAAGGTCCCCGTGCTGGGAAAACAGGATTTGCAGCTGTTTGAGCTAAGATTTTCAAGTTATACACATAATGAAAACCTATACTTTGTTTCGGTCGAGTTCCCCATTCAAATGCATGTAACAGTGAGAAACGCACTGTCTTGGCGAAAGAAAGCGTTTTTGTACAACTTCATATAAATAGCTGTAACTTTTGATAGAAGACTCAGACAAACATGTTTATGGCTTTATCTTATAGAACTCAAGGTCCCCGTGCTAGGAAAACAGGTTTTGCAGCTGTTCGAGCTAAGATTTTCAAGTTATACACATAATGAAAACCTATACTTTGTTTCGGTCGAGTTCCCCATTCAAATGCATGTAACAGTGAGAAACGCACTGTCTTGGCGAAAGAAAGCGTTTTTGTACAACTTCATATAAATAGCTGTAACTTTTGATAGAAGACTCAGACAAACATGTTTATGGCTTTATCTTATAGAACTCAAGGTCCCCGTGCTGGGAAAACAGGATTTGCAGCTGTTTGAGCTAAGATTTTCAAGTTATACACATAATGAAAACCTATACTTTGTTTCGGTCGAGTTCCCCATTCAAATGCATGTAACAGTGAGAAACGCACTGTCTTGGCGAAAGAAAGCGTTTTTGTACAACTTCATATAAATAGCTGTAACTTTTGATAGAAAACTCAGACAAACATGTTTATGGCTTTATCTTATAGAACTCAAGGTCCCCGTGCTAGGAAAACAGGTTTTGCAGCTGTTCGAGCTAAGATTTTCAAGTTATACACATAATGAAAACCTATACTTTGTTTCGGTCGAGTTCCCCATTCAAATGCATGTAACAGTGAGAAACGCACTGTCTTGGCGAAAGAAAGCGTTTTTGTACAACTTCATATAAATAGCTGTAACTTTTGATAGAAGACTCAGACAAACATGTTTATGGCTTTATCTTATAGAACTCAAGGTCCCCGTGCTAGGAAAACAGGTTTTGCAGCTGTTCGAGCTAAGATTTTCAAGTTATACACATAATGAAAACCTATACTTTGTTTCGGTCGAGTTCCCCATTCAAATGCATGTAACAGTGAGAAACGCACTGTCTTGGCGAAAGAAAGCGTTTTTGTACAACTTCATATAAATAGCTGTAACTTTTGATAGAAGACTCAGACAAACATGTTTATGGCTTTATCTTATAGAACTCAAGGTCCCCGTGCTAGGAAAACAGGTTTTGCAGCTGTTTGAGCTAAGATTTTCAAGTTATACACATAATGAAAACCTATACTTTGTTTCGGTCGAGTTCCCCATTCAAATGCATGTAACAGTGAGAAACGCACTGTCTTGGCGAAAGAAAGCGTTTTTGTACAACTTCATATAAATAGCTGTAACTTTTGATAGAAGACTCAGACAAACATGTTTATGGCTTTATCTTATAGAACTCAAGGTCCCCGTGCTGGGAAAACAGGATTTGCAGCTGTTTGAGCTAAGATTTTCAAGTTATACACATAATGAAAACCTATACTTTGTTTCGGTCGAGTTCCCCATTCAAATGCATGTAACAGTGAGAAACGCACTGTCTTGGCGAAAGAAAGCGTTTTTGTACAACTTCATATAAATAGCTGTAACTTTTGATAGAAGACTCAGACAAACATGTTTATGGCTTTATCTTATAGAACTCAAGGTCCCCGTGCTAGGAAAACAGGATTGGCAGCTGTTTGAGCTAAGATTTTCAAGTTATACACATAATGAAAACCTATACTTTGTTTCGGTCGAGTTCCCCATTCAAATGCATGTAACAGTGAGAAACGCACTGTCTTGGCGAAAGAAAGCGTTTTTGTACAACTTCATATAAATAGCTGTAACTTTTGATAGAAGACTCAGACAAACATGTTTATGGCTTTATCTTATAGAACTCAAGGTCCCCGTGCTGGGAAAACAGGATTTGCAGCTGTTTGAGCTAAGATTTTCAAGTTATACACATAATGAAAACCTATACTTTGTTTCGGTCGAGTTCCCCATTCAAATGCATGTAACAGTGAGAAACGCACTGTCTTGGCGAAAGAAAGCGTTTTTGTACAACTTCATATAAATAGCTGTAACTTTTGATAGAAGACTCAGACAAACATGTTTATGGCTTTATCTTATAGAACTCAAGGTCCCCGTGCTAGGAAAACAGGTTTTGCAGCTGTTCGAGCTAAGATTTTCAAGTTATACACATAATGAAAACCTATACTTTGTTTCGGTCGAGTTCCCCATTCAAATGCATGTAACAGTGAGAAACGCACTGTCTTGGCGAAAGAAAGCGTTTTTGTACAACTTCATATAAATAGCTGTAACTTTTGATAGAAGACTCAGACAAACATGTTTATGGCTTTATCTTATAGAACTCAAGGTCCCCGTGCTGGGAAAACAGGATTTGCAGCCGTTTGAGCTAAGATTTTCAAGTTATACACATAATGAAAACCTATACTTTGTTTCGGTCGAGTTCCCCATTCAAATGCATGTAACAGTGAGAAACGCACTGTCTTGGCGAAAGAAAGCGTTTTTGTACAACTTCATATAAATAGCTGTAACTTTTGATAGAAGACTTAGACAAACATGTTTATGGCTTTATCTTATAGAACTCAAGGTCCCCGTGCTAGGAAAACAGGTTTTGCAGCTGTTCGAGCTAAGATTTTCAAGTTATACACATAATGAAAACCTATACTTTGTTTCGGTCGAGTTCCCCATTCAAATGCATGTAACAGTGAGAAACGCACTGTCTTGGCGAAAGAAAGCGTTTTTGTACAACTTCATATAAATAGCTGTAACTTTTGATAGAAGACTCAGACAAACATGTTTATGGCTTTATCTTATAGAACTCAAGGTCCCCGTGCTAGGAAAACAGGTTTTGCAGCTGTTCGAGCTAAGATTTTCAAGTTATACACATAATGAAAACCTATACTTTGTTTCGGTCGAGTTCCCCATTCAAATGCATGTAACAGTGAGAAACGCACTGTCTTGGCGAAAGAAAGCGTTTTTGTACAACTTCATATAAATAGCTGTAACTTTTGATAGAAGACTCAGACAAACATGTTTATGGCTTTATCTTATAGAACTCAAGGTCCCCGTGCTAGGAAAACAGGTTTTGCAGCTGTTCGAGCTAAGATTTTCAAGTTATACACATAATGAAAACCTATACTTTGTTTCGGTCGAGTTCCCCATTCAAATGCATGTAACAGTGAGAAACGCACTGTCTTGGCGAAAGAAAGCGTTTTTGTACAACTTCATATAAATAGCTGTAACTTTTGATAGAAGACTCAGACAAACATGTTTATGGCTTTATCTTATAGAACTCAAGGTCCCCGTGCTAGGAAAACAGGTTTTGCAGCTGTTCGAGCTAAGATTTTCAAGTTATACACATAATGAAAACCTATACTTTGTTTCGGTCGAGTTCCCCATTCAAATGCATGTAACAGTGAGAAACGCACTGTCTTGGCGAAAGAAAGCGTTTTTGTACAACTTCATATAAATAGCTGTAACTTTTGATAGAAGACTCAGACAAACATGTTTATGGCTTTATCTTATAGAACTCAAGGTCCCCGTGCTGGGAAAACAGGATTTGCAGCTGTTTGAGCTAAGATTTTCAAGTTATACACATAATGAAAACCTATACTTTGTTTCGGTCGAGTTCCCCATTCAAATGCATGTAACAGTGAGAAACGCACTGTCTTGGCGAAAGAAAGCGTTTTTGTACAACTTCATATAAATAGCTGTAACTTTTGATAGAAGACTCAGACAAACATGTTTATGGCTTTATCTTATAGAACTCAAGGTCCCCGTGCTGGGAAAACAGGATTTGCAGCTGTTTGAGCTAAGATTTTCAAGTTATACACATAATGAAAACCTATACTTTGTTTCGGTCGAGTTCCCCATTCAAATGCATGTAAACAGTGAGAAACGCACTGTCTTGGCGAAAGAAAGCGTTTTTGTACAACTTCATATAAATAGCTGTAACTTTTGATAGAAGACTCAGACAAACATGTTTATGGCTTTATCTTATAGAACTCAAGGTCCCCGTGCTGGGAAAACAGGATTTGCAGCTGTTTGAGCTAAGATTTTCAAGTTATACACATAATGAAAACCTATACTTTGTTTCGGTCGAGTTCCCCATTCAAATGCATGTAACAGTGAGAAACGCACTGTCTTGGCGAAAGAAAGCGTTTTTGTACAACTTCATATAAATAGCTGTAACTTTTGATAGAAGACTCAGACAAACATGTTTATGGCTTTATCTTATAGAACTCAAGGTCCCCGTGCTAGGAAAACAGGTTTTGCAGCTGTTCGAGCTAAGATTTTCAAGTTATACACATAATGAAAACCTATACTTTGTTTCGGTCGAGTTCCCCATTCAAATGCATGTAACAGTGAGAAACGCACTGTCTTGGCGAAAGAAAGCGTTTTTGTACAACTTCATATAAATAGCTGTAACTTTTGATAGAAGACTCAGACAAACATGTTTATGGCTTTATCTTATAGAACTCAAGGTCCCCGTGCTAGGAAAACAGGTTTTGCAGCTGTTCGAGCTAAGATTTTCAAGTTATACACATAATGAAAACCTATACTTTGTTTCGGTCGAGTTCCCCATTCAAATGCATGTAACAGTGAGAAACGCACTGTCTTGGCGAAAGAAAGCGTTTTTGTACAACTTCATATAAATAGCTGTAACTTTTGATAGAAGACTCAGACAAACATGTTTATGGCTTTATCTTATAGAACTCAAGGTCCCCGTGCTAGGAAAACAGGTTTTGCAGCTGTTCGAGCTAAGATTTTCAAGTTATACACATAATGAAAACCTATACTTTGTTTCGGTCGAGTTCCCCATTCAAATGCATGTAACAGTGAGAAACGCACTGTCTTGGCGAAAGAAAGCGTTTTTGTACAACTTCATATAAATAGCTGTAACTTTTGATAGAAGACTCAGACAAACATGTTTATGGCTTTATCTTATAGAACTCAAGGTCCCCGTGCTGGGAAAACAGGATTTGCAGCTGTTTGAGCTAAGATTTTCAAGTTATACACATAATGAAAACCTATACTTTGTTTCGGTCGAGTTCCCCATTCAAATGCATGTAACAGTGAGAAACGCACTGTCTTGGCGAAAGAAAGCGTTTTTGTACAACTTCATATAAATAGCTGTAACTTTTGATAGAAGACTCAGACAAACATGTTTATGGCTTTATCTTATAGAACTCAAGGTCCCCGTGCTGGGAAAACAGGATTTGCAGCTGTTTGAGCTAAGATTTTCAAGTTATACACATAATGAAAACCTATACTTTGTTTCGGTCGAGTTCCCCATTCAAATGCATGTAAACAGTGAGAAACGCACTGTCTTGGCGAAAGAAAGCGTTTTTGTACAACTTCATATAAATAGCTGTAACTTTTGATAGAAGACTCAGACAAACATGTTTATGGCTTTATCTTATAGAACTCAAGGTCCCCGTGCTGGGAAAACAGGATTTGCAGCTGTTTGAGCTAAGATTTTCAAGTTATACACATAATGAAAACCTATACTTTGTTTCGGTCGAGTTCCCCATTCAAATGCATGTAACAGTGAGAAACGCACTGTCTTGGCGAAAGAAAGCGTTTTTGTACAACTTCATATAAATAGCTGTAACTTTTGATAGAAGACTCAGACAAACATGTTTATGGCTTTATCTTATAGAACTCAAGGTCCCCGTGCTGGGAAAACAGGATTTGCAGCTGTTTGAGCTAAGATTTTCAAGTTATACACATAATGAAAACCTATACTTTGTTTCGGTCGAGTTCCCCATTCAAATGCATGTAACAGTGAGAAACGCACTGTCTTGGCGAAAGAAAGCGTTTTTGTACAACTTCATATAAATAGCTGTAACTTTTGATAGAAGACTCAGACAAACATGTTTATGGCTTTATCTTATAGAACTCAAGGTCCCCGTGCTAGGAAAACAGGATTGGCAGCTGTTTGAGCTAAGATTTTCAAGTTATACACATAATGAAAACCTATACTTTGTTTCGGTCGAGTTCCCCATTCAAATGCATGTAACAGTGAGAAACGCACTGTCTTGGCGAAAGAAAGCGTTTTTGTACAACTTCATATAAATAGCTGTAACTTTTGATAGAAGACTCAGACAAACATGTTTATGGCTTTATCTTATAGAACTCAAGGTCCCCGTGCTGGGAAAACAGGATTTGCAGCTGTTTGAGCTAAGATTTTCAAGTTATACACATAATGAAAACCTATACTTTGTTTCGGTCGAGTTCCCCATTCAAATGCATGTAAACAGTGAGAAACGCACTGTCTTGGCGAAAGAAAGCGTTTTTGTACAACTTCATATAAATAGCTGTAACTTTTGATAGAAGACTCAGACAAACATGTTTATGGCTTTATCTTATAGAACTCAAGGTCCCCGTGCTAGGAAAACAGGTTTTGCAGCTGTTCGAGCTAAGATTTTCAAGTTATACACATAATGAAAACCTATACTTTGTTTCGGTCGAGTTCCCCATTCAAATGCATGTAACAGTGAGAAACGCACTGTCTTGGCGAAAGAAAGCGTTTTTGTACAACTTCATATAAATAGCTGTAACTTTTGATAGAAGACTCAGACAAACATGTTTATGGCTTTATCTTATAGAACTCAAGGTCCCCGTGCTGGGAAAACAGGATTTGCAGCTGTTTGAGCTAAGATTTTCAAGTTATACACATAATGAAAACCTATACTTTGTTTCGGTCGAGTTCCCCATTCAAATGCATGTAACAGTGAGAAACGCACTGTCTTGGCGAAAGAAAGCGTTTTTGTACAACTTCATATAAATAGCTGTAACTTTTGATAGAAGACTCAGACAAACATGTTTATGGCTTTATCTTATAGAACTCAATATCCCCGTGCTAGGAAAACAGGATTGGCAGCTGTTTGAGCTAAGATTTTCAAGTTATACACATAATGAAAACCTATACTTTGTTTCGGTCGAGTTCCCCATTCAAATGCATGTAACAGTGAGAAACGCACTGTCTTGGCGAAAGAAAGCGTTTTTGTACAACTTCATATAAATAGCTGTAACTTTTGATAGAAGACTCAGACAAACATGTTTATGGCTTTATCTTATAGAACTCAAGGTCCCCGTGCTGGGAAAACAGGATTTGCAGCTGTTTGAGCTAAGATTTTCAAGTTATACACATAATGAAAACCTATACTTTGTTTCGGTCGAGTTCCCCATTCAAATGCATGTAACAGTGAGAAACGCACTGTCTTGGCGAAAGAAAGCGTTTTTGTACAACTTCATATAAATAGCTGTAACTTTTGATAGAAGACTCAGACAAACATGTTTATGGCTTTATCTTATAGAACTCAAGGTCCCCGTGCTGGGAAAACAGGATTTGCAGCTGTTTGAGCTAAGATTTTCAAGTTATACACATAATGAAAACCTATACTTTGTTTCGGTCGAGTTCCCCATTCAAATGCATGTAACAGTGAGAAACGCACTGTCTTGGCGAAAGAAAGCGTTTTTGTACAACTTCATATAAATAGCTGTAACTTTTGATAGAAGACTCAGACAAACATGTTTATGGCTTTATCTTATAGAACTCAAGGTCCCCGTGCTAGGAAAACAGGATTGGCAGCTGTTTGAGCTAAGATTTTCAAGTTATACACATAATGAAAACCTATACTTTGTTTCGGTCGAGTTCCCCATTCAAATGCATGTAACAGTGAGAAACGCACTGTCTTGGCGAAAGAAAGCGTTTTTGTACAACTTCATATAAATAGCTGTAACTTTTGATAGAAGACTCAGACAAACATGTTTATGGCTTTATCTTATAGAACTCAAGGTCCCCGTGCTGGGAAAACAGGATTTGCAGCTGTTTGAGCTAAGATTTTCAAGTTATACACATAATGAAAACCTATACTTTGTTTCGGTCGAGTTCCCCATTCAAATGCATGTAACAGTGAGAAACGCACTGTCTTGGCGAAAGAAAGCGTTTTTGTACAACTTCATATAAATAGCTGTAACTTTTGATAGAAGACTCAGACAAACATGTTTATGGCTTTATCTTATAGAACTCAAGGTCCCCGTGCTGGGAAAACAGGATTTGCAGCTGTTTGAGCTAAGATTTTCAAGTTATACACATAATGAAAACCTATACTTTGTTTCGGTCGAGTTCCCCATTCAAATGCATGTAACAGTGAGAAACGCACTGTTTTGGCGAAAGAAAGCGTTTTTGTACAACTTCATATAAATAGCTGTAACTTTTGATAGAAGACTCAGACAAACATGTTTATGGCTTTATCTTATAGAACTCAATATCCCCGTGCTAGGAAAACAGGTTTTGCAGCTGTTCGAGCTAAGATTTTCAAGTTATACACATAATGAAAACCTATACTTTGTTTCGGTCGAGTTCCCCATTCAAATGCATGTAACAGTGAGAAACGCACTGTCTTGGCGAAAGAAAGCGTTTTTGTACAACTTCATATAAATAGCTGTAACTTTTGATAGAAGACTCAGACAAACATGTTTATGGCTTTATCTTATAGAACTCAAGGTCCCCGTGCTGGGAAAACAGGATTTGCAGCTGTTTGAGCTAAGATTTTCAAGTTATTCACATAATGAAAACCTATACTTTGTTTCGGTCGAGTTCCCCATTCAAATGCATGTAACAGTGAGAAACGCACTGTCTTGGCGAAAGAAAGCGTTTTTGTACAACTTCATATAAATAGCTGTAACTTTTGATAGAAGACTCAGACAAACATGTTTATGGCTTTATCTTATAGAACTCAAGGTCCCCGTGCTGGGCAAACAGGATTTGCAGCTGTTTGAGCTAAGATTTTCAAGTTATACACATAATGAAAACCTATACTTTGTTTCGGTCGAGTTCCCCATTCAAATGCATGTAACAGTGAGAAACGCACTGTCTTGGCGAAAGAAAGCGTTTTTGTACAACTTCATATAAATAGCTGTAACTTTTGATAGAAGACTCAGACAAACATGTTTATGGCTTTATCTTATAGAACTCAAGGTCCCCGTGCTGGGAAAACAGGATTTGCAGCTGTTTGAGCTAAGATTTTAAAATTATTCACATAATGAAAACCTATACTTTGTTTCGGTCGAGTTCCCCATTCAAATGCATGTAACAGTGAGAAACGCACTGTCTTGGCGAAAGAAAGCGTTTTTGTACAACTTCATATAAATAGCTGTAACTTTTGATAGAAGACTCAGACAAACATGTTTATGGCTTTATCTTATAGAACTCAAGGTCCCCGTGCTAGGAAAACAGGTTTTGCAGCTGTTCGAGCTAAGATTTTCAAGTTATACACATAATGAAAACCTATACTTTGTTTCGGTCGAGTTCCCCATTCAAATGCATGTAACAGTGAGAAACGCACTGTCTTGGCGAAAGAAAGCGTTTTTGTACAACTTCATATAAATAGCTGTAACTTTTGATAGAAGACTCAGACAAACATGTTTATGGCTTTATCTTATAGAACTCAAGGTCCCCGTGCTGGGAAAACAGGATTTGCAGCTGTTTGAGCTAAGATTTTCAAGTTATACACATAATGAAAACCTATACTTTGTTTCGGTCGAGTTCCCCATTCAAATGCATGTAACAGTGAGAAACGCACTGTCTTGGCGAAAGAAAGCGTTTTTGTACAACTTCATATAAATAGCTGTAACTTTTGATAGAAGACTCAGACAAACATGTTTATGGCTTTATCTTATAGAACTCAAGGTCCCCGTGCTAGGAAAACAGGTTTTGCAGCTGTTCGAGCTAAGATTTTCAAGTTATACACATAATGAAAACCTATACTTTGTTTCGGTCGAGTTCCCCATTCAAATGCATGTAACAGTGAGAAACGCACTGTCTTGGCGAAAGAAAGCGTTTTTGTACAACTTCATATAAATAGCTGTAACTTTTGATAGAAGACTCAGACAAACATGTTTATGGCTTTATCTTATAGAACTCAAGGTCCCCGTGCTAGGAAAACAGGTTTTGCAGCTGTTCGAGCTAAGATTTTCAAGTTATACACATAATGAAAACCTATACTTTGTTTCGGTCGAGTTCCCCATTCAAATGCATGTAACAGTGAGAAACGCACTGTCTTGGCGAAAGAAAGCGTTTTTGTACAACTTCATATAAATAGCTGTAACTTTTGATAGAAGACTCAGACAAACATGTTTATGGCTTTATCTTATAGAACTCAAGGTCCCCGTGCTGGGAAAACAGGATTTGCAGCTGTTTGAGCTAAGATTTTCAAGTTATACACATAATGAAAACCTATACTTTGTTTCGGTCGAGTTCCCCATTCAAATGCATGTAACAGTGAGAAACGCACTGTCTTGGCGAAAGAAAGCGTTTTTGTACAACTTCATATAAATAGCTGTAACTTTTGATAGAAGACTCAGACAAACATGTTTATGGCTTTATCTTATAGAACTCAAGGTCCCCGTGCTGGGAAAACAGGATTTGCAGCTGTTTGAGCTAAGATTTTCAAGTTATACACATAATGAAAACCTATACTTTGTTTCGGTCGAGTTCCCCATTCAAATGCATGTAAACAGTGAGAAACGCACTGTCTTGGCGAAAGAAAGCGTTTTTGTACAACTTCATATAAATAGCTGTAACTTTTGATAGAAGACTCAGACAAACATGTTTATGGCTTTATCTTATAGAACTCAAGGTCCCCGTGCTGGGAAAACAGGATTTGCAGCTGTTTGAGCTAAGATTTTCAAGTTATACACATAATGAAAACCTATACTTTGTTTCGGTCGAGTTCCCCATTCAAATGCATGTAACAGTGAGAAACGCACTGTCTTGGCGAAAGAAAGCGTTTTTGTACAACTTCATATAAATAGCTGTAACTTTTGATAGAAGACTCAGACAAACATGTTTATGGCTTTATCTTATAGAACTCAAGGTCCCCGTGCTAGGAAAACAGGTTTTGCAGCTGTTCGAGCTAAGATTTTCAAGTTATACACATAATGAAAACCTATACTTTGTTTCGGTCGAGTTCCCCATTCAAATGCATGTAACAGTGAGAAACGCACTGTCTTGGCGAAAGAAAGCGTTTTTGTACAACTTCATATAAATAGCTGTAACTTTTGATAGAAGACTCAGACAAACATGTTTATGGCTTTATCTTATAGAACTCAAGGTCCCCGTGCTAGGAAAACAGGTTTTGCAGCTGTTCGAGCTAAGATTTTCAAGTTATACACATAATGAAAACCTATACTTTGTTTCGGTCGAGTTCCCCATTCAAATGCATGTAACAGTGAGAAACGCACTGTCTTGGCGAAAGAAAGCGTTTTTGTACAACTTCATATAAATAGCTGTAACTTTTGATAGAAGACTCAGACAAACATGTTTATGGCTTTATCTTATAGAACTCAAGGTCCCCGTGCTAGGAAAACAGGTTTTGCAGCTGTTCGAGCTAAGATTTTCAAGTTATACACATAATGAAAACCTATACTTTGTTTCGGTCGAGTTCCCCATTCAAATGCATGTAACAGTGAGAAACGCACTGTCTTGGCGAAAGAAAGCGTTTTTGTACAACTTCATATAAATAGCTGTAACTTTTGATAGAAGACTCAGACAAACATGTTTATGGCTTTATCTTATAGAACTCAAGGTCCCCGTGCTGGGAAAACAGGATTTGCAGCTGTTTGAGCTAAGATTTTCAAGTTATACACATAATGAAAACCTATACTTTGTTTCGGTCGAGTTCCCCATTCAAATGCATGTAACAGTGAGAAACGCACTGTCTTGGCGAAAGAAAGCGTTTTTGTACAACTTCATATAAATAGCTGTAACTTTTGATAGAAGACTCAGACAAACATGTTTATGGCTTTATCTTATAGAACTCAAGGTCCCCGTGCTGGGAAAACAGGATTTGCAGCTGTTTGAGCTAAGATTTTCAAGTTATACACATAATGAAAACCTATACTTTGTTTCGGTCGAGTTCCCCATTCAAATGCATGTAAACAGTGAGAAACGCACTGTCTTGGCGAAAGAAAGCGTTTTTGTACAACTTCATATAAATAGCTGTAACTTTTGATAGAAGACTCAGACAAACATGTTTATGGCTTTATCTTATAGAACTCAAGGTCCCCGTGCTGGGAAAACAGGATTTGCAGCTGTTTGAGCTAAGATTTTCAAGTTATACACATAATGAAAACCTATACTTTGTTTCGGTCGAGTTCCCCATTCAAATGCATGTAACAGTGAGAAACGCACTGTCTTGGCGAAAGAAAGCGTTTTTGTACAACTTCATATAAATAGCTGTAACTTTTGATAGAAGACTCAGACAAACATGTTTATGGCTTTATCTTATAGAACTCAAGGTCCCCGTGCTGGGAAAACAGGATTTGCAGCTGTTTGAGCTAAGATTTTCAAGTTATACACATAATGAAAACCTATACTTTGTTTCGGTCGAGTTCCCCATTCAAATGCATGTAACAGTGAGAAACGCACTGTCTTGGCGAAAGAAAGCGTTTTTGTACAACTTCATATAAATAGCTGTAACTTTTGATAGAAGACTCAGACAAACATGTTTATGGCTTTATCTTATAGAACTCAAGGTCCCCGTGCTAGGAAAACAGGATTGGCAGCTGTTTGAGCTAAGATTTTCAAGTTATACACATAATGAAAACCTATACTTTGTTTCGGTCGAGTTCCCCATTCAAATGCATGTAACAGTGAGAAACGCACTGTCTTGGCGAAAGAAAGCGTTTTTGTACAACTTCATATAAATAGCTGTAACTTTTGATAGAAGACTCAGACAAACATGTTTATGGCTTTATCTTATAGAACTCAAGGTCCCCGTGCTGGGAAAACAGGATTTGCAGCTGTTTGAGCTAAGATTTTCAAGTTATACACATAATGAAAACCTATACTTTGTTTCGGTCGAGTTCCCCATTCAAATGCATGTAAACAGTGAGAAACGCACTGTCTTGGCGAAAGAAAGCGTTTTTGTACAACTTCATATAAATAGCTGTAACTTTTGATAGAAGACTCAGACAAACATGTTTATGGCTTTATCTTATAGAACTCAAGGTCCCCGTGCTAGGAAAACAGGTTTTGCAGCTGTTCGAGCTAAGATTTTCAAGTTATACACATAATGAAAACCTATACTTTGTTTCGGTCGAGTTCCCCATTCAAATGCATGTAACAGTGAGAAACGCACTGTCTTGGCGAAAGAAAGCGTTTTTGTACAACTTCATATAAATAGCTGTAACTTTTGATAGAAGACTCAGACAAACATGTTTATGGCTTTATCTTATAGAACTCAAGGTCCCCGTGCTGGGAAAACAGGATTTGCAGCTGTTTGAGCTAAGATTTTCAAGTTATACACATAATGAAAACCTATACTTTGTTTCGGTCGAGTTCCCCATTCAAATGCATGTAACAGTGAGAAACGCACTGTCTTGGCGAAAGAAAGCGTTTTTGTACAACTTCATATAAATAGCTGTAACTTTTGATAGAAGACTCAGACAAACATGTTTATGGCTTTATCTTATAGAACTCAATATCCCCGTGCTAGGAAAACAGGATTGGCAGCTGTTTGAGCTAAGATTTTCAAGTTATACACATAATGAAAACCTATACTTTGTTTCGGTCGAGTTCCCCATTCAAATGCATGTAACAGTGAGAAACGCACTGTCTTGGCGAAAGAAAGCGTTTTTGTACAACTTCATATAAATAGCTGTAACTTTTGATAGAAGACTCAGACAAACATGTTTATGGCTTTATCTTATAGAACTCAAGGTCCCCGTGCTGGGAAAACAGGATTTGCAGCTGTTTGAGCTAAGATTTTCAAGTTATACACATAATGAAAACCTATACTTTGTTTCGGTCGAGTTCCCCATTCAAATGCATGTAACAGTGAGAAACGCACTGTCTTGGCGAAAGAAAGCGTTTTTGTACAACTTCATATAAATAGCTGTAACTTTTGATAGAAGACTCAGACAAACATGTTTATGGCTTTATCTTATAGAACTCAAGGTCCCCGTGCTGGGAAAACAGGATTTGCAGCTGTTTGAGCTAAGATTTTCAAGTTATACACATAATGAAAACCTATACTTTGTTTCGGTCGAGTTCCCCATTCAAATGCATGTAACAGTGAGAAACGCACTGTCTTGGCGAAAGAAAGCGTTTTTGTACAACTTCATATAAATAGCTGTAACTTTTGATAGAAGACTCAGACAAACATGTTTATGGCTTTATCTTATAGAACTCAAGGTCCCCGTGCTAGGAAAACAGGATTGGCAGCTGTTTGAGCTAAGATTTTCAAGTTATACACATAATGAAAACCTATACTTTGTTTCGGTCGAGTTCCCCATTCAAATGCATGTAACAGTGAGAAACGCACTGTCTTGGCGAAAGAAAGCGTTTTTGTACAACTTCATATAAATAGCTGTAACTTTTGATAGAAGACTCAGACAAACATGTTTATGGCTTTATCTTATAGAACTCAAGGTCCCCGTGCTGGGAAAACAGGATTTGCAGCTGTTTGAGCTAAGATTTTCAAGTTATACACATAATGAAAACCTATACTTTGTTTCGGTCGAGTTCCCCATTCAAATGCATGTAACAGTGAGAAACGCACTGTCTTGGCGAAAGAAAGCGTTTTTGTACAACTTCATATAAATAGCTGTAACTTTTGATAGAAGACTCAGACAAACATGTTTATGGCTTTATCTTATAGAACTCAAGGTCCCCGTGCTGGGAAAACAGGATTTGCAGCTGTTTGAGCTAAGATTTTCAAGTTATACACATAATGAAAACCTATACTTTGTTTCGGTCGAGTTCCCCATTCAAATGCATGTAACAGTGAGAAACGCACTGTTTTGGCGAAAGAAAGCGTTTTTGTACAACTTCATATAAATAGCTGTAACTTTTGATAGAAGACTCAGACAAACATGTTTATGGCTTTATCTTATAGAACTCAATATCCCCGTGCTAGGAAAACAGGTTTTGCAGCTGTTCGAGCTAAGATTTTCAAGTTATACACATAATGAAAACCTATACTTTGTTTCGGTCGAGTTCCCCATTCAAATGCATGTAACAGTGAGAAACGCACTGTCTTGGCGAAAGAAAGCGTTTTTGTACAACTTCATATAAATAGCTGTAACTTTTGATAGAAGACTCAGACAAACATGTTTATGGCTTTATCTTATAGAACTCAAGGTCCCCGTGCTGGGAAAACAGGATTTGCAGCTGTTTGAGCTAAGATTTTCAAGTTATTCACATAATGAAAACCTATACTTTGTTTCGGTCGAGTTCCCCATTCAAATGCATGTAACAGTGAGAAACGCACTGTCTTGGCGAAAGAAAGCGTTTTTGTACAACTTCATATAAATAGCTGTAACTTTTGATAGAAGACTCAGACAAACATGTTTATGGCTTTATCTTATAGAACTCAAGGTCCCCGTGCTGGGCAAACAGGATTTGCAGCTGTTTGAGCTAAGATTTTCAAGTTATACACATAATGAAAACCTATACTTTGTTTCGGTCGAGTTCCCCATTCAAATGCATGTAACAGTGAGAAACGCACTGTCTTGGCGAAAGAAAGCGTTTTTGTACAACTTCATATAAATAGCTGTAACTTTTGATAGAAGACTCAGACAAACATGTTTATGGCTTTATCTTATAGAACTCAAGGTCCCCGTGCTGGGAAAACAGGATTTGCAGCTGTTTGAGCTAAGATTTTAAAATTATTCACATAATGAAAACCTATACTTTGTTTCGGTCGAGTTCCCCATTCAAATGCATGTAACAGTGAGAAACGCACTGTCTTGGCGAAAGAAAGCGTTTTTGTACAACTTCATATAAATAGCTGTAACTTTTGATAGAAGACTCAGACAAACATGTTTATGGCTTTATCTTATAGAACTCAAGGTCCCCGTGCTAGGAAAACAGGTTTTGCAGCTGTTCGAGCTAAGATTTTCAAGTTATACACATAATGAAAACCTATACTTTGTTTCGGTCGAGTTCCCCATTCAAATGCATGTAACAGTGAGAAACGCACTGTCTTGGCGAAAGAAAGCGTTTTTGTACAACTTCATATAAATAGCTGTAACTTTTGATAGAAGACTCAGACAAACATGTTTATGGCTTTATCTTATAGAACTCAAGGTCCCCGTGCTGGGAAAACAGGATTTGCAGCTGTTTGAGCTAAGATTTTCAAGTTATACACATAATGAAAACCTATACTTTGTTTCGGTCGAGTTCCCCATTCAAATGCATGTAACAGTGAGAAACGCACTGTCTTGGCGAAAGAAAGCGTTTTTGTACAACTTCATATAAATAGCTGTAACTTTTGATAGAAGACTCAGACAAACATGTTTATGGCTTTATCTTATAGAACTCAAGGTCTCCGTGCTAGGAAAACAGGATTGGCAGCTGTTTGAGCTAAGATTTTCAAGTTATACACATAATGAAAACCTATACTTTGTTTCGGTCGAGTTCCCCATTCAAATGCATGTAACAGTGAGAAACGCACTGTCTTGGCGAAAGAAAGCGTTTTTGTACAACTTCATATAAATAGCTGTAACTTTTGATAGAAGACTCAGACAAACATGTTTATGGCTTTATCTTATAGAACTCAAGGTCCCCGTGCTGGGAAAACAGGATTTGCAGCTGTTTGAGCTAAGATTTTCAAGTTATACACATAATGAAAACCTATACTTTGTTTCGGTCGAGTTCCCCATTCAAATGCATGTAACAGTGAGAAACGCACTGTCTTGGCGAAAGAAAGCGTTTTTGTACAACTTCATATAAATAGCTGTAACTTTTGATAGAAGACTCAGACAAACATGTTTATGGCTTTATCTTATAGAACTCAAGGTCCCCGTGCTAGGAAAACAGGTTTTGCAGCTGTTCGAGCTAAGATTTTCAAGTTATACACATAATGAAAACCTATACTTTGTTTCGGTCGAGTTCCCCATTCAAATGCATGTAACAGTGAGAAACGCACTGTCTTGGCGAAAGAAAGCGTTTTTGTACAACTTCATATAAATAGCTGTAACTTTTGATAGAAGACTCAGACAAACATGTTTATGGCTTTATCTTATAGAACTCAAGGTCCCCGTGCTGGGAAAACAGGATTTGCAGCCGTTTGAGCTAAGATTTTCAAGTTATACACATAATGAAAACCTATACTTTGTTTCGGTCGAGTTCCCCATTCAAATGCATGTAACAGTGAGAAACGCACTGTCTTGGCGAAAGAAAGCGTTTTTGTACAACTTCATATAAATAGCTGTAACTTTTGATAGAAGACTCAGACAAACATGTTTATGGCTTTATCTTATAGAACTCAAGGTCCCCGTGCTGGGAAAACAGGATTTGCAGCTGTTTGAGCTAAGATTTTCAAGTTATACACATAATGAAAACCTATACTTTGTTTCGGTCGAGTTCCCCATTCAAATGCATGTAACAGTGAGAAACGCACTGTCTTGGCGAAAGAAAGCGTTTTTGTACAACTTCATATAAATAGCTGTAACTTTTGATAGAAGACTCAGACAAACATGTTTATGGCTTTATCTTATAGAACTCAAGGTCCCCGTGCTGGGAAAACAGGATTTGCAGCTGTTTGAGCTAAGATTTTCAAGTTATACACATAATGAAAACCTATACTTTGTTTCGGTCGAGTTCCCCATTCAAATGCATGTAACAGTGAGAAACGCACTGTCTTGGCGAAAGAAAGCGTTTTTGTACAACTTCATATAAATAGCTGTAACTTTTGATAGAAGACTCAGACAAACATGTTTATGGCTTTATCTTATAGAACTCAAGGTCCCCGTGCTAGGAAAACAGGTTTTGCAGCTGTTCGAGCTAAGATTTTCAAGTTATACACATAATGAAAACCTATACTTTGTTTCGGTCGAGTTCCCCATTCAAATGCATGTAACAGTGAGAAACGCACTGTCTTGGCGAAAGAAAGCGTTTTTGTACAACTTCATATAAATAGCTGTAACTTTTGATAGAAGACTCAGACAAACATGTTTATGGCTTTATCTTATAGAACTCAAGGTCCCCGTGCTGGGAAAACAGGATTTGCAGCTGTTTGAGCTAAGATTTTCAAGTTATACACATAATGAAAACCTATACTTTGTTTCGGTCGAGTTCCCCATTCAAATGCATGTAACAGTGAGAAACGCACTGTCTTGGCGAAAGAAAGCGTTTTTGTACAACTTCATATAAATAGCTGTAACTTTTGATAGAAGACTCAGACAAACATGTTTATGGCTTTATCTTATAGAACTCAAGGTCCCCGTGCTAGGAAAACAGGTTTTGCAGCTGTTCGAGCTAAGATTTTCAAGTTATACACATAATGAAAACCTATACTTTGTTTCGGTCGAATTCCCCATTCAAATGCATGTAACAGTGAGAAACGCACTGTCTTGGCGAAAGAAAGCGTTTTTTTTACAACTTCATATAAATAGCTGTAACTTTTGATAGAAGACTCAGACAAACATGTTTATGGCTTTATCTTATAGAACTCAAGGTCCCCGTGCTAGGAAAACAGGTTTTGCAGCTGTTCGAGCTAAGATTTTCAAGTTATACACATAATGAAAACCTATACTTTGTTTCGGTCGAGTTCCCCATTCAAATGCATGTAACAGTGAGAAACGCACTGTCTTGGCGAAAGAAAGCGTTTTTGTACAACTTCATATAAATAGCTGTAACTTTTGATAGAAGACTCAGACAAACATGTTTATGGCTTTATCTTATAGAACTCAAGGTCCCCGTGCTAGGAAAACAGGTTTTGCAGCTGTTCGAGCTAAGATTTTCAAGTTATACACATAATGAAAACCTATACTTTGTTTCGGTCGAGTTCCCCATTCAAATGCATGTAACAGTGAGAAACGCACTGTCTTGGCGAAAGAAAGCGTTTTTGTACAACTTCATATAAATAGCTGTAACTTTTGATAGAAGACTCAGACAAACATGTTTATGGCTTTATCTTATAGAACTCAAGGTCCCCGTGCTGGGAAAACAGGATTTGCAGCTGTTTGAGCTAAGATTTTCAAGTTATACACATAATGAAAACCTATACTTTGTTTCGGTCGAGTTCCCCATTCAAATGCATGTAACAGTGAGAAACGCACTGTCTTGGCGAAAGAAAGCGTTTTTGTACAACTTCATATAAATAGCTGTAACTTTTGATAGAAGACTCAGACAAACATGTTTATGGCTTTATCTTATAGAACTCAAGGTCCCCGTGCTAGGAAAACAGGATTGGCAGCTGTTTGAGCTAAGATTTTCAAGTTATACACATAATGAAAACCTATACTTTGTTTCGGTCGAGTTCCCCATTCAAATGCATGTAACAGTGAGAAACGCACTGTCTTGGCGAAAGAAAGCGTTTTTGTACAACTTCATATAAATAGCTGTAACTTTTGATAGAAGACTCAGACAAACATGTTTATGGCTTTATCTTATAGAACTCAAGGTCCCCGTGCTGGGAAAACAGGATTTGCAGCTGTTTGAGCTAAGATTTTCAAGTTATACACATAATGAAAACCTATACTTTGTTTCGGTCGAGTTCCCCATTCAAATGCATGTAACAGTGAGAAACGCACTGTCTTGGCGAAAGAAAGCGTTTTTGTACAACTTCATATAAATAGCTGTAACTTTTGATAGAAGACTCAGACAAACATGTTTATGGCTTTATCTTATAGAACTCAAGGTCCCCGTGCTAGGAAAACAGGTTTTGCAGCTGTTCGAGCTAAGATTTTCAAGTTATACACATAATGAAAACCTATACTTTGTTTCGGTCGAGTTCCCCATTCAAATGCATGTAACAGTGAGAAACGCACTGTCTTGGCGAAAGAAAGCGTTTTTGTACAACTTCATATAAATAGCTGTAACTTTTGATAGAAGACTCAGACAAACATGTTTATGGCTTTATCTTATAGAACTCAAGGTCCCCGTGCTGGGCAAACAGGATTTGCAGCTGTTTGAGCTAAGATTTTCAAGTTATACACATAATGAAAACCTATACTTTGTTTCGGTCGAGTTCCCCATTCAAATGCATGTAACAGTGAGAAACGCACTGTCTTGGCGAAAGAAAGCGTTTTTGTACAACTTCATATAAATAGCTGTAACTTTTGATAGAAGACTCAGACAAACATGTTTATGGCTTTATCTTATAGAACTCAAGGTCCCCGTGCTGGGAAAACAGGATTTGCAGCTGTTTGAGCTAAGATTTTCAAGTTATACACATAATGAAAACCTATACTTTGTTTCGGTCGAGTTCCCCATTCAAATGCATGTAACAGTGAGAAACGCACTGTCTTGGCGAAAGAAAGCGTTTTTGTACAACTTCATATAAATAGCTGTAACTTTTGATAGAAGACTCAGACAAACATGTTTATGGCTTTATCTTATAGAACTCAAGGTCCCCGTGCTAGGAAAACAGGATTGGCAGCTGTTTGAGCTAAGATTTTCAAGTTATACACATAATGAAAACCTATACTTTGTTTCGGTCGAGTTCCCCATTCAAATGCATGTAACAGTGAGAAACGCACTGTCTTGGCGAAAGAAAGCGTTTTTGTACAACTTCATATAAATAGCTGTAACTTTTGATAGAAGACTCAGACAAACATGTTTATGGCTTTATCTTATAGAACTCAAGGTCCCCGTGCTGGGAAAACAGGATTTGCAGCTGTTTGAGCTAAGATTTTCAAGTTATACACATAATGAAAACCTATACTTTGTTTCGGTCGAGTTCCCCATTCAAATGCATGTAAACAGTGAGAAACGCACTGTCTTGGCGAAAGAAAGCGTTTTTGTACAACTTCATATAAATAGCTGTAACTTTTGATAGAAGACTCAGACAAACATGTTTATGGCTTTATCTTATAGAACTCAAGGTCCCCGTGCTAGGAAAACAGGTTTTGCAGCTGTTCGAGCTAAGATTTTCAAGTTATACACATAATGAAAACCTATACTTTGTTTCGGTCGAGTTCCCCATTCAAATGCATGTAACAGTGAGAAACGCACTGTCTTGGCGAAAGAAAGCGTTTTTGTACAACTTCATATAAATAGCTGTAACTTTTGATAGAAGACTCAGACAAACATGTTTATGGCTTTATCTTATAGAACTCAAGGTCCCCGTGCTGGGAAAACAGGATTTGCAGCTGTTTGAGCTAAGATTTTCAAGTTATACACATAATGAAAACCTATACTTTGTTTCGGTCGAGTTCCCCATTCAAATGCATGTAACAGTGAGAAACGCACTGTCTTGGCGAAAGAAAGCGTTTTTGTACAACTTCATATAAATAGCTGTAACTTTTGATAGAAGACTCAGACAAACATGTTTATGGCTTTATCTTATAGAACTCAAGGTCCCCGTGCTGGGAAAACAGGATTTGCAGCCGTTTGAGCTAAGATTTTCAAGTTATACACATAATGAAAACCTATACTTTGTTTCGGTCGAGTTCCCCATTCAAATGCATGTAACAGTGAGAAACGCACTGTCTTGGCGAAAGAAAGCGTTTTTGTACAACTTCATATAAATAGCTGTAACTTTTGATAGAAGACTCAGACAAACATGTTTATGGCTTTATCTTATAGAACTCAAGGTCCCCGTGCTAGGAAAACAGGTTTTGCAGCTGTTCGAGCTAAGATTTTCAAGTTATACACATAATGAAAACCTATACTTTGTTTCGGTCGAGTTCCCCATTCAAATGCATGTAACAGTGAGAAACGCACTGTCTTGGCGAAAGAAAGCGTTTTTGTACAACTTCATATAAATAGCTGTAACTTTTGATAGAAGACTCAGACAAACATGTTTATGGCTTTATCTTATAGAACTCAAGGTCCCCGTGCTGGGAAAACAGGTTTTGCAGCTGTTCGAGCTAAGATTTTCAAGTTATACACATAATGAAAACCTATACTTTGTTTCGGTCGAGTTCCCCATTCAAATGCATGTAACAGTGAGAAACGCACTGTCTTGGCGAAAGAAAGCGTTTTTGTACAACTTCATATAAATAGCTGTAACTTTTGATAGAAGACTCAGACAAACATGTTTATGGCTTTATCTTATAGAACTCAAGGTCCCCGTGCTGGGAAAACAGGATTTGCAGCTGTTTGAGCTAAGATTTTCAAGTTATACACATAATGAAAACCTATACTTTGTTTCGGTCGAGTTCCCCATTCAAATGCATGTAACAGTGAGAAACGCACTGTCTTGGCGAAAGAAAGCGTTTTTGTACAACTTCATATAAATAGCTGTAACTTTTGATAGAAGACTCAGACAAACATGTTTATGGCTTTATCTTATAGAACTCAAGGTCCCCGTGCTGGGCAAACAGGATTTGCAGCTGTTTGAGCTAAGATTTTCAAGTTATACACATAATGAAAACCTATACTTTGTTTCGGTCGAGTTCCCCATTCAAATGCATGTAACAGTGAGAAACGCACTGTCTTGGCGAAAGAAAGCGTTTTTGTACAACTTCATATAAATAGCTGTAACTTTTGATAGAAGACTCAGACAAACATGTTTATGGCTTTATCTTATAGAACTCAAGGTCCCCGTGCTAGGAAAACAGGTTTTGCAGCTGTTCGAGCTAAGATTTTCAAGTTATACACATAATGAAAACCTATACTTTGTTTCGGTCGAGTTCCCCATTCAAATGCATGTAACAGTGAGAAACGCACTGTCTTGGCGAAAGAAAGCGTTTTTGTACAACTTCATATAAATAGCTGTAACTTTTGATAGAAGACTCAGACAAACATGTTTATGGCTTTATCTTATAGAACTCAAGGTCCCCGTGCTAGGAAAACAGGTTTTGCAGCTGTTCGAGCTAAGATTTTCAAGTTATACACATAATGAAAACCTATACTTTGTTTCGGTCGAGTTCCCCATTCAAATGCATGTAACAGTGAGAAACGCACTGTCTTGGCGAAAGAAAGCGTTTTTGTACAACTTCATATAAATAGCTGTAACTTTTGATAGAAGACTCAGACAAACATGTTTATGGCTTTATCTTATAGAACTCAAGGTCCCCGTGCTGGGAAAACAGGATTTGCAGCTGTTTGAGCTAAGATTTTCAAGTTATACACATAATGAAAACCTATACTTTGTTTCGGTCGAGTTCCCCATTCAAATGCATGTAACAGTGAGAAACGCACTGTCTTGGCGAAAGAAAGCGTTTTTGTACAACTTCATATAAATAGCTGTAACTTTTGATAGAAGACTCAGACAAACATGTTTATGGCTTTATCTTATAGAACTCAAGGTCCCCGTGCTAGGAAAACAGGTTTTGCAGCTGTTCGAGCTAAGATTTTCAAGTTATACACATAATGAAAACCTATACTTTGTTTCGGTCGAGTTCCCCATTCAAATGCATGTAACAGTGAGAAACGCACTGTCTTGGCGAAAGAAAGCGTTTTTGTACAACTTCATATAAATAGCTGTAACTTTTGATAGAAGACTCAGACAAACATGTTTATGGCTTTATCTTATAGAACTCAAGGTCCCCGTGCTAGGAAAACAGGTTTTGCAGCTGTTCGAGCTAAGATTTTCAAGTTATACACATAATGAAAACCTATACTTTGTTTCGGTCGAGTTCCCCATTCAAATGCATGTAACAGTGAGAAACGCACTGTCTTGGCGAAAGAAAGCGTTTTTGTACAACTTCATATAAATAGCTGTAACTTTTGATAGAAGACTCAGACAAACATGTTTATGGCTTTATCTTATAGAACTCAAGGTCCCCGTGCTGGGAAAACAGGATTTGCAGCTGTTTGAGCTAAGATTTTCAAGTTATACACATAATGAAAACCTATACTTTGTTTCGGTCGAGTTCCCCATTCAAATGCATGTAACAGTGAGAAACGCACTGTCTTGGCGAAAGAAAGCGTTTTTGTACAACTTCATATAAATAGCTGTAACTTTTGATAGAAGACTCAGACAAACATGTTTATGGCTTTATCTTATAGAACTCAAGGTCCCCGTGCTGGGCAAACAGGATTTGCAGCTGTTTGAGCTAAGATTTTCAAGTTATACACATAATGAAAACCTATACTTTGTTTCGGTCGAGTTCCCCATTCAAATGCATGTAACAGTGAGAAACGCACTGTCTTGGCGAAAGAAAGCGTTTTTGTACAACTTCATATAAATAGCTGTAACTTTTGATAGAAGACTCAGACAAACATGTTTATGGCTTTATCTTATAGAACTCAAGGTCCCCGTGCTGGGAAAACAGGATTTGCAGCTGTTTGAGCTAAGATTTTCAAGTTATACACATAATGAAAACCTATACTTTGTTTCGGTCGAGTTCCCCATTCAAATGCATGTAACAGTGAGAAACGCACTGTCTTGGCGAAAGAAAGCGTTTTTGTACAACTTCATATAAATAGCTGTAACTTTTGATAGAAGACTCAGACAAACATGTTTATGGCTTTATCTTATAGAACTCAAGGTCCCCGTGCTGGGAAAACAGGATTTGCAGCCGTTTGAGCTAAGATTTTCAAGTTATACACATAATGAAAACCTATACTTTGTTTCGGTCGAGTTCCCCATTCAAATGCATGTAACAGTGAGAAACGCACTGTCTTGGCGAAAGAAAGCGTTTTTGTACAACTTCATATAAATAGCTGTAACTTTTGATAGAAGACTCAGACAAACATGTTTATGGCTTTATCTTATAGAACTCAAGGTCCCCGTGCTAGGAAAACAGGTTTTGCAGCTGTTCGAGCTAAGATTTTCAAGTTATACACATAATGAAAACCTATACTTTGTTTCGGTCGAGTTCCCCATTCAAATGCATGTAACAGTGAGAAACGCACTGTCTTGGCGAAAGAAAGCGTTTTTGTACAACTTCATATAAATAGCTGTAACTTTTGATAGAAGACTCAGACAAACATGTTTATGGCTTTATCTTATAGAACTCAAGGTCCCCGTGCTGGGAAAACAGGATTTGCAGCTGTTTGAGCTAAGATTTTCAAGTTATACACATAATGAAAACCTATACTTTGTTTCGGTCGAGTTCCCCATTCAAATGCATGTAACAGTGAGAAACGCACTGTCTTGGCGAAAGAAAGCGTTTTTGTACAACTTCATATAAATAGCTGTAACTTTTGATAGAAGACTCAGACAAACATGTTTATGGCTTTATCTTATAGAACTCAAGGTCCCCGTGCTGGGCAAACAGGATTTGCAGCTGTTTGAGCTAAGATTTTCAAGTTATACACATAATGAAAACCTATACTTTGTTTCGGTCGAGTTCCCCATTCAAATGCATGTAACAGTGAGAAACGCACTGTCTTGGCGAAAGAAAGCGTTTTTGTACAACTTCATATAAATAGCTGTAACTTTTGATAGAAGACTCAGACAAACATGTTTATGGCTTTATCTTATAGAACTCAATATCCCCGTGCTAGGAAAACAGGTTTTGCAGCTGTTCGAGCTAAGATTTTCAAGTTATACACATAATGAAAACCTATACTTTGTTTCGGTCGAGTTCCCCATTCAAATGCATGTAACAGTGAGAAACGCACTGTCTTGGCGAAAGAAAGCGTTTTTGTACAACTTCATATAAATAGCTGTAACTTTTGATAGAAGACTCAGACAAACATGTTTATGGCTTTATCTTATAGAACTCAAGGTCCCCGTGCTAGGAAAACAGGTTTTGCAGCTGTTCGAGCTAAGATTTTCAAGTTATACACATAATGAAAACCTATACTTTGTTTCGGTCGAGTTCCCCATTCAAATGCATGTAACAGTGAGAAACGCACTGTCTTGGCGAAAGAAAGCGTTTTTGTACAACTTCATATAAATAGCTGTAACTTTTGATAGAAGACTCAGACAAACATGTTTATGGCTTTATCTTATAGAACTCAAGGTCCCCGTGCTGGGAAAACAGGATTTGCAGCTGTTTGAGCTAAGATTTTCAAGTTATACACATAATGAAAACCTATACTTTGTTTCGGTCGAGTTCCCCATTCAAATGCATGTAACAGTGAGAAACGCACTGTCTTGGCGAAAGAAAGCGTTTTTGTACAACTTCATATAAATAGCTGTAACTTTTGATAGAAGACTCAGACAAACATGTTTATGGCTTTATCTTATAGAACTCAAGGTCCCCGTGCTGGGCAAACAGGATTTGCAGCTGTTTGAGCTAAGATTTTCAAGTTATACACATAATGAAAACCTATACTTTGTTTCGGTCGAGTTCCCCATTCAAATGCATGTAACAGTGAGAAACGCACTGTCTTGGCGAAAGAAAGCGTTTTTGTACAACTTCATATAAATAGCTGTAACTTTTGATAGAAGACTCAGACAAACATGTTTATGGCTTTATCTTATAGAACTCAAGGTCCCCGTGCTAGGAAAACAGGTTTTGCAGCTGTTCGAGCTAAGATTTTCAAGTTATACACATAATGAAAACCTATACTTTGTTTCGGTCGAGTTCCCCATTCAAATGCATGTAACAGTGAGAAACGCACTGTCTTGGCGAAAGAAAGCGTTTTTGTACAACTTCATATAAATAGCTGTAACTTTTGATAGAAGACTCAGACAAACATGTTTATGGCTTTATCTTATAGAACTCAAGGTCCCCGTGCTGGGCAAACAGGATTTGCAGCTGTTTGAGCTAAGATTTTCAAGTTATACACATAATGAAAACCTATACTTTGTTTCGGTCGAGTTCCCCATTCAAATGCATGTAACAGTGAGAAACGCACTGTCTTGGCGAAAGAAAGCGTTTTTGTACAACTTCATATAAATAGCTGTAACTTTTGATAGAAGACTCAGACAAACATGTTTATGGCTTTATCTTATAGAACTCAAGGTCCCCGTGCTGGGAAAACAGGATTTGCAGCTGTTTGAGCTAAGATTTTCAAGTTATACACATAATGAAAACCTATACTTTGTTTCGGTCGAGTTCCCCATTCAAATGCATGTAACAGTGAGAAACGCACTGTCTTGGCGAAAGAAAGCGTTTTTGTACAACTTCATATAAATAGCTGTAACTTTTGATAGAAGACTCAGACAAACATGTTTATGGCTTTATCTTATAGAACTCAAGGTCCCCGTGCTGGGAAAACAGGATTTGCAGCCGTTTGAGCTAAGATTTTCAAGTTATACACATAATGAAAACCTATACTTTGTTTCGGTCGAGTTCCCCATTCAAATGCATGTAACAGTGAGAAACGCACTGTCTTGGCGAAAGAAAGCGTTTTTGTACAACTTCATATAAATAGCTGTAACTTTTGATAGAAGACTCAGACAAACATGTTTATGGCTTTATCTTATAGAACTCAAGGTCCCCGTGCTAGGAAAACAGGTTTTGCAGCTGTTCGAGCTAAGATTTTCAAGTTATACACATAATGAAAACCTATACTTTGTTTCGGTCGAGTTCCCCATTCAAATGCATGTAACAGTGAGAAACGCACTGTCTTGGCGAAAGAAAGCGTTTTTGTACAACTTCATATAAATAGCTGTAACTTTTGATAGAAGACTCAGACAAACATGTTTATGGCTTTATCTTATAGAACTCAAGGTCCCCGTGCTGGGAAAACAGGATTTGCAGCTGTTTGAGCTAAGATTTTCAAGTTATACACATAATGAAAACCTATACTTTGTTTCGGTCGAGTTCCCCATTCAAATGCATGTAACAGTGAGAAACGCACTGTCTTGGCGAAAGAAAGCGTTTTTGTACAACTTCATATAAATAGCTGTAACTTTTGATAGAAGACTCAGACAAACATGTTTATGGCTTTATCTTATAGAACTCAAGGTCCCCGTGCTGGGCAAACAGGATTTGCAGCTGTTTGAGCTAAGATTTTCAAGTTATACACATAATGAAAACCTATACTTTGTTTCGGTCGAGTTCCCCATTCAAATGCATGTAACAGTGAGAAACGCACTGTCTTGGCGAAAGAAAGCGTTTTTGTACAACTTCATATAAATAGCTGTAACTTTTGATAGAAGACTCAGACAAACATGTTTATGGCTTTATCTTATAGAACTCAATATCCCCGTGCTAGGAAAACAGGTTTTGCAGCTGTTCGAGCTAAGATTTTCAAGTTATACACATAATGAAAACCTATACTTTGTTTCGGTCGAGTTCCCCATTCAAATGCATGTAACAGTGAGAAACGCACTGTCTTGGCGAAAGAAAGCGTTTTTGTACAACTTCATATAAATAGCTGTAACTTTTGATAGAAGACTCAGACAAACATGTTTATGGCTTTATCTTATAGAACTCAAGGTCCCCGTGCTAGGAAAACAGGTTTTGCAGCTGTTCGAGCTAAGATTTTCAAGTTATACACATAATGAAAACCTATACTTTGTTTCGGTCGAGTTCCCCATTCAAATGCATGTAACAGTGAGAAACGCACTGTCTTGGCGAAAGAAAGCGTTTTTGTACAACTTCATATAAATAGCTGTAACTTTTGATAGAAGACTCAGACAAACATGTTTATGGCTTTATCTTATAGAACTCAAGGTCCCCGTGCTGGGAAAACAGGATTTGCAGCTGTTTGAGCTAAGATTTTCAAGTTATACACATAATGAAAACCTATACTTTGTTTCGGTCGAGTTCCCCATTCAAATGCATGTAACAGTGAGAAACGCACTGTCTTGGCGAAAGAAAGCGTTTTTGTACAACTTCATATAAATAGCTGTAACTTTTGATAGAAGACTCAGACAAACATGTTTATGGCTTTATCTTATAGAACTCAAGGTCCCCGTGCTAGGAAAACAGGTTTTGCAGCTGTTCGAGCTAAGATTTTCAAGTTATACACATAATGAAAACCTATACTTTGTTTCGGTCGAGTTCCCCATTCAAATGCATGTAACAGTGAGAAACGCACTGTCTTGGCGAAAGAAAGCGTTTTTGTACAACTTCATATAAATAGCTGTAACTTTTGATAGAAGACTCAGACAAACATGTTTATGGCTTTATCTTATAGAACTCAAGGTCCCCGTGCTAGGAAAACAGGTTTTGCAGCTGTTCGAGCTAAGATTTTCAAGTTATACACATAATGAAAACCTATACTTTGTTTCGGTCGAGTTCCCCATTCAAATGCATGTAACAGTGAGAAACGCACTGTCTTGGCGAAAGAAAGCGTTTTTGTACAACTTCATATAAATAGCTGTAACTTTTGATAGAAGACTCAGACAAACATGTTTATGGCTTTATCTTATAGAACTCAAGGTCCCCGTGCTGGGCAAACAGGTTTTGCAGCTGTTTGAGCTAAGATTTTCAAGTTATACACATAATGAAAACCTATACTTTGTTTCGGTCGAGTTCCCCATTCAAATGCATGTAACAGTGAGAAACGCACTGTCTTGGCGAAAGAAAGCGTTTTTGTACAACTTCATATAAATAGCTGTAACTTTTGATAGAAGACTCAGACAAACATGTTTATGGCTTTATCTTATAGAACTCAAGGTCCCCGTGCTGGGCAAACAGGATTTGCAGCTGTTTGAGCTAAGATTTTCAAGTTATACACATAATGAAAACCTATACTTTGTTTCGGTCGAGTTCCCCATTCAAATGCATGTAACAGTGAGAAACGCACTGTCTTGGCGAAAGAAAGCGTTTTTGTACAACTTCATATAAATAGCTGTAACTTTTGATAGAAGACTCAGACAAACATGTTTATGGCTTTATCTTATAGAACTCAAGGTCCCCGTGCTAGGAAAACAGGTTTTGCAGCTGTTCGAGCTAAGATTTTCAAGTTATACACATAATGAAAACCTATACTTTGTTTCGGTCGAGTTCCCCATTCAAATGCATGTAACAGTGAGAAACGCACTGTCTTGGCGAAAGAAAGCGTTTTTGTACAACTTCATATAAATAGCTGTAACTTTTGATAGAAGACTCAGACAAACATGTTTATGGCTTTATCTTATAGAACTCAAGGTCCCCGTGCTGGGCAAACAGGATTTGCAGCTGTTTGAGCTAAGATTTTCAAGTTATACACATAATGAAAACCTATACTTTGTTTCGGTCGAGTTCCCCATTCAAATGCATGTAACAGTGAGAAACGCACTGTCTTGGCGAAAGAAAGCGTTTTTGTACAACTTCATATAAATAGCTGTAACTTTTGATAGAAGACTCAGACAAACATGTTTATGGCTTTATCTTATAGAACTCAAGGTCCCCGTGCTAGGAAAACAGGTTTTGCAGCTGTTCGAGCTAAGATTTTCAAGTTATACACATAATGAAAACCTATACTTTGTTTCGGTCGAGTTCCCCATTCAAATGCATGTAACAGTGAGAAACGCACTGTCTTGGCGAAAGAAAGCGTTTTTGTACAACTTCATATAAATAGCTGTAACTTTTGATAGAAGACTCAGACAAACATGTTTATGGCTTTATCTTATAGAACTCAAGGTCCCCGTGCTGGGCAAACAGGATTTGCAGCTGTTTGAGCTAAGATTTTCAAGTTATACACATAATGAAAACCTATACTTTGTTTCGGTCGAGTTCCCCATTCAAATGCATGTAACAGTGAGAAACGCACTGTCTTGGCGAAAGAAAGCGTTTTTGTACAACTTCATATAAATAGCTGTAACTTTTGATAGAAGACTCAGACAAACATGTTTATGGCTTTATCTTATAGACCTCAAGGTCCCCGTGCTAGGAAAACAGGTTTTGCAGCTGTTCGAGCTAAGATTTTCAAGTTATACACATAATGAAAACCTATACTTTGTTTCGGTCGAGTTCCCCATTCAAATGCATGTAACAGTGAGAAACGCACTGTCTTGGCGAAAGAAAGCGTTTTTGTACAACTTCATATAAATAGCTGTAACTTTTGATAGAAGACTCAGACAAACATGTTTATGGCTTTATCTTATAGAACTCAAGGTCCCCGTGCTGGGAAAACAGGATTTGCAGCTGTTTGAGCTAAGATTTTCAAGTTATACACATAATGAAAACCTATACTTTGTTTCGGTCGAGTTCCCCATTCAAATGCATGTAACAGTGAGAAACGCACTGTCTTGGCGAAAGAAAGCGTTTTTGTACAACTTCATATAAATAGCTGTAACTTTTGATAGAAGACTCAGACAAACATGTTTATGGCTTTATCTTATAGAACTCAAGGTCCCCGTGCTGGGAAAACAGGATTTGCAGCCGTTTGAGCTAAGATTTTCAAGTTATACACATAATGAAAACCTATACTTTGTTTCGGTCGAGTTCCCCATTCAAATGCATGTAACAGTGAGAAACGCACTGTCTTGGCGAAAGAAAGCGTTTTTGTACAACTTCATATAAATAGCTGTAACTTTTGATAGAAGACTCAGACAAACATGTTTATGGCTTTATCTTATAGAACTCAAGGTCCCCGTGCTAGGAAAACAGGTTTTGCAGCTGTTCGAGCTAAGATTTTCAAGTTATACACATAATGAAAACCTATACTTTGTTTCGGTCGAGTTCCCCATTCAAATGCATGTAACAGTGAGAAACGCACTGTCTTGGCGAAAGAAAGCGTTTTTGTACAACTTCATATAAATAGCTGTAACTTTTGATAGAAGACTCAGACAAACATGTTTATGGCTTTATCTTATAGAACTCAAGGTCCCCGTGCTGGGAAAACAGGATTTGCAGCTGTTTGAGCTAAGATTTTCAAGTTATACACATAATGAAAACCTATACTTTGTTTCGGTCGAGTTCCCCATTCAAATGCATGTAACAGTGAGAAACGCACTGTCTTGGCGAAAGAAAGCGTTTTTGTACAACTTCATATAAATAGCTGTAACTTTTGATAGAAGACTCAGACAAACATGTTTATGGCTTTATCTTATAGAACTCAAGGTCCCCGTGCTGGGCAAACAGGATTTGCAGCTGTTTGAGCTAAGATTTTCAAGTTATACACATAATGAAAACCTATACTTTGTTTCGGTCGAGTTCCCCATTCAAATGCATGTAACAGTGAGAAACGCACTGTCTTGGCGAAAGAAAGCGTTTTTGTACAACTTCATATAAATAGCTGTAACTTTTGATAGAAGACTCAGACAAACATGTTTATGGCTTTATCTTATAGAACTCAATATCCCCGTGCTAGGAAAACAGGTTTTGCAGCTGTTCGAGCTAAGATTTTCAAGTTATACACATAATGAAAACCTATACTTTGTTTCGGTCGAGTTCCCCATTCAAATGCATGTAACAGTGAGAAACGCACTGTCTTGGCGAAAGAAAGCGTTTTTGTACAACTTCATATAAATAGCTGTAACTTTTGATAGAAGACTCAGACAAACATGTTTATGGCTTTATCTTATAGAACTCAAGGTCCCCGTGCTAGGAAAACAGGTTTTGCAGCTGTTCGAGCTAAGATTTTCAAGTTATACACATAATGAAAACCTATACTTTGTTTCGGTCGAGTTCCCCATTCAAATGCATGTAACAGTGAGAAACGCACTGTCTTGGCGAAAGAAAGCGTTTTTGTACAACTTCATATAAATAGCTGTAACTTTTGATAGAAGACTCAGACAAACATGTTTATGGCTTTATCTTATAGAACTCAAGGTCCCCGTGCTGGGAAAACAGGATTTGCAGCTGTTTGAGCTAAGATTTTCAAGTTATACACATAATGAAAACCTATACTTTGTTTCGGTCGAGTTCCCCATTCAAATGCATGTAACAGTGAGAAACGCACTGTCTTGGCGAAAGAAAGCGTTTTTGTACAACTTCATATAAATAGCTGTAACTTTTGATAGAAGACTCAGACAAACATGTTTATGGCTTTATCTTATAGAACTCAAGGTCCCCGTGCTAGGAAAACAGGTTTTGCAGCTGTTCGAGCTAAGATTTTCAAGTTATACACATAATGAAAACCTATACTTTGTTTCGGTCGAGTTCCCCATTCAAATGCATGTAACAGTGAGAAACGCACTGTCTTGGCGAAAGAAAGCGTTTTTGTACAACTTCATATAAATAGCTGTAACTTTTGATAGAAGACTCAGACAAACATGTTTATGGCTTTATCTTATAGAACTCAAGGTCCCCGTGCTAGGAAAACAGGTTTTGCAGCTGTTCGAGCTAAGATTTTCAAGTTATACACATAATGAAAACCTATACTTTGTTTCGGTCGAGTTCCCCATTCAAATGCATGTAACAGTGAGAAACGCACTGTCTTGGCGAAAGAAAGCGTTTTTGTACAACTTCATATAAATAGCTGTAACTTTTGATAGAAGACTCAGACAAACATGTTTATGGCTTTATCTTATAGAACTCAAGGTCCCCGTGCTGGGCAAACAGGTTTTGCAGCTGTTTGAGCTAAGATTTTCAAGTTATACACATAATGAAAACCTATACTTTGTTTCGGTCGAGTTCCCCATTCAAATGCATGTAACAGTGAGAAACGCACTGTCTTGGCGAAAGAAAGCGTTTTTGTACAACTTCATATAAATAGCTGTAACTTTTGATAGAAGACTCAGACAAACATGTTTATGGCTTTATCTTATAGAACTCAAGGTCCCCGTGCTGGGCAAACAGGATTTGCAGCTGTTTGAGCTAAGATTTTCAAGTTATACACATAATGAAAACCTATACTTTGTTTCGGTCGAGTTCCCCATTCAAATGCATGTAACAGTGAGAAACGCACTGTCTTGGCGAAAGAAAGCGTTTTTGTACAACTTCATATAAATAGCTGTAACTTTTGATAGAAGACTCAGACAAACATGTTTATGGCTTTATCTTATAGAACTCAAGGTCCCCGTGCTAGGAAAACAGGTTTTGCAGCTGTTCGAGCTAAGATTTTCAAGTTATACACATAATGAAAACCTATACTTTGTTTCGGTCGAGTTCCCCATTCAAATGCATGTAACAGTGAGAAACGCACTGTCTTGGCGAAAGAAAGCGTTTTTGTACAACTTCATATAAATAGCTGTAACTTTTGATAGAAGACTCAGACAAACATGTTTATGGCTTTATCTTATAGAACTCAAGGTCCCCGTGCTGGGCAAACAGGATTTGCAGCTGTTTGAGCTAAGATTTTCAAGTTATACACATAATGAAAACCTATACTTTGTTTCGGTCGAGTTCCCCATTCAAATGCATGTAACAGTGAGAAACGCACTGTCTTGGCGAAAGAAAGCGTTTTTGTACAACTTCATATAAATAGCTGTAACTTTTGATAGAAGACTCAGACAAACATGTTTATGGCTTTATCTTATAGAACTCAAGGTCCCCGTGCTAGGAAAACAGGTTTTGCAGCTGTTCGAGCTAAGATTTTCAAGTTATACACATAATGAAAACCTATACTTTGTTTCGGTCGAGTTCCCCATTCAAATGCATGTAACAGTGAGAAACGCACTGTCTTGGCGAAAGAAAGCGTTTTTGTACAACTTCATATAAATAGCTGTAACTTTTGATAGAAGACTCAGACAAACATGTTTATGGCTTTATCTTATAGAACTCAAGGTCCCCGTGCTGGGCAAACAGGATTTGCAGCTGTTTGAGCTAAGATTTTCAAGTTATACACATAATGAAAACCTATACTTTGTTTCGGTCGAGTTCCCCATTCAAATGCATGTAACAGTGAGAAACGCACTGTCTTGGCGAAAGAAAGCGTTTTTGTACAACTTCATATAAATAGCTGTAACTTTTGATAGAAGACTCAGACAAACATGTTTATGGCTTTATCTTATAGACCTCAAGGTCCCCGTGCTAGGAAAACAGGTTTTGCAGCTGTTCGAGCTAAGATTTTCAAGTTATACACATAATGAAAACCTATACTTTGTTTCGGTCGAGTTCCCCATTCAAATGCATGTAACAGTGAGAAACGCACTGTCTTGGCGAAAGAAAGCGTTTTTGTACAACTTCATATAAATAGCTGTAACTTTTGATAGAAGACTCAGACAAACATGTTTATGGCTTTATCTTATAGAACTCAAGGTCCCCGTGCTGGGAAAATAGGTTTTGCAGCTGTTCGAGCTAAGATTTTCAAGTTATACACATAATGAAAACCTATACTTTGTTTCGGTCGAGTTCCCCATTCAAATGCATGTAACAGTGAGAAACGCACTGTCTTGGCGAAAGAAAGCGTTTTTGTACAACTTCATATAAATAGCTGTAACTTTTGATAGAAGACTCAGACAAACATGTTTATGGCTTTATCTTATAGAACTCAAGGTCCCCGTGCTGGGCAAACAGGATTTGCAGCTGTTTGAGCTAAGATTTTCAAGTTATACACATAATGAAAACCTATACTTTGTTTCGGTCGAGTTCCCCATTCAAATGCATGTAACAGTGAGAAACGCACTGTCTTGGCGAAAGAAAGCGTTTTTGTACAACTTCATATAAATAGCTGTAACTTTTGATAGAAGACTCAGACAAACATGTTTATGGCTTTATCTTATAGAACTCAAGGTCCCCGTGCTAGGAAAACAGGTTTTGCAGCTGTTCGAGCTAAGATTTTCAAGTTATACACATAATGAAAACCTATACTTTGTTTCGGTCGAGTTCCCCATTCAAATGCATGTAACAGTGAGAAACGCACTGTCTTGGCGAAAGAAAGCGTTTTTGTACAACTTCATATAAATAGCTGTAACTTTTGATAGAAGACTCAGACAAACATGTTTATGGCTTTATCTTATAGAACTCAAGGTCCCCGTGCTGGGCAAACAGGATTTGCAGCTGTTTGAGCTAAGATTTTCAAGTTATACACATAATGAAAACCTATACTTTGTTTCGGTCGAGTTCCCCATTCAAATGCATGTAACAGTGAGAAACGCACTGTCTTGGCGAAAGAAAGCGTTTTTGTACAACTTCATATAAATAGCTGTAACTTTTGATAGAAGACTCAGACAAACATGTTTATGGCTTTATCTTATAGACCTCAAGGTCCCCGTGCTAGGAAAACAGGTTTTGCAGCTGTTCGAGCTAAGATTTTCAAGTTATACACATAATGAAAACCTATACTTTGTTTCGGTCGAGTTCCCCATTCAAATGCATGTAACAGTGAGAAACGCACTGTCTTGGCGAAAGAAAGCGTTTTTGTACAACTTCATATAAATAGCTGTAACTTTTGATAGAAGACTCAGACAAACATGTTTATGGCTTTATCTTATAGAACTCAAGGTCCCCGTGCTGGGAAAACAGGATTTGCAGCTGTTTGAGCTAAGATTTTCAAGTTATACACATAATGAAAACCTATACTTTGTTTCGGTCGAGTTCCCCATTCAAATGCATGTAACAGTGAGAAACGCACTGTCTTGGCGAAAGAAAGCGTTTTTGTACAACTTCATATAAATAGCTGTAACTTTTGATAGAAGACTCAGACAAACATGTTTATGGCTTTATCTTATAGAACTCAAGGTCCCCGTGCTGGGCAAACAGGATTTGCAGCTGTTTGAGCTAAGATTTTCAAGTTATACACATAATGAAAACCTATACTTTGTTTCGGTCGAGTTCCCCATTCAAATGCATGTAACAGTGAGAAACGCACTGTCTTGGCGAAAGAAAGCGTTTTTGTACAACTTCATATAAATAGCTGTAACTTTTGATAGAAGACTCAGACAAACATGTTTATGGCTTTATCTTATAGAACTCAAGGTCCCCGTGCTAGGAAAATAGGTTTTGCAGCTGTTCGAGCTAAGATTTTCAAGTTATACACATAATGAAAACCTATACTTTGTTTCGGTCGAGTTCCCCATTCAAATGCATGTAACAGTGAGAAACGCACTGTCTTGGCGAAAGAAAGCGTTTTTGTACAACTTCATATAAATAGCTGTAACTTTTGATAGAAGACTCAGACAAACATGTTTATGGCTTTATCTTATAGAACTCAAGGTCCCCGTGCTAGGAAAACAGGTTTTGCAGCTGTTCGAGCTAAGATTTTCAAGTTATACACATAATGAAAACCTATACTTTGTTTCGGTCGAGTTCCCCATTCAAATGCATGTAACAGTGAGAAACGCACTGTCTTGGCGAAAGAAAGCGTTTTTGTACAACTTCATATAAATAGCTGTAACTTTTGATAGAAGACTCAGACAAACATGTTTATGGCTTTATCTTATAGAACTCAAGGTCCCCGTGCTGGGAAAACAGGATTTGCAGCTGTTTGAGCTAAGATTTTCAAGTTATACACATAATGAAAACCTATACTTTGTTTCGGTCGAGTTCCCCATTCAAATGCATGTAACAGTGAGAAACGCACTGTCTTGGCGAAAGAAAGCGTTTTTGTACAACTTCATATAAATAGCTGTAACTTTTGATAGAAGACTCAGACAAACATGTTTATGGCTTTATCTTATAGAACTCAAGGTCCCCGTGCTGGGCAAACAGGATTGGCAGCTGTTTGAGCTAAGATTTTCAAGTTATACACATAATGAAAACCTATACTTTGTTTCGGTCGAGTTCCCCATTCAAATGCATGTAACAGTGAGAAACGCACTGTCTTGGCGAAAGAAAGCGTTTTTGTACAACTTCATATAAATAGCTGTAACTTTTGATAGAAGACTCAGACAAACATGTTTATGGCTTTATCTTATAGAACTCAAGGTCCCCGTGCTGGGAAAACAGGATTTGCAGCTGTTTGAGCTAAGATTTTCAAGTTATACACATAATGAAAACCTATACTTTGTTTCGGTCGAGTTCCCCATTCAAATGCATGTAACAGTGAGAAACGCACTGTCTTGGCGAAAGAAAGCGTTTTTGTACAACTTCATATAAATAGCTGTAACTTTTGATAGAAGACTCAGACAAACATGTTTATGGCTTTATCTTATAGAACTCAAGGTCCCCGTGCTGGGCAAACAGGATTTGCAGCTGTTTGAGCTAAGATTTTCAAGTTATACACATAATGAAAACCTATACTTTGTTTCGGTCGAGTTCCCCATTCAAATGCATGTAACAGTGAGAAACGCACTGTCTTGGCGAAAGAAAGCGTTTTTGTACAACTTCATATAAATAGCTGTAACTTTTGATAGAAGACTCAGACAAACATGTTTATGGCTTTATCTTATAGAACTCAAGGTCCCCGTGCTGGGAAAACAGGATTTGCAGCTGTTTGAGCTAAGATTTTCAAGTTATACACATAATGAAAACCTATACTTTGTTTCGGTCGAGTTCCCCATTCAAATGCATGTAACAGTGAGAAACGCACTGTCTTGGCGAAAGAAAGCGTTTTTGTACAACTTCATATAAATAGCTGTAACTTTTGATAGAAGACTCAGACAAACATGTTTATGGCTTTATCTTATAGAACTCAAGGTCCCCGTGCTGGGCAAACAGGTTTTGCAGCTGTTTGAGCTAAGATTTTCAAGTTATACACATAATGAAAACCTATACTTTGTTTCGGTCGAGTTCCCCATTCAAATGCATGTAACAGTGAGAAACGCACTGTCTTGGCGAAAGAAAGCGTTTTTGTACAACTTCATATAAATAGCTGTAACTTTTGATAGAAGACTCAGACAAACATGTTTATGGCTTTATCTTATAGACCTCAAGGTCCCCGTGCTAGGAAAACAGGTTTTGCAGCTGTTTGAGCTAAGATTTTCAAGTTATACACATAATGAAAACCTATACTTTGTTTCGGTCGAGTTCCCCATTCAAATGCATGTAACAGTGAGAAACGCACTGTCTTGGCGAAAGAAAGCGTTTTTGTACAACTTCATATAAATAGCTGTAACTTTTGATAGAAGACTCAGACAAACATGTTTATGGCTTTATCTTATAGAACTCAAGGTCCCCGTGCTGGGAAAACAGGATTTGCAGCCGTTTGAGCTAAGATTTTCAAGTTATACACATAATGAAAACCTATACTTTGTTTCGGTCGAGTTCCCCATTCAAATGCATGTAACAGTGAGAAACGCACTGTCTTGGCGAAAGAAAGCGTTTTTGTACAACTTCATATAAATAGCTGTAACTTTTGATAGAAGACTCAGACAAACATGTTTATGGCTTTATCTTATAGAACTCAAGGTCCCCGTGCTGGGAAAACAGGATTTGCAGCTGTTTGAGCTAAGATTTTCAAGTTATACACATAATGAAAACCTATACTTTGTTTCGGTCGAGTTCCCCATTCAAATGCATGTAACAGTGAGAAACGCACTGTCTTGGCGAAAGAAAGCGTTTTTGTACAACTTCATATAAATAGCTGTAACTTTTGATAGAAGACTCAGACAAACATGTTTATGGCTTTATCTTATAGAACTCAAGGTCCCCGTGCTGGGAAAACAGGATTTGCAGCTGTTTGAGCTAAGATTTTCAAGTTATACACATAATGAAAACCTATACTTTGTTTCGGTCGAGTTCCCCATTCAAATGCATGTAACAGTGAGAAACGCACTGTCTTGGCGAAAGAAAGCGTTTTTGTACAACTTCATATAAATAGCTGTAACTTTTGATAGAAGACTCAGACAAACATGTTTATGGCTTTATCTTATAGAACTCAAGGTCCCCGTGCTGGGCAAACAGGATTTGCAGCTGTTTGAGCTAAGATTTTCAAGTTATACACATAATGAAAACCTATACTTTGTTTCGGTCGAGTTCCCCATTCAAATGCATGTAACAGTGAGAAACGCACTGTCTTGGCGAAAGAAAGCGTTTTTGTACAACTTCATATAAATAGCTGTAACTTTTGATAGAAGACTCAGACAAACATGTTTATGGCTTTATCTTATAGAACTCAAGGTCCCCGTGCTGGGAAAACAGGATTTGCAGCTGTTCGAGCTAAGATTTTCAAGTTATACACATAATGAAAACCTATACTTTGTTTCGGTCGAGTTCCCCATTCAAATGCATGTAACAGTGAGAAACGCACTGTCTTGGCGAAAGAAAGCGTTTTTGTACAACTTCATATAAATAGCTGTAACTTTTGATAGAAGACTCAGACAAACATGTTTATGGCTTTATCTTATAGAACTCAAGGTCCCCGTGCTGGGAAAACAGGATTTGCAGCTGTTTGAGCTAAGATTTTCAAGTTATACACATAATGAAAACCTATACTTTGTTTCGGTCGAGTTCCCCATTCAAATGCATGTAACAGTGAGAAACGCACTGTCTTGGCGAAAGAAAGCGTTTTTGTACAACTTCATATAAATAGCTGTAACTTTTGATAGAAGACTCAGACAAACATGTTTATGGCTTTATCTTATAGAACTCAAGGTCCCCGTGCTGGGAAAACAGGATTTGCAGCCGTTTGAGCTAAGATTTTCAAGTTATACACATAATGAAAACCTATACTTTGTTTCGGTCGAGTTCCCCATTCAAATGCATGTAACAGTGAGAAACGCACTGTCTTGGCGAAAGAAAGCGTTTTTGTACAACTTCATATAAATAGCTGTAACTTTTGATAGAAGACTCAGACAAACATGTTTATGGCTTTATCTTATAGAACTCAAGGTCCCCGTGCTGGGAAAACAGGATTTGCAGCTGTTTGAGCTAAGATTTTCAAGTTATACACATAATGAAAACCTATACTTTGTTTCGGTCGAGTTCCCCATTCAAATGCATGTAACAGTGAGAAACGCACTGTCTTGGCGAAAGAAAGCGTTTTTGTACAACTTCATATAAATAGCTGTAACTTTTGATAGAAGACTCAGACAAACATGTTTATGGCTTTATCTTATAGAACTCAAGGTCCCCGTGCTAGGAAAACAGGATTGGCAGCTGTTTGAGCTAAGATTTTCAAGTTATACACATAATGAAAACCTATACTTTGTTTCGGTCGAGTTCCCCATTCAAACGCATGTAACAGTGAGAAACGCACTGTCTTGGCGAAAGAAAGCGTTTTTGTACAACTTCATATAAATAGCTGTAACTTTTGATAGAAGACTCAGACAAACATGTTTATGGCTTTATCTTATAGAACTCAAGGTCCCCGTGCTGGGAAAACAGGATTTGCAGCCGTTTGAGCTAAGATTTTCAAGTTATACACATAATGAAAACCTATACTTTGTTTCGGTCGAGTTCCCCATTCAAATGCATGTAACAGTGAGAAACGCACTGTCTTGGCGAAAGAAAGCGTTTTTGTACAACTTCATATAAATAGCTGTAACTTTTGATAGAAGACTCAGACAAACATGTTTATGGCTTTATCTTATAGAACTCAAGGTCCCCGTGCTAGGAAAATAGGTTTTGCAGCTGTTCGAGCTAAGATTTTCAAGTTATACACATAATGAAAACCTATACTTTGTTTCGGTCGAGTTCCCCATTCAAATGCATGTAACAGTGAGAAACGCACTGTCTTGGCGAAAGAAAGCGTTTTTGTACAACTTCATATAAATAGCTGTAACTTTTGATAGAAGACTCAGACAAACATGTTTATGGCTTTATCTTATAGAACTCAAGGTCCCCGTGCTGGGAAAACAGGATTTGCAGCTGTTTGAGCTAAGATTTTCAAGTTATACACATAATGAAAACCTATACTTTGTTTCGGTCGAGTTCCCCATTCAAATGCATGTAACAGTGAGAAACGCACTGTCTTGGCGAAAGAAAGCGTTTTTGTACAACTTCATATAAATAGCTGTAACTTTTGATAGAAGACTCAGACAAACATGTTTATGGCTTTATCTTATAGAACTCAAGGTCCCCGTGCTGGGAAAACAGGATTTGCAGCCGTTTGAGCTAAGATTTTCAAGTTATACACATAATGAAAACCTATACTTTGTTTCGGTCGAGTTCCCCATTCAAATGCATGTAACAGTGAGAAACGCACTGTCTTGGCGAAAGAAAGCGTTTTTGTACAACTTCATGAAGTTAGCTGTAACTTTTGATAGAAGACTCAGACAAACATGTTTATGGCTTTATCTTATAGAACTCAAGGTCCCCGTGCTGGGCAAACAGGATTTGCAGCTGTTTGAGCTAAGATTTTCAAGTTATACACATAATGAAAACCTATACTTTGTTTCGGTCGAGTTCCCCATTCAAATGCATGTAACAGTGAGAAACGCACTGTCTTGGCGAAAGAAAGCGTTTTTGTACAACTTCATATAAATAGCTGTAACTTTTGATAGAAGACTCAGACAAACATGTTTATGGCTTTATCTTATAGAACTCAAGGTCCCCGTGCTGGGCAAACAGGATTTGCAGCTGTTTGAGCTAAGATTTTCAAGTTATACACATAATGAAAACCTATACTTTGTTTCGGTCGAGTTCCCCATTCAAATGCATGTAACAGTGAGAAACGCACTGTCTTGGCGAAAGAAAGCGTTTTTGTACAACTTCATATAAATAGCTGTAACTTTTGATAGAAGACTCAGACAAACATGTTTATGGCTTTATCTTATAGAACTCAAGGTCCCCGTGCTAGGAAAATAGGTTTTGCAGCTGTTCGAGCTAAGATTTTCAAGTTATACACATAATGAAAACCTATACTTTGTTTCGGTCGAGTTCCCCATTCAAATGCATGTAACAGTGAGAAACGCACTGTCTTGGCGAAAGAAAGCGTTTTTGTACAACTTCATATAAATAGCTGTAACTTTTGATAGAAGACTCAGACAAACATGTTTATGGCTTTATCTTATAGAACTCAAGGTCCCCGTGCTGGGAAAACAGGATTTGCAGCTGTTTGAGCTAAGATTTTCAAGTTATACACATAATGAAAACCTATACTTTGTTTCGGTCGAGTTCCCCATTCAAATGCATGTAACAGTGAGAAACGCACTGTCTTGGCGAAAGAAAGCGTTTTTGTACAACTTCATATAAATAGCTGTAACTTTTGATAGAAGACTCAGACAAACATGTTTATGGCTTTATCTTATAGAACTCAAGGTCCCCGTGCTAGGAAAACAGGATTGGCAGCTGTTTGAGCTAAGATTTTCAAGTTATACACATAATGAAAACCTATACTTTGTTTCGGTCGAGTTCCCCATTCAAACGCATGTAACAGTGAGAAACGCACTGTCTTGGCGAAAGAAAGCGTTTTTGTACAACTTCATATAAATAGCTGTAACTTTTGATAGAAGACTCAGACAAACATGTTTATGGCTTTATCTTATAGAACTCAAGGTCCCCGTGCTGGGAAAACAGGATTTGCAGCCGTTTGAGCTAAGATTTTCAAGTTATACACATAATGAAAACCTATACTTTGTTTCGGTCGAGTTCCCCATTCAAATGCATGTAACAGTGAGAAACGCACTGTCTTGGCGAAAGAAAGCGTTTTTGTACAACTTCATATAAATAGCTGTAACTTTTGATAGAAGACTCAGACAAACATGTTTATGGCTTTATCTTATAGAACTCAAGGTCCCCGTGCTAGGAAAATAGGTTTTGCAGCTGTTCGAGCTAAGATTTTCAAGTTATACACATAATGAAAACCTATACTTTGTTTCGGTCGAGTTCCCCATTCAAATGCATGTAACAGTGAGAAACGCACTGTCTTGGCGAAAGAAAGCGTTTTTGTACAACTTCATATAAATAGCTGTAACTTTTGATAGAAGACTCAGACAAACATGTTTATGGCTTTATCTTATAGAACTCAAGGTCCCCGTGCTGGGAAAACAGGATTTGCAGCTGTTTGAGCTAAGATTTTCAAGTTATACACATAATGAAAACCTATACTTTGTTTCGGTCGAGTTCCCCATTCAAATGCATGTAACAGTGAGAAACGCACTGTCTTGGCGAAAGAAAGCGTTTTTGTACAACTTCATATAAATAGCTGTAACTTTTGATAGAAGACTCAGACAAACATGTTTATGGCTTTATCTTATAGAACTCAAGGTCCCCGTGCTGGGAAAACAGGATTTGCAGCCGTTTGAGCTAAGATTTTCAAGTTATACACATAATGAAAACCTATACTTTGTTTCGGTCGAGTTCCCCATTCAAATGCATGTAACAGTGAGAAACGCACTGTCTTGGCGAAAGAAAGCGTTTTTGTACAACTTCATGAAGTTAGCTGTAACTTTTGATAGAAGACTCAGACAAACATGTTTATGGCTTTATCTTATAGAACTCAAGGTCCCCGTGCTAGGAAAATAGGTTTTGCAGCTGTTCGAGCTAAGATTTTCAAGTTATACACATAATGAAAACCTATACTTTGTTTCGGTCGAGTTCCCCATTCAAATGCATGTAACAGTGAGAAACGCACTGTCTTGGCGAAAGAAAGCGTTTTTGTACAACTTCATATAAATAGCTGTAACTTTTGATAGAAGACTCAGACAAACATGTTTATGGCTTTATCTTATAGAACTCAAGGTCCCCGTGCTGGGAAAACAGGATTTGCAGCTGTTTGAGCTAAGATTTTCAAGTTATACACATAATGAAAACCTATACTTTGTTTCGGTCGAGTTCCCCATTCAAACGCATGTAACAGTGAGAAACGCACTGTCTTGGCGAAAGAAAGCGTTTTTGTACAACTTCATATAAATAGCTGTAACTTTTGATAGAAGACTCAGACAAACATGTTTATGGCTTTATCTTATAGAACTCAAGGTCCCCGTGCTGGGAAAACAGGATTTGCAGCCGTTTGAGCTAAGATTTTCAAGTTATACACATAATGAAAACCTATACTTTGTTTCGGTCGAGTTCCCCATTCAAATGCATGTAACAGTGAGAAACGCACTGTCTTGGCGAAAGAAAGCGTTTTTGTACAACTTCATATAAATAGCTGTAACTTTTGATAGAAGACTCAGACAAACATGTTTATGGCTTTATCTTATAGAACTCAAGGTCCCCGTGCTAGGAAAATAGGTTTTGCAGCTGTTCGAGCTAAGATTTTCAAGTTATACACATAATGAAAACCTATACTTTGTTTCGGTCGAGTTCCCCATTCAAATGCATGTAACAGTGAGAAACGCACTGTCTTGGCGAAAGAAAGCGTTTTTGTACAACTTCATATAAATAGCTGTAACTTTTGATAGAAGACTCAGACAAACATGTTTATGGCTTTATCTTATAGAACTCAAGGTCCCCGTGCTGGGAAAACAGGATTTGCAGCTGTTTGAGCTAAGATTTTCAAGTTATACACATAATGAAAACCTATACTTTGTTTCGGTCGAGTTCCCCATTCAAATGCATGTAACAGTGAGAAACGCACTGTCTTGGCGAAAGAAAGCGTTTTTGTACAACTTCATATAAATAGCTGTAACTTTTGATAGAAGACTCAGACAAACATGTTTATGGCTTTATCTTATAGAACTCAAGGTCCCCGTGCTGGGAAAACAGGATTTGCAGCCGTTTGAGCTAAGATTTTCAAGTTATACACATAATGAAAACCTATACTTTGTTTCGGTCGAGTTCCCCATTCAAATGCATGTAACAGTGAGAAACGCACTGTCTTGGCGAAAGAAAGCGTTTTTGTACAACTTCATGAAGTTAGCTGTAACTTTTGATAGAAGACTCAGACAAACATGTTTATGGCTTTATCTTATAGAACTCAAGGTCCCCGTGCTGGGCAAACAGGATTTGCAGCTGTTTGAGCTAAGATTTTCAAGTTATACACATAATGAAAACCTATACTTTGTTTCGGTCGAGTTCCCCATTCAAATGCATGTAACAGTGAGAAACGCACTGTCTTGGCGAAAGAAAGCGTTTTTGTACAACTTCATATAAATAGCTGTAACTTTTGATAGAAGACTCAGACAAACATGTTTATGGCTTTATCTTATAGAACTCAAGGTCCCCGTGCTGGGCAAACAGGATTTGCAGCTGTTTGAGCTAAGATTTTCAAGTTATACACATAATGAAAACCTATACTTTGTTTCGGTCGAGTTCCCCATTCAAATGCATGTAACAGTGAGAAACGCACTGTCTTGGCGAAAGAAAGCGTTTTTGTACAACTTCATATAAATAGCTGTAACTTTTGATAGAAGACTCAGACAAACATGTTTATGGCTTTATCTTATAGAACTCAAGGTCCCCGTGCTAGGAAAATAGGTTTTGCAGCTGTTCGAGCTAAGATTTTCAAGTTATACACATAATGAAAACCTATACTTTGTTTCGGTCGAGTTCCCCATTCAAATGCATGTAACAGTGAGAAACGCACTGTCTTGGCGAAAGAAAGCGTTTTTGTACAACTTCATATAAATAGCTGTAACTTTTGATAGAAGACTCAGACAAACATGTTTATGGCTTTATCTTATAGAACTCAAGGTCCCCGTGCTGGGAAAACAGGATTTGCAGCTGTTTGAGCTAAGATTTTCAAGTTATACACATAATGAAAACCTATACTTTGTTTCGGTCGAGTTCCCCATTCAAATGCATGTAACAGTGAGAAACGCACTGTCTTGGCGAAAGAAAGCGTTTTTGTACAACTTCATATAAATAGCTGTAACTTTTGATAGAAGACTCAGACAAACATGTTTATGGCTTTATCTTATAGAACTCAAGGTCCCCGTGCTAGGAAAACAGGATTGGCAGCTGTTTGAGCTAAGATTTTCAAGTTATACACATAATGAAAACCTATACTTTGTTTCGGTCGAGTTCCCCATTCAAACGCATGTAACAGTGAGAAACGCACTGTCTTGGCGAAAGAAAGCGTTTTTGTACAACTTCATATAAATAGCTGTAACTTTTGATAGAAGACTCAGACAAACATGTTTATGGCTTTATCTTATAGAACTCAAGGTCCCCGTGCTGGGAAAACAGGATTTGCAGCCGTTTGAGCTAAGATTTTCAAGTTATACACATAATGAAAACCTATACTTTGTTTCGGTCGAGTTCCCCATTCAAATGCATGTAACAGTGAGAAACGCACTGTCTTGGCGAAAGAAAGCGTTTTTGTACAACTTCATATAAATAGCTGTAACTTTTGATAGAAGACTCAGACAAACATGTTTATGGCTTTATCTTATAGAACTCAAGGTCCCCGTGCTAGGAAAATAGGTTTTGCAGCTGTTCGAGCTAAGATTTTCAAGTTATACACATAATGAAAACCTATACTTTGTTTCGGTCGAGTTCCCCATTCAAATGCATGTAACAGTGAGAAACGCACTGTCTTGGCGAAAGAAAGCGTTTTTGTACAACTTCATATAAATAGCTGTAACTTTTGATAGAAGACTCAGACAAACATGTTTATGGCTTTATCTTATAGAACTCAAGGTCCCCGTGCTGGGAAAACAGGATTTGCAGCTGTTTGAGCTAAGATTTTCAAGTTATACACATAATGAAAACCTATACTTTGTTTCGGTCGAGTTCCCCATTCAAATGCATGTAACAGTGAGAAACGCACTGTCTTGGCGAAAGAAAGCGTTTTTGTACAACTTCATATAAATAGCTGTAACTTTTGATAGAAGACTCAGACAAACATGTTTATGGCTTTATCTTATAGAACTCAAGGTCCCCGTGCTGGGAAAACAGGATTTGCAGCCGTTTGAGCTAAGATTTTCAAGTTATACACATAATGAAAACCTATACTTTGTTTCGGTCGAGTTCCCCATTCAAATGCATGTAACAGTGAGAAACGCACTGTCTTGGCGAAAGAAAGCGTTTTTGTACAACTTCATGAAGTTAGCTGTAACTTTTGATAGAAGACTCAGACAAACATGTTTATGGCTTTATCTTATAGAACTCAAGGTCCCCGTGCTGGGCAAACAGGATTTGCAGCTGTTTGAGCTAAGATTTTCAAGTTATACACATAATGAAAACCTATACTTTGTTTCGGTCGAGTTCCCCATTCAAATGCATGTAACAGTGAGAAACGCACTGTCTTGGCGAAAGAAAGCGTTTTTGTACAACTTCATATAAATAGCTGTAACTTTTGATAGAAGACTCAGACAAACATGTTTATGGCTTTATCTTATAGAACTCAAGGTCCCCGTGCTGGGCAAACAGGATTTGCAGCTGTTTGAGCTAAGATTTTCAAGTTATACACATAATGAAAACCTATACTTTGTTTCGGTCGAGTTCCCCATTCAAATGCATGTAACAGTGAGAAACGCACTGTCTTGGCGAAAGAAAGCGTTTTTGTACAACTTCATATAAATAGCTGTAACTTTTGATAGAAGACTCAGACAAACATGTTTATGGCTTTATCTTATAGAACTCAAGGTCCCCGTGCTAGGAAAATAGGTTTTGCAGCTGTTCGAGCTAAGATTTTCAAGTTATACACATAATGAAAACCTATACTTTGTTTCGGTCGAGTTCCCCATTCAAATGCATGTAACAGTGAGAAACGCACTGTCTTGGCGAAAGAAAGCGTTTTTGTACAACTTCATATAAATAGCTGTAACTTTTGATAGAAGACTCAGACAAACATGTTTATGGCTTTATCTTATAGAACTCAAGGTCCCCGTGCTGGGAAAACAGGATTTGCAGCTGTTTGAGCTAAGATTTTCAAGTTATACACATAATGAAAACCTATACTTTGTTTCGGTCGAGTTCCCCATTCAAATGCATGTAACAGTGAGAAACGCACTGTCTTGGCGAAAGAAAGCGTTTTTGTACAACTTCATATAAATAGCTGTAACTTTTGATAGAAGACTCAGACAAACATGTTTATGGCTTTATCTTATAGAACTCAAGGTCCCCGTGCTAGGAAAACAGGATTGGCAGCTGTTTGAGCTAAGATTTTCAAGTTATACACATAATGAAAACCTATACTTTGTTTCGGTCGAGTTCCCCATTCAAATGCATGTAACAGTGAGAAACGCACTGTCTTGGCGAAAGAAAGCGTTTTTGTACAACTTCATATAAATAGCTGTAACTTTTGATAGAAGACTCAGACAAACATGTTTATGGCTTTATCTTATAGAACTCAAGGTCCCCGTGCTAGGAAAATAGGTTTTGCAGCTGTTCGAGCTAAGATTTTCAAGTTATACACATAATGAAAACCTATACTTTGTTTCGGTCGAGTTCCCCATTCAAATGCATGTAACAGTGAGAAACGCACTGTCTTGGCGAAAGAAAGCGTTTTTGTACAACTTCATATAAATAGCTGTAACTTTTGATAGAAGACTCAGACAAACATGTTTATGGCTTTATCTTATAGAACTCAAGGTCCCCGTGCTGGGAAAACAGGATTTGCAGCTGTTTGAGCTAAGATTTTCAAGTTATACACATAATGAAAACCTATACTTTGTTTCGGTCGAGTTCCCCATTCAAATGCATGTAACAGTGAGAAACGCACTGTCTTGGCGAAAGAAAGCGTTTTTGTACAACTTCATATAAATAGCTGTAACTTTTGATAGAAGACTCAGACAAACATGTTTATGGCTTTATCTTATAGAACTCAAGGTCCCCGTGCTGGGAAAACAGGATTTGCAGCCGTTTGAGCTAAGATTTTCAAGTTATACACATAATGAAAACCTATACTTTGTTTCGGTCGAGTTCCCCATTCAAATGCATGTAACAGTGAGAAACGCACTGTCTTGGCGAAAGAAAGCGTTTTTGTACAACTTCATGAAGTTAGCTGTAACTTTTGATAGAAGACTCAGACAAACATGTTTATGGCTTTATCTTATAGAACTCAAGGTCCCCGTGCTGGGCAAACAGGATTTGCAGCTGTTTGAGCTAAGATTTTCAAGTTATACACATAATGAAAACCTATACTTTGTTTCGGTCGAGTTCCCCATTCAAATGCATGTAACAGTGAGAAACGCACTGTCTTGGCGAAAGAAAGCGTTTTTGTACAACTTCATATAAATAGCTGTAACTTTTGATAGAAGACTCAGACAAACATGTTTATGGCTTTATCTTATAGAACTCAAGGTCCCCGTGCTGGGAAAACAGGATTTGCAGCCGTTTGAGCTAAGATTTTCAAGTTATACACATAATGAAAACCTATACTTTGTTTCGGTCGAGTTCCCCATTCAAATGCATGTAACAGTGAGAAACGCACTGTCTTGGCGAAAGAAAGCGTTTTTGTACAACTTCATATAAATAGCTGTAACTTTTGATAGAAGACTCAGACAAACATGTTTATGGCTTTATCTTATAGAACTCAAGGTCCCCGTGCTGGGAAAACAGGATTTGCAGCCGTTTGAGCTAAGATTTTCAAGTTATACACATAATGAAAACCTATACTTTGTTTCGGTCGAGTTCCCCATTCAAATGCATGTAACAGTGAGAAACGCACTGTCTTGGCGAAAGAAAGCGTTTTTGTACAACTTCATATAAATAGCTGTAACTTTTGATAGAAGACTCAGACAAACATGTTTATGGCTTTATCTTATAGAACTCAAGGTCCCCGTGCTAGGAAAATAGGTTTTGCAGCTGTTCGAGCTAAGATTTTCAAGTTATACACATAATGAAAACCTATACTTTGTTTCGGTCGAGTTCCCCATTCAAATGCATGTAACAGTGAGAAACGCACTGTCTTGGCGAAAGAAAGCGTTTTTGTACAACTTCATATAAATAGCTGTAACTTTTGATAGAAGACTCAGACAAACATGTTTATGGCTTTATCTTATAGAACTCAAGGTCCCCGTGCTGGGAAAACAGGATTTGCAGCTGTTTGAGCTAAGATTTTCAAGTTATACACATAATGAAAACCTATATCCTTGTTTCGGTCGAGTTCCCCATTCAAATGCATGTAACAGTGAGAAACGCACTGTCTTGGCGAAAGAAAGCGTTTTTGTACAACTTCATATAAATAGCTGTAACTTTTGATAGAAGACTCAGACAAACATGTTTATGGCTTTATCTTATAGAACTCAAGGTCCCCGTGCTGGGAAAACAGGATTTGCAGCTGTTTGAGCTAAGATTTTCAAGTTATACACATAATGAAAACCTATACTTTGTTTCGGTCGAGTTCCCCATTCAAATGCATGTAACAGTGAGAAACGCACTGTCTTGGCGAAAGAAAGCGTTTTTGTACAACTTCATATAAATAGCTGTAACTTTTGATAGAAGACTCAGACAAACATGTTTATGGCTTTATCTTATAGAACTCAAGGTCCCCGTGCTGGGAAAACAGGATTTGCAGCTGTTTGAGCTAAGATTTTCAAGTTATACACATAATGAAAACCTATACTTTGTTTCGGTCGAGTTCCCCATTCAAATGCATGTAACAGTGAGAAACGCACTGTCTTGGCGAAAGAAAGCGTTTTTGTACAACTTCATATAAATAGCTGTAACTTTTGATAGAAGACTCAGACAAACATGTTTATGGCTTTATCTTATAGAACTCAAGGTCCCCGTGCTAGGAAAACAGGTTTTGCAGCTGTTCGAGCTAAGATTTTCAAGTTATACACATAATGAAAACCTATACTTTGTTTCGGTCGAGTTCCCCATTCAAATGCATGTAACAGTGAGAAACGCACTGTCTTGGCGAAAGAAAGCGTTTTTGTACAACTTCATATAAATAGCTGTAACTTTTGATAGAAGACTCAGACAAACATGTTTATGGCTTTATCTTATAGAACTCAAGGTCCCCGTGCTGGGAAAACAGGATTTGCAGCTGTTTGAGCTAAGATTTTCAAGTTATACACATAATGAAAACCTATACTTTGTTTCGGTCGAGTTCCCCATTCAAATGCATGTAACAGTGAGAAACGCACTGTCTTGGCGAAAGAAAGCGTTTTTGTACAACTTCATGAAGTTAGCTGTAACTTTTGATAGAAGACTCAGACAAACATGTTTATGGCTTTATCTTATAGAACTCAAGGTCCCCGTGCTGGGAAAACAGGATTTGCAGCTGTTTGAGCTAAGATTTTCAAGTTATACACATAATGAAAACCTATACTTTGTTTCGGTCGAGTTCCCCATTCAAATGCATGTAACAGTGAGAAACGCACTGTCTTGGCGAAAGAAAGCGTTTTTGTACAACTTCATATAAATAGCTGTAACTTTTGATAGAAGACTCAGACAAACATGTTTATGGCTTTATCTTATAGAACTCAAGGTCCCCGTGCTAGGAAAACAGGATTTGCAGCTGTTTGAGCTAAGATTTTCAAGTTATACACATAATGAAAACCTATACTTTGTTTCGGTCGAGTTCCCCATTCAAATGCATGTAAACAGTGAGAAACGCACTGTCTTGGCGAAAGAAAGCGTTTTTGTACAACTTCATATAAATAGCTGTAACTTTTGATAGAAGACTCAGACAAACATGTTTATGGCTTTATCTTATAGAACTCAAGGTCCCCGTGCTGGGCAAACAGGATTTGCAGCTGTTTGAGCTAAGATTTTCAAGTTATACACATAATGAAAACCTATACTTTGTTTCGGTCGAGTTCCCCATTCAAATGCATGTAACAGTGAGAAACGCACTGTCTTGGCGAAAGAAAGCGTTTTTGTACAACTTCATATAAATAGCTGTAACTTTTGATAGAAGACTCAGACAAACATGTTTATGGCTTTATCTTATAGAACTCAAGGTCCCCGTGCTAGGAAAACAGGTTTTGCAGCTGTTCGAGCTAAGATTTTCAAGTTATACACATAATGAAAACCTATACTTTGTTTCGGTCGAGTTCCCCATTCAAATGCATGTAACAGTGAGAAACGCACTGTCTTGGCGAAAGAAAGCGTTTTTGTACAACTTCATATAAATAGCTGTAACTTTTGATAGAAGACTCAGACAAACATGTTTATGGCTTTATCTTATAGAACTCAAGGTCCCCGTGCTGGGCAAACAGGATTTGCAGCTGTTTGAGCTAAGATTTTCAAGTTATACACATAATGAAAACCTATACTTTGTTTCGGTCGAGTTCCCCATTCAAATGCATGTAACAGTGAGAAACGCACTGTCTTGGCGAAAGAAAGCGTTTTTGTACAACTTCATATAAATAGCTGTAACTTTTGATAGAAGACTCAGACAAACATGTTTATGGCTTTATCTTATAGAACTCAAGGTCCCCGTGCTGGGCAAACAGAACAGGATTTGCAGCTGTTTGAGCTAAGATTTTCAAGTTATACACATAATGAAAACCTATACTTTGTTTCGGTCGAGTTCCCCATTCAAATGCATGTAACAGTGAGAAACGCACTGTCTTGGCGAAAGAAAGCGTTTTTGTACAACTTCATATAAATAGCTGTAACTTTTGATAGAAGACTCAGACAAACATGTTTATGGCTTTATCTTATAGAACTCAAGGTCCCCGTGCTGGGAAAACAGGATTTGCAGCTGTTTGAGCTAAGATTTTCAAGTTATACACATAATGAAAACCTATACTTTGTTTCGGTCGAGTTCCCCATTCAAATGCATGTAACAGTGAGAAACGCACTGTCTTGGCGAAAGAAAGCGTTTTTGTACAACTTCATATAAATAGCTGTAACTTTTGATAGAAGACTCAGACAAACATGTTTATGGCTTTATCTTATAGAACTCAAGGTCCCCGTGCTGGGCAAACAGGATTTGCAGCTGTTTGAGCTAAGATTTTCAAGTTATACACATAATGAAAACCTATACTTTGTTTCGGTCGAGTTCCCCATTCAAATGCATGTAACAGTGAGAAACGCACTGTCTTGGCGAAAGAAAGCGTTTTTGTACAACTTCATATAAATAGCTGTAACTTTTGATAGAAGACTCAGACAAACATGTTTATGGCTTTATCTTATAGAACTCAAGGTCCCCGTGCTGGGAAAACAGGATTTGCAGCTGTTTGAGCTAAGATTTTCAAGTTATACACATAATGAAAACCTATACTTTGTTTCGGTCGAGTTCCCCATTCAAATGCATGTAAACAGTGAGAAACGCACTGTCTTGGCGAAAGAAAGCGTTTTTGTACAACTTCATATAAATAGCTGTAACTTTTGATAGAAGACTCAGACAAACATGTTTATGGCTTTATCTTATAGAACTCAAGGTCCCCGTGCTGGGCAAACAGGATTTGCAGCTGTTTGAGCTAAGATTTTCAAGTTATACACATAATGAAAACCTATACTTTGTTTCGGTCGAGTTCCCCATTCAAATGCATGTAAACAGTGAGAAACGCACTGTCTTGGCGAAAGAAAGCGTTTTTGTACAACTTCATATAAATAGCTGTAACTTTTGATAGAAGACTCAGACAAACATGTTTATGGCTTTATCTTATAGAACTCAAGGTCCCCGTGCTGGGCAAACAGGATTTGCAGCTGTTTGAGCTAAGATTTTCAAGTTATACACATAATGAAAACCTATACTTTGTTTCGGTCGAGTTCCCCATTCAAATGCATGTAAACAGTGAGAAACGCACTGTCTTGGCGAAAGAAAGCGTTTTTGTACAACTTCATATAAATAGCTGTAACTTTTGATAGAAGACTCAGACAAACATGTTTATGGCTTTATCTTATAGAACTCAAGGTCCCCGTGCTGGGAAAACAGGATTTGCAGCTGTTTGAGCTAAGATTTTCAAGTTATACACATAATGAAAACCTATACTTTGTTTCGGTCGAGTTCCCCATTCAAATGCATGTAAACAGTGAGAAACGCACTGTCTTGGCGAAATAAAGCGTTTTTGTACAACTTCATATAAATAGCTGTAACTTTTGATAGAAGACTCAGACAAACATGTTTATGGCTTTATCTTATAGAACTCAAGGTCCCCGTGCTGGGAAAACAGGATTTGCAGCTGTTTGAGCTAAGATTTTCAAGTTATACACATAATGAAAACCTATACTTTGTTTCGGTCGAGTTCCCCATTCAAATGCATGTAAACAGTGAGAAACGCACTGTCTTGGCGAAAGAAAGCGTTTTTGTACAACTTCATATAAATAGCTGTAACTTTTGATAGAAGACTCAGACAAACATGTTTATGGCTTTATCTTATAGAACTCAAGGTCCCCGTGCTGGGCAAACAGGATTTGCAGCTGTTTGAGCTAAGATTTTCAAGTTATACACATAATGAAAACCTATACTTTGTTTCGGTCGAGTTCCCCATTCAAATGCATGTAAACAGTGAGAAACGCACTGTCTTGGCGAAAGAAAGCGTTTTTGTACAACTTCATATAAATAGCTGTAACTTTTGATAGAAGACTCAGACAAACATGTTTATGGCTTTATCTTATAGAACTCAAGGTCCCCGTGCTGGGAAAACAGGATTTGCAGCTGTTTGAGCTAAGATTTTCAAGTTATACACATAATGAAAACCTATACTTTGTTTCGGTCGAGTTCCCCATTCAAATGCATGTAAACAGTGAGAAACGCACTGTCTTGGCGAAAGAAAGCGTTTTTGTACAACTTCATATAAATAGCTGTAACTTTTGATAGAAGACTCAGACAAACATGTTTATGGCTTTATCTTATAGAACTCAAGGTCCCCGTGCTGGGAAAACAGGATTTGCAGCTGTTTGAGCTAAGATTTTCAAGTTATACACATAATGAAAACCTATACTTTGTTTCGGTCGAGTTCCCCATTCAAATGCATGTAACAGTGAGAAACGCACTGTCTTGGCGAAAGAAAGCGTTTTTGTACAACTTCATATAAATAGCTGTAACTTTTGATAGAAGACTCAGACAAACATGTTTATGGCTTTATCTTATAGAACTCAAGGTCCCCGTGCTGGGAAAACAGGATTTGCAGCTGTTTGAGCTAAGATTTTCAAGTTATACACATAATGAAAACCTATACTTTGTTTCGGTCGAGTTCCCCATTCAAATGCATGTAACAGTGAGAAACGCACTGTCTTGGCGAAAGAAAGCGTTTTTGTACAACTTCATATAAATAGCTGTAACTTTTGATAGAAGACTCAGACAAACATGTTTATGGCTTTATCTTATAGAACTCAAGGTCCCCGTGCTGGGAAAACAGGATTTGCAGCTGTTTGAGCTAAGATTTTCAAGTTATACACATAATGAAAACCTATACTTTGTTTCGGTCGAGTTCACCATTCAAATGCATGTAAACAGTGAGAAACGCACTGTCTTGGCGAAAGAAAGCGTTTTTGTACAACTTCATATAAATAGCTGTAACTTTTGATAGAAGACTCAGACAAACATGTTTATGGCTTTATCTTATAGAACTCAAGGTCCCCGTGCTGGGCAAACAGGATTTGCAGCTGTTTGAGCTAAGATTTTCAAGTTATACACATAATGAAAACCTATACTTTGTTTCGGTCGAGTTCCCCATTCAAATGCATGTAACAGTGAGAAACGCACTGTCTTGGCGAAAGAAAGCGTTTTTGTACAACTTCATATAAATAGCTGTAACTTTTGATAGAAGACTCAGACAAACATGTTTATGGCTTTATCTTATAGAACTCAAGGTCCCCGTGCTGGGCAAACAGGATTTGCAGCTGTTTGAGCTAAGATTTTCAAGTTATACACATAATGAAAACCTATACTTTGTTTCGGTCGAGTTCCCCATTCAAATGCATGTAACAGTGAGAAACGCACTGTCTTGGCGAAAGAAAGCGTTTTTGTACAACTTCATATAAATAGCTGTAACTTTTGATAGAAGACTCAGACAAACATGTTTATGGCTTTATCTTATAGAACTCAAGGTCCCCGTGCTGGGCAAACAGGATTTGCAGCTGTTTGAGCTAAGATTTTCAAGTTATACACATAATGAAAACCTATACTTTGTTTCGGTCGAGTTCCCCATTCAAATGCATGTAACAGTGAGAAACGCACTGTCTTGGCGAAAGAAAGCGTTTTTGTACAACTTCATATAAATAGCTGTAACTTTTGATAGAAGACTCAGACAAACATGTTTATGGCTTTATCTTATAGAACTCAAGGTCCCCGTGCTAGGAAAACAGGTTTTGCAGCTGGTCGAGCTAAGATTTTCAAGTTATACACATAATGAAAACCTATACTTTGTTTCGGTCGAGTTCCCCATTCAAATGCATGTAACAGTGAGAAACGCACTGTCTTGGCAAAAGAAAGCGTTTTTGTACAACTTCATATAAATAGCTGTAACTTTTGATAGAAGACTCAGACAAACATGTTTATGGCTTTATCTTATAGAACTCAAGGTCCCCGTGCTGGGCAAACAGGATTTGCAGCTGTTTGAGCTAAGATTTTCAAGTTATACACATAATGAAAACCTATACTTTGTTTCGGTCGAGTTCCCCATTCAAATGCATGTAACAGTGAGAAAAGCACTGTCTTGGCGAAAGAAAGCGTTTTTGTACAACTTCATATAAATAGCTGTAACTTTTGATAGAAGACTCAGACAAACATGTTTATGGCTTTATCTTATAGAACTCAAGGTCCCCGTGCTAGGAAAACAGGTTTTGCAGCTGTTCGAGCTAAGATTTTCAAGTTATACACATAATGAAAACCTATACTTTGTTTCGGTCGAGTTCCCCATTCAAATGCATGTAACAGTGAGAAACGCACTGTCTTGGCGAAAGAAAGCGTTTTTGTACAACTTCATATAAATAGCTGTAACTTTTGATAGAAGACTCAGACAAACATGTTTATGGCTTTATCTTATAGAACTCAAGGTCCCCGTGCTAGGAAAACAGGTTTTGCAGCTGTTCGAGCTAAGATTTTCAAGTTATACACATAATGAAAACCTATACTTTGTTTCGGTCGAGTTCCCCATTCAAATGCATGTAACAGTGAGAAACGCACTGTCTTGGCGAAAGAAAGCGTTTTTGTACAACTTCATATAAATAGCTGTAACTTTTGATAGAAGACTCAGACAAACATGTTTATGGCTTTATCTTATAGAACTCAAGGTCCCCGTGCTGGGAAAACAGGATTTGCAGCTGTTTGAGCTAAGATTTTCAAGTTATACACATAATGAAAACCTATACTTTGTTTCGGTCGAGTTCCCCATTCAAATGCATGTAACAGTGAGAAACGCACTGTCTTGGCGAAAGAAAGCGTTTTTGTACAACTTCATATAAATAGCTGTAACTTTTGATAGAAGACTCAGACAAACATGTTTATGGCTTTATCTTATAGAACTCAAGGTCCCCGTGCTAGGAAAACAGGTTTTGCAGCTGTTCGAGCTAAGATTTTCAAGTTATACACATAATGAAAACCTATACTTTGTTTCGGTCGAGTTCCCCATTCAAATGCATGTAACAGTGAGAAACGCACTGTCTTGGCGAAAGAAAGCGTTTTTGTACAACTTCATATAAATAGCTGTAACTTTTGATAGAAGACTCAGACAAACATGTTTATGGCTTTATCTTATAGAACTCAAGGTCCCCGTGCTGGGAAAACAGGATTTGCAGCTGTTTGAGCTAAGATTTTCAAGTTATACACATAATGAAAACCTATACTTTGTTTCGGTCGAGTTCCCCATTCAAATGCATGTAACAGTGAGAAACGCACTGTCTTGGCGAAAGAAAGCGTTTTTGTACAACTTCATATAAATAGCTGTAACTTTTGATAGAAGACTCAGACAAACATGTTTATGGCTTTATCTTATAGAACTCAAGGTCCCCGTGCTGGGAAAACAGGATTTGCAGCTGTTTGAGCTAAGATTTTCAAGTTATACACATAATGAAAACCTATACTTTGTTTCGGTCGAGTTCCCCATTCAAATGCATGTAAACAGTGAGAAACGCACTGTCTTGGCGAAAGAAAGCGTTTTTGTACAACTTCATATAAATAGCTGTAACTTTTGATAGAAGACTCAGACAAACATGTTTATGGCTTTATCTTATAGAACTCAAGGTCCCCGTGCTGGGCAAACAGAACAGGATTTGCAGCTGTTTGAGCTAAGATTTTCAAGTTATACACATAATGAAAACCTATACTTTGTTTCGGTCGAGTTCCCCATTCAAATGCATGTAACAGTGAGAAACGCACTGTCTTGGCGAAAGAAAGCGTTTTTGTACAACTTCATATAAATAGCTGTAACTTTTGATAGAAGACTCAGACAAACATGTTTATGGCTTTATCTTATAGAACTCAAGGTCCCCGTGCTGGGAAAACAGGATTTGCAGCTGTTTGAGCTAAGATTTTCAAGTTATACACATAATGAAAACCTATACTTTGTTTCGGTCGAGTTCCCCATTCAAATGCATGTAACAGTGAGAAACGCACTGTCTTGGCGAAAGAAAGCGTTTTTGTACAACTTCATATAAATAGCTGTAACTTTTGATAGAAGACTCAGACAAACATGTTTATGGCTTTATCTTATAGAACTCAAGGTCCCCGTGCTGGGCAAACAGGATTTGCAGCTGTTTGAGCTAAGATTTTCAAGTTATACACATAATGAAAACCTATACTTTGTTTCGGTCGAGTTCCCCATTCAAATGCATGTAACAGTGAGAAACGCACTGTCTTGGCGAAAGAAAGCGTTTTTGTACAACTTCATATAAATAGCTGTAACTTTTGATAGAAGACTCAGACAAACATGTTTATGGCTTTATCTTATAGAACTCAAGGTCCCCGTGCTGGGCAAACAGGATTTGCAGCTGTTTGAGCTAAGATTTTCAAGTTATACACATAATGAAAACCTATACTTTGTTTCGGTCGAGTTCCCCATTCAAATGCATGTAACAGTGAGAAACGCACTGTCTTGGCGAAAGAAAGCGTTTTTGTACAACTTCATATAAATAGCTGTAACTTTTGATAGAAGACTCAGACAAACATGTTTATGGCTTTATCTTATAGAACTCAAGGTCCCCGTGCTAGGAAAACAGGTTTTGCAGCTGGTCGAGCTAAGATTTTCAAGTTATACACATAATGAAAACCTATACTTTGTTTCGGTCGAGTTCCCCATTCAAATGCATGTAACAGTGAGAAACGCACTGTCTTGGCAAAAGAAAGCGTTTTTGTACAACTTCATATAAATAGCTGTAACTTTTGATAGAAGACTCAGACAAACATGTTTATGGCTTTATCTTATAGAACTCAAGGTCCCCGTGCTGGGCAAACAGGATTTGCAGCTGTTTGAGCTAAGATTTTCAAGTTATACACATAATGAAAACCTATACTTTGTTTCGGTCGAGTTCCCCATTCAAATGCATGTAACAGTGAGAAAAGCACTGTCTTGGCGAAAGAAAGCGTTTTTGTACAACTTCATATAAATAGCTGTAACTTTTGATAGAAGACTCAGACAAACATGTTTATGGCTTTATCTTATAGAACTCAAGGTCCCCGTGCTAGGAAAACAGGTTTTGCAGCTGTTCGAGCTAAGATTTTCAAGTTATACACATAATGAAAACCTATACTTTGTTTCGGTCGAGTTCCCCATTCAAATGCATGTAACAGTGAGAAACGCACTGTCTTGGCGAAAGAAAGCGTTTTTGTACAACTTCATATAAATAGCTGTAACTTTTGATAGAAGACTCAGACAAACATGTTTATGGCTTTATCTTATAGAACTCAAGGTCCCCGTGCTAGGAAAACAGGTTTTGCAGCTGTTCGAGCTAAGATTTTCAAGTTATACACATAATGAAAACCTATACTTTGTTTCGGTCGAGTTCCCCATTCAAATGCATGTAACAGTGAGAAACGCACTGTCTTGGCGAAAGAAAGCGTTTTTGTACAACTTCATATAAATAGCTGTAACTTTTGATAGAAGACTCAGACAAACATGTTTATGGCTTTATCTTATAGAACTCAAGGTCCCCGTGCTGGGAAAACAGGATTTGCAGCTGTTTGAGCTAAGATTTTCAAGTTATACACATAATGAAAACCTATACTTTGTTTCGGTCGAGTTCCCCATTCAAATGCATGTAACAGTGAGAAACGCACTGTCTTGGCGAAAGAAAGCGTTTTTGTACAACTTCATATAAATAGCTGTAACTTTTGATAGAAGACTCAGACAAACATGTTTATGGCTTTATCTTATAGAACTCAAGGTCCCCGTGCTAGGAAAACAGGTTTTGCAGCTGTTCGAGCTAAGATTTTCAAGTTATACACATAATGAAAACCTATACTTTGTTTCGGTCGAGTTCCCCATTCAAATGCATGTAACAGTGAGAAACGCACTGTCTTGGCGAAAGAAAGCGTTTTTGTACAACTTCATATAAATAGCTGTAACTTTTGATAGAAGACTCAGACAAACATGTTTATGGCTTTATCTTATAGAACTCAAGGTCCCCGTGCTGGGAAAACAGGATTTGCAGCTGTTTGAGCTAAGATTTTCAAGTTATACACATAATGAAAACCTATACTTTGTTTCGGTCGAGTTCCCCATTCAAATGCATGTAACAGTGAGAAACGCACTGTCTTGGCGAAAGAAAGCGTTTTTGTACAACTTCATATAAATAGCTGTAACTTTTGATAGAAGACTCAGACAAACATGTTTATGGCTTTATCTTATAGAACTCAAGGTCCCCGTGCTGGGAAAACAGGATTTGCAGCTGTTTGAGCTAAGATTTTCAAGTTATACACATAATGAAAACCTATACTTTGTTTCGGTCGAGTTCCCCATTCAAATGCATGTAAACAGTGAGAAACGCACTGTCTTGGCGAAAGAAAGCGTTTTTGTACAACTTCATATAAATAGCTGTAACTTTTGATAGAAGACTCAGACAAACATGTTTATGGCTTTATCTTATAGAACTCAAGGTCCCCGTGCTGGGCAAACAGAACAGGATTTGCAGCTGTTTGAGCTAAGATTTTCAAGTTATACACATAATGAAAACCTATACTTTGTTTCGGTCGAGTTCCCCATTCAAATGCATGTAACAGTGAGAAACGCACTGTCTTGGCGAAAGAAAGCGTTTTTGTACAACTTCATATAAATAGCTGTAACTTTTGATAGAAGACTCAGACAAACATGTTTATGGCTTTATCTTATAGAACTCAAGGTCCCCGTGCTGGGAAAACAGGATTTGCAGCTGTTTGAGCTAAGATTTTCAAGTTATACACATAATGAAAACCTATACTTTGTTTCGGTCGAGTTCCCCATTCAAATGCATGTAACAGTGAGAAACGCACTGTCTTGGCGAAAGAAAGCGTTTTTGTACAACTTCATATAAATAGCTGTAACTTTTGATAGAAGACTCAGACAAACATGTTTATGGCTTTATCTTATAGAACTCAAGGTCCCCGTGCTGGGCAAACAGGATTTGCAGCTGTTTGAGCTAAGATTTTCAAGTTATACACATAATGAAAACCTATACTTTGTTTCGGTCGAGTTCCCCATTCAAATGCATGTAACAGTGAGAAACGCACTGTCTTGGCGAAAGAAAGCGTTTTTGTACAACTTCATATAAATAGCTGTAACTTTTGATAGAAGACTCAGACAAACATGTTTATGGCTTTATCTTATAGAACTCAAGGTCCCCGTGCTGGGAAAACAGGATTTGCAGCTGTTTGAGCTAAGATTTTCAAGTTATACACATAATGAAAACCTATACTTTGTTTCGGTCGAGTTCCCCATTCAAATGCATGTAACAGTGAGAAACGCACTGTCTTGGCGAAAGAAAGCGTTTTTGTACAACTTCATATAAATAGCTGTAACTTTTGATAGAAGACTCAGACAAACATGTTTATGGCTTTATCTTATAGAACTCAAGGTCCCCGTGCTGGGAAAACAGGATTTGCAGCTGTTTGAGCTAAGATTTTCAAGTTATACACATAATGAAAACCTATACTTTGTTTCGGTCGAGTTCCCCATTCAAATGCATGTAACAGTGAGAAACGCACTGTCTTGGCGAAAGAAAGCGTTTTTGTACAACTTCATATAAATAGCTGTAACTTTTGATAGAAGACTCAGACAAACATGTTTATGGCTTTATCTTATAGAACTCAAGGTCCCCGTGCTGGGAAAACAGGATTTGCAGCTGTTTGAGCTAAGATTTTCAAGTTATACACATAATGAAAACCTATACTTTGTTTCGGTCGAGTTCACCATTCAAATGCATGTAAACAGTGAGAAACGCACTGTCTTGGCGAAAGAAAGCGTTTTTGTACAACTTCATATAAATAGCTGTAACTTTTGATAGAAGACTCAGACAAACATGTTTATGGCTTTATCTTATAGAACTCAAGGTCCCCGTGCTGGGCAAACAGGATTTGCAGCTGTTTGAGCTAAGATTTTCAAGTTATACACATAATGAAAACCTATACTTTGTTTCGGTCGAGTTCCCCATTCAAATGCATGTAACAGTGAGAAACGCACTGTCTTGGCGAAAGAAAGCGTTTTTGTACAACTTCATATAAATAGCTGTAACTTTTGATAGAAGACTCAGACAAACATGTTTATGGCTTTATCTTATAGAGCTCAAGGTTCCCGTGCTGGGAAAACAGGTTTTGCAGCCGTTTGAGCTAAGATTTTAAAATTATTCACATAATGAAAACCTATACTTTGTTTCGGTCGAGTTCACCATTCAAATGCATGTAAACAGTGAGAAACGCACTGTCTTGGCGAAAGAAAGCGTTTTTGTACAACTTCATATAAATAGCTGTAACTTTTGATAGAAGACTCAGACAAACATGTTTATGGCTTTATCTTATAGAACTCAAGGTCCCCGTGCTGGGAAAACAGGATTTGCAGCTGTTTGAGCTAAGATTTTCAAGTTATACACATAATGAAAACCTATACTTTGTTTCGGTCGAGTTCCCCATTCAAATGCATGTAACAGTGAGAAACGCACTGTCTTGGCGAAAGAAAGCGTTTTTGTACAACTTCATATAAATCGCTGTAACCTTTGATAGAAGACTCAGACAAACATGTTTATGGCTTTATCTTATAGAACTCAAGGTCCCCGTGCTGGGAAAACAGGATTTGCAGCTGTTTGAGCTAAGATTTTCAAGTTATACACATAATGAAAACCTATACTTTGTTTCGGTCGAGTTCCCCATTCAAATGCATGTAACAGTGAGAAACGCACTGTCTTGGCGAAAGAAAGCGTTTTTGTACAACTTCATATAAATAGCTGTAACTTTTGATAGAAGACTCAGACAAACATGTTTATGGCTTTATCTTATAGAACTCAAGGTTCCCGTGCTGGGAAAACAGGTTTTGCAGCCGTTTGAGCTAAGATTTTAAAATTATTCACATAATGAAAACCTATACTTTGTTTCAGGCGAGTTTCCCATTCAAATGCATGTAACAGTGAGAAACGCATTGTCTTGGCGAAAGAAAGCGTTTTTGTACAACTTCATGAAGTTAGCTGTAACTTTTGATAGAAGACTCGGATACACATGTTTATGGCTTTATCTTATAGAACTCAAGGTCCCCGTGCTAGGAAAACAGGTTTTGCAGCTGTTTGAGCTAAGATTTTCAAGTTATACACATAATGAAAACCTATACTTTGTTTCGGTCGAGTTCCCCATTCAAATGCATGTAACAGTGAGAAACGCACTGTCTTGGCGAAAGAAAGCGTTTTTGTACAACTTCATATAAATAGCTGTAACTTTTGATAGAAGACTCAGACAAACATGTTTATGGCTTTATCTTATAGAACTCAAGGTCCCCGTGCTGGGAAAACAGGATTTGCAGCTGTTTGAGCTAAGATTTTCAAGTTATACACATAATGAAAACCTATACTTTGTTTCGGTCGAGTTCCCCATTCAAATGCATGTAACAGTGAGAAACGCACTGTCTTGGCGAAAGAAAGCGTTTTTGTACAACTTCATATAAATCGCTGTAACCTTTGATAGAAGACTCAGACAAACATGTTTATGGCTTTATCTTATAGAACTCAAGGTCCCCGTGCTGGGAAAACAGGATTTGCAGCTGTTTGAGCTAAGATTTTCAAGTTATACACATAATGAAAACCTATACTTTGTTTCGGTCGAGTTCCCCATTCAAATGCATGTAACAGTGAGAAACGCACTGTCTTGGCGAAAGAAAGCGTTTTTGTACAACTTCATATAAATAGCTGTAACTTTTGATAGAAGACTCAGACAAACATGTTTATGGCTTTATCTTATAGAACTCAAGGTTCCCGTGCTGGGAAAACAGGTTTTGCAGCCGTTTGAGCTAAGATTTTAAAATTATTCACATAATGAAAACCTATACTTTGTTTCAGGCGAGTTTCCCATTCAAATGCATGTAACAGTGAGAAACGCATTGTCTTGGCGAAAGAAAGCGTTTTTGTACAACTTCATATAAATCGCTGTAACCTTTGATAGAAGACTCAGACAAACATGTTTATGGCTTTATCTTATAGAACTCAAGGTCCCCGTGCTGGGAAAACAGGATTTGCAGCTGTTTGAGCTAAGATTTTCAAGTTATACACATAATGAAAACCTATACTTTGTTTCGGTCGAGTTCCCCATTCAAATGCATGTAACAGTGAGAAACGCACTGTCTTGGCGAAAGAAAGCGTTTTTGTACAACTTCATATAAATAGCTGTAACTTTTGATAGAAGACTCAGACAAACATGTTTATGGCTTTATCTTATAGAACTCAAGGTCACCGTGCTGGGAAAACAGGATTTGCAGCTGTTTGAGCTAAGATTTTCAAGTTATACACATAATGAAAACCTATACTTTGTTTCGGTCGAGTTCCCCATTCAAATGCATGTAACAGTGAGAAACGCACTGTCTTGGCGAAAGAAAGCGTTTTTGTACAACTTCATGAAGTTAGCTGTAACTTTTGATAGAAGACTCAGACAAACATGTTTATGGCTTTATCTTATAGAACTCAAGGTCCCCGTGCTAGGAAAACAGGATTTGCAGCTTTTTGAGCTAAGATTTTCAAGTTATACACATAATGAAAACCTATACTTTGTTTCGGTCGAGTTCCCCATTCATATGCATGTAACAGTGAGAAACGCACTGTCTTGGCGAAAGAAAGCGTTTTTGTACAACATGAAGTTAGCTGTAACTTTTGATAGAAGACTCGGATACACATGTTTATGGCTTTATCTTATAGAACTCAAGGTCCCCGTGCTGGGAAAACAGGATTTGCAGCTGTTTGAGCTAAGATTTTCAAGTTATACACATAATGAAAACCTATACTTTGTTTCGGTCGAGTTCCCCATTCAAATGCATGTAACAGTGAGAAACGCACTGTCTTGGCGAAAGAAAGCGTTTTTGTACAACTTCATATAAATAGCTGTAACTTTTGATAGAAGACTCAGACAAACATGTTTATGGCTTTATCTTATAGAACTCAAGGTCCCCGTGCTGGGAAAACAGGATTTGCAGCTGTTTGAGCTAAGATTTTCAAGTTATACACATAATAAAAACCTATACTTTGTTTCGGTCGAGTTCCCCATTCAAATGCATGTAACAGTGAGAAACGCACTGTCTTGGCGAAAGAAAGCGTTTTTGTACAACTTCATATAAATCGCTGTAACCTTTGATAGAAGACTCAGACAAACATGTTTATGGCTTTATCTTATAGAACTCAAGGTCCCCGTGCTGGGAAAACAGGATTTGCAGCTGTTTGAGCTAAGATTTTCAAGTTATACACATAATGAAAACCTATACTTTGTTTCGGTCGAGTTCCCCATTCAAATGCATGTAACAGTGAGAAACGCACTGTCTTGGCGAAAGAAAGCGTTTTTGTACAACTTCATATAAATAGCTGTAACTTTTGATAGAAGACTCAGACAAACATGTTTATGGCTTTATCTTATAGAACTCAAGGTTCCCGTGCTGGGAAAACAGGTTTTGCAGCCGTTTGAGCTAAGATTTTAAAATTATTCACATAATGAAAACCTATACTTTGTTTCGGTCGAGTTCCCCATTCAAATGCATGTAAACAGTGAGAAACGCACTGTCTTGGCGAAAGAAAGCGTTTTTGTACAACTTCATATAAATAGCTGTAACTTTTGATAGAAGACTCAGACAAACATGTTTATGGCTTTATCTTATAGAACTCAAGGTCCCCGTGCTGGGCAAACAGGATTTGCAGCTGTTTGAGCTAAGATTTTCAAGTTATACACATAATGAAAACCTATACTTTGTTTCGGTCGAGTTCCCCATTCAAATGCATGTAACAGTGAGAAACGCACTGTCTTGGCGAAAGAAAGCGTTTTTGTACAACTTCATATAAATAGCTGTAACTTTTGATAGAAGACTCAGACAAACATGTTTATGGCTTTATCTTATAGAACTCAAGGTCCCCGTGCTGGGAAAACAGGATTTGCAGCTGTTTGAGCTAAGATTTTCAAGTTATACACATAATGAAAACCTATACTTTGTTTCGGTCGAGTTCCCCATTCAAATGCATGTAACAGTGAGAAACGCACTGTCTTGGCGAAAGAAAGCGTTTTTGTACAACTTCATATAAATCGCTGTAACCTTTGATAGAAGACTCAGACAAACATGTTTATGGCTTTATCTTATAGAACTCAAGGTCCCCGTGCTGGGAAAACAGGATTTGCAGCTGTTTGAGCTAAGATTTTCAAGTTATACACATAATGAAAACCTATACTTTGTTTCGGTCGAGTTCCCCATTCAAATGCATGTAACAGTGAGAAACGCACTGTCTTGGCGAAAGAAAGCGTTTTTGTACAACTTCATATAAATAGCTGTAACTTTTGATAGAAGACTCAGACAAACATGTTTATGGCTTTATCTTATAGAACTCAAGGTTCCCGTGCTGGGAAAACAGGTTTTGCAGCCGTTTGAGCTAAGATTTTAAAATTATTCACATAATGAAAACCTATACTTTGTTTCAGGCGAGTTTCCCATTCAAATGCATGTAACAGTGAGAAACGCATTGTCTTGGCGAAAGAAAGCGTTTTTGTACAACTTCATATAAATCGCTGTAACCTTTGATAGAAGACTCAGACAAACATGTTTATGGCTTTATCTTATAGAACTCAAGGTCCCCGTGCTGGGAAAACAGGATTTGCAGCTGTTTGAGCTAAGATTTTCAAGTTATACACATAATGAAAACCTATACTTTGTTTCGGTCGAGTTCCCCATTCAAATGCATGTAACAGTGAGAAACGCACTGTCTTGGCGAAAGAAAGCGTTTTTGTACAACTTCATATAAATAGCTGTAACTTTTGATAGAAGACTCAGACAAACATGTTTATGGCTTTATCTTATAGAACTCAAGGTCACCGTGCTGGGAAAACAGGATTTGCAGCTGTTTGAGCTAAGATTTTCAAGTTATACACATAATGAAAACCTATACTTTGTTTCGGTCGAGTTCCCCATTCAAATGCATGTAACAGTGAGAAACGCACTGTCTTGGCGAAAGAAAGCGTTTTTGTACAACTTCATGAAGTTAGCTGTAACTTTTGATAGAAGACTCAGACAAACATGTTTATGGCTTTATCTTATAGAACTCAAGGTCCCCGTGCTAGGAAAACAGGATTTGCAGCTGTTTGAGCTAAGATTTTCAAGTTATACACATAATGAAAACCTATACTTTGTTTCGGTCGAGTTCCCCATTCATATGCATGTAACAGTGAGAAACGCACTGTCTTGGCGAAAGAAAGCGTTTTTGTACAACATGAAGTTAGCTGTAACTTTTGATAGAAGACTCGGATACACATGTTTATGGCTTTATCTTATAGAACTCAAGGTCCCCGTGGTGGGAAAACAGGATTTGCAGCTGTTTGAGCTAAGATTTTCAAGTTATACACATAATGAAAACCTATACTTTGTTTCGGTCGAGTTCCCCATTCAAATGCATGTAACAGTGAGAAACGCACTGTCTTGGCGAAAGAAAGCGTTTTTGTACAACTTCATATAAATAGCTGTAACTTTTGATAGAAGACTCAGACAAACATGTTTATGGCTTTATCTTATAGAACTCAAGGTCCCCGTGCTGGGAAAACAGGATTTGCAGCTGTTTGAGCTAAGATTTTCAAGTTATACACATAATAAAAACCTATACTTTGTTTCGGTCGAGTTCCCCATTCAAATGCATGTAACAGTGAGAAACGCACTGTCTTGGCGAAAGAAAGCGTTTTTGTACAACTTCATATAAATCGCTGTAACCTTTGATAGAAGACTCAGACAAACATGTTTATGGCTTTATCTTATAGAACTCAAGGTCCCCGTGCTGGGAAAACAGGATTTGCAGCTGTTTGAGCTAAGATTTTCAAGTTATACACATAATGAAAACCTATACTTTGTTTCGGTCGAGTTCCCCATTCAAATGCATGTAACAGTGAGAAACGCACTGTCTTGGCGAAAGAAAGCGTTTTTGTACAACTTCATATAAATAGCTGTAACTTTTGATAGAAGACTCAGACAAACATGTTTATGGCTTTATCTTATAGAACTCAAGGTCCCCGTGCTGGGAAAACAGGATTTGCAGCTGTTTGAGCTAAGATTTTCAAGTTATACACATAATAAAAACCTATACTTTGTTTCGGTCGAGTTCCCCATTCAAATGCATGTAACAGTGAGAAACGCACTGTCTTGGCGAAAGAAAGCGTTTTTGTACAACTTCATATAAATCGCTGTAACCTTTGATAGAAGACTCAGACAAACATGTTTATGGCTTTATCTTATAGAACTCAAGGTCCCCGTGCTGGGAAAACAGGATTTGCAGCTGTTTGAGCTAAGATTTTCAAGTTATACACATAATGAAAACCTATACTTTGTTTCGGTCGAGTTCCCCATTCAAATGCATGTAACAGTGAGAAACGCACTGTCTTGGCGAAAGAAAGCGTTTTTGTACAACTTCATATAAATAGCTGTAACTTTTGATAGAAGACTCAGACAAACATGTTTATGGCTTTATCTTATAGAACTCAAGGTTCCCGTGCTGGGAAAACAGGTTTTGCAGCCGTTTGAGCTAAGATTTTAAAATTATTCACATAATGAAAACCTATACTTTGTTTCGGTCGAGTTCCCCATTCAAATGCATGTAAACAGTGAGAAACGCACTGTCTTGGCGAAAGAAAGCGTTTTTGTACAACTTCATATAAATAGCTGTAACTTTTGATAGAAGACTCAGACAAACATGTTTATGGCTTTATCTTATAGAACTCAAGGTCCCCGTGCTGGGCAAACAGGATTTGCAGCTGTTTGAGCTAAGATTTTCAAGTTATACACATAATGAAAACCTATACTTTGTTTCGGTCGAGTTCCCCATTCAAATGCATGTAAACAGTGAGAAACGCACTGTCTTGGCGAAAGAAAGCGTTTTTGTACAACTTCATATAAATAGCTGTAACTTTTGATAGAAGACTCAGACAAACATGTTTATGGCTTTATCTTATAGAACTCAAGGTCCCCGTGCTGGGAAAACAGGATTTGCAGCTGTTTGAGCTAAGATTTTCAAGTTATACACATAATGAAAACCTATACTTTGTTTCGGTCGAGTTCCCCATTCAAATGCATGTAAACAGTGAGAAACGCACTGTCTTGGCGAAAGAAAGCGTTTTTGTACAACTTCATATAAATAGCTGTAACTTTTGATAGAAGACTCAGACAAACATGTTTATGGCTTTATCTTATAGAACTCAAGGTCCCCGTGCTGGGAAAACAGGATTTGCAGCTGTTTGAGCTAAGATTTTCAAGTTATACACATAATGAAAACCTATACTTTGTTTCGGTCGAGTTCCCCATTCAAATGCATGTAACAGTGAGAAACGCACTGTCTTGGCGAAAGAAAGCGTTTTTGTACAACTTCATATAAATAGCTGTAACTTTTGATAGAAGACTCAGACAAACATGTTTATGGCTTTATCTTATAGAACTCAAGGTCCCCGTGCTGGGAAAACAGGATTTGCAGCTGTTTGAGCTAAGATTTTCAAGTTATACACATAATGAAAACCTATACTTTGTTTCGGTCGAGTTCCCCATTCAAATGCATGTAACAGTGAGAAACGCACTGTCTTGGCGAAAGAAAGCGTTTTTGTACAACTTCATATAAATAGCTGTAACTTTTGATAGAAGACTCAGACAAACATGTTTATGGCTTTATCTTATAGAACTCAAGGTCCCCGTGCTGGGAAAACAGGATTTGCAGCTGTTTGAGCTAAGATTTTCAAGTTATACACATAATGAAAACCTATACTTTGTTTCGGTCGAGTTCACCATTCAAATGCATGTAAACAGTGAGAAACGCACTGTCTTGGCGAAAGAAAGCGTTTTTGTACAACTTCATATAAATAGCTGTAACTTTTGATAGAAGACTCAGACAAACATGTTTATGGCTTTATCTTATAGAACTCAAGGTCCCCGTGCTGGGCAAACAGGATTTGCAGCTGTTTGAGCTAAGATTTTCAAGTTATACACATAATGAAAACCTATACTTTGTTTCGGTCGAGTTCCCCATTCAAATGCATGTAACAGTGAGAAACGCACTGTCTTGGCGAAAGAAAGCGTTTTTGTACAACTTCATATAAATAGCTGTAACTTTTGATAGAAGACTCAGACAAACATGTTTATGGCTTTATCTTATAGAACTCAAGGTCCCCGTGCTGGGCAAACAGGATTTGCAGCTGTTTGAGCTAAGATTTTCAAGTTATACACATAATGAAAACCTATACTTTGTTTCGGTCGAGTTCCCCATTCAAATGCATGTAACAGTGAGAAACGCACTGTCTTGGCGAAAGAAAGCGTTTTTGTACAACTTCATATAAATAGCTGTAACTTTTGATAGAAGACTCAGACAAACATGTTTATGGCTTTATCTTATAGAACTCAAGGTCCCCGTGCTGGGCAAACAGGATTTGCAGCTGTTTGAGCTAAGATTTTCAAGTTATACACATAATGAAAACCTATACTTTGTTTCGGTCGAGTTCCCCATTCAAATGCATGTAACAGTGAGAAACGCACTGTCTTGGCGAAAGAAAGCGTTTTTGTACAACTTCATATAAATAGCTGTAACTTTTGATAGAAGACTCAGACAAACATGTTTATGGCTTTATCTTATAGAACTCAAGGTCCCCGTGCTAGGAAAACAGGTTTTGCAGCTGGTCGAGCTAAGATTTTCAAGTTATACACATAATGAAAACCTATACTTTGTTTCGGTCGAGTTCCCCATTCAAATGCATGTAACAGTGAGAAACGCACTGTCTTGGCAAAAGAAAGCGTTTTTGTACAACTTCATATAAATAGCTGTAACTTTTGATAGAAGACTCAGACAAACATGTTTATGGCTTTATCTTATAGAACTCAAGGTCCCCGTGCTGGGCAAACAGGATTTGCAGCTGTTTGAGCTAAGATTTTCAAGTTATACACATAATGAAAACCTATACTTTGTTTCGGTCGAGTTCCCCATTCAAATGCATGTAACAGTGAGAAAAGCACTGTCTTGGCGAAAGAAAGCGTTTTTGTACAACTTCATATAAATAGCTGTAACTTTTGATAGAAGACTCAGACAAACATGTTTATGGCTTTATCTTATAGAACTCAAGGTCCCCGTGCTAGGAAAACAGGTTTTGCAGCTGTTCGAGCTAAGATTTTCAAGTTATACACATAATGAAAACCTATACTTTGTTTCGGTCGAGTTCCCCATTCAAATGCATGTAAACAGTGAGAAACGCACTGTCTTGGCGAAAGAAAGCGTTTTTGTACAACTTCATATAAATAGCTGTAACTTTTGATAGAAGACTCAGACAAACATGTTTATGGCTTTATCTTATAGAACTCAAGGTCCCCGTGCTGGGAAAACAGGATTTGCAGCTGTTTGAGCTAAGATTTTCAAGTTATACACATAATGAAAACCTATACTTTGTTTCGGTCGAGTTCCCCATTCAAATGCATGTAAACAGTGAGAAACGCACTGTCTTGGCGAAAGAAAGCGTTTTTGTACAACTTCATATAAATAGCTGTAACTTTTGATAGAAGACTCAGACAAACATGTTTATGGCTTTATCTTATAGAACTCAAGGTCCCCGTGCTGGGAAAACAGGATTTGCAGCTGTTTGAGCTAAGATTTTCAAGTTATACACATAATGAAAACCTATACTTTGTTTCGGTCGAGTTCCCCATTCAAATGCATGTAACAGTGAGAAACGCACTGTCTTGGCGAAAGAAAGCGTTTTTGTACAACTTCATATAAATAGCTGTAACTTTTGATAGAAGACTCAGACAAACATGTTTATGGCTTTATCTTATAGAACTCAAGGTCCCCGTGCTGGGAAAACAGGATTTGCAGCTGTTTGAGCTAAGATTTTCAAGTTATACACATAATGAAAACCTATACTTTGTTTCGGTCGAGTTCCCCATTCAAATGCATGTAACAGTGAGAAACGCACTGTCTTGGCGAAAGAAAGCGTTTTTGTACAACTTCATATAAATAGCTGTAACTTTTGATAGAAGACTCAGACAAACATGTTTATGGCTTTATCTTATAGAACTCAAGGTCCCCGTGCTGGGAAAACAGGATTTGCAGCTGTTTGAGCTAAGATTTTCAAGTTATACACATAATGAAAACCTATACTTTGTTTCGGTCGAGTTCACCATTCAAATGCATGTAAACAGTGAGAAACGCACTGTCTTGGCGAAAGAAAGCGTTTTTGTACAACTTCATATAAATAGCTGTAACTTTTGATAGAAGACTCAGACAAACATGTTTATGGCTTTATCTTATAGAACTCAAGGTCCCCGTGCTGGGCAAACAGGATTTGCAGCTGTTTGAGCTAAGATTTTCAAGTTATACACATAATGAAAACCTATACTTTGTTTCGGTCGAGTTCCCCATTCAAATGCATGTAACAGTGAGAAACGCACTGTCTTGGCGAAAGAAAGCGTTTTTGTACAACTTCATATAAATAGCTGTAACTTTTGATAGAAGACTCAGACAAACATGTTTATGGCTTTATCTTATAGAACTCAAGGTCCCCGTGCTGGGCAAACAGGATTTGCAGCTGTTTGAGCTAAGATTTTCAAGTTATACACATAATGAAAACCTATACTTTGTTTCGGTCGAGTTCCCCATTCAAATGCATGTAACAGTGAGAAACGCACTGTCTTGGCGAAAGAAAGCGTTTTTGTACAACTTCATATAAATAGCTGTAACTTTTGATAGAAGACTCAGACAAACATGTTTATGGCTTTATCTTATAGAACTCAAGGTCCCCGTGCTGGGCAAACAGGATTTGCAGCTGTTTGAGCTAAGATTTTCAAGTTATACACATAATGAAAACCTATACTTTGTTTCGGTCGAGTTCCCCATTCAAATGCATGTAACAGTGAGAAACGCACTGTCTTGGCGAAAGAAAGCGTTTTTGTACAACTTCATATAAATAGCTGTAACTTTTGATAGAAGACTCAGACAAACATGTTTATGGCTTTATCTTATAGAACTCAAGGTCCCCGTGCTAGGAAAACAGGTTTTGCAGCTGGTCGAGCTAAGATTTTCAAGTTATACACATAATGAAAACCTATACTTTGTTTCGGTCGAGTTCCCCATTCAAATGCATGTAACAGTGAGAAACGCACTGTCTTGGCAAAAGAAAGCGTTTTTGTACAACTTCATATAAATAGCTGTAACTTTTGATAGAAGACTCAGACAAACATGTTTATGGCTTTATCTTATAGAACTCAAGGTCCCCGTGCTGGGCAAACAGGATTTGCAGCTGTTTGAGCTAAGATTTTCAAGTTATACACATAATGAAAACCTATACTTTGTTTCGGTCGAGTTCCCCATTCAAATGCATGTAACAGTGAGAAAAGCACTGTCTTGGCGAAAGAAAGCGTTTTTGTACAACTTCATATAAATAGCTGTAACTTTTGATAGAAGACTCAGACAAACATGTTTATGGCTTTATCTTATAGAACTCAAGGTCCCCGTGCTAGGAAAACAGGTTTTGCAGCTGTTCGAGCTAAGATTTTCAAGTTATACACATAATGAAAACCTATACTTTGTTTCGGTCGAGTTCCCCATTCAAATGCATGTAACAGTGAGAAACGCACTGTCTTGGCGAAAGAAAGCGTTTTTGTACAACTTCATATAAATAGCTGTAACTTTTGATAGAAGACTCAGACAAACATGTTTATGGCTTTATCTTATAGAACTCAAGGTCCCCGTGCTGGGAAAACAGGATTTGCAGCTGTTTGAGCTAAGATTTTCAAGTTATACACATAATGAAAACCTATACTTTGTTTCGGTCGAGTTCCCCATTCAAATGCATGTAACAGTGAGAAACGCACTGTCTTGGCGAAAGAAAGCGTTTTTGTACAACTTCATATAAATAGCTGTAACTTTTGATAGAAGACTCAGACAAACATGTTTATGGCTTTATCTTATAGAACTCAAGGTCCCCGTGCTAGGAAAACAGGTTTTGCAGCTGTTCGAGCTAAGATTTTCAAGTTATACACATAATGAAAACCTATACTTTGTTTCGGTCGAGTTCCCCATTCAAATGCATGTAACAGTGAGAAACGCACTGTCTTGGCGAAAGAAAGCGTTTTTGTACAACTTCATATAAATAGCTGTAACTTTTGATAGAAGACTCAGACAAACATGTTTATGGCTTTATCTTATAGAACTCAAGGTCCCCGTGCTGGGAAAACAGGATTTGCAGCTGTTTGAGCTAAGATTTTCAAGTTATACACATAATGAAAACCTATACTTTGTTTCGGTCGAGTTCCCCATTCAAATGCATGTAAACAGTGAGAAACGCACTGTCTTGGCGAAAGAAAGCGTTTTTGTACAACTTCATATAAATAGCTGTAACTTTTGATAGAAGACTCAGACAAACATGTTTATGGCTTTATCTTATAGAACTCAAGGTCCCCGTGCTGGGCAAACAGAACAGGATTTGCAGCTGTTTGAGCTAAGATTTTCAAGTTATACACATAATGAAAACCTATACTTTGTTTCGGTCGAGTTCCCCATTCAAATGCATGTAACAGTGAGAAACGCACTGTCTTGGCGAAAGAAAGCGTTTTTGTACAACTTCATATAAATAGCTGTAACTTTTGATAGAAGACTCAGACAAACATGTTTATGGCTTTATCTTATAGAACTCAAGGTCCCCGTGCTGGGAAAACAGGATTTGCAGCTGTTTGAGCTAAGATTTTCAAGTTATACACATAATGAAAACCTATACTTTGTTTCGGTCGAGTTCCCCATTCAAATGCATGTAACAGTGAGAAACGCACTGTCTTGGCGAAAGAAAGCGTTTTTGTACAACTTCATATAAATAGCTGTAACTTTTGATAGAAGACTCAGACAAACATGTTTATGGCTTTATCTTATAGAACTCAAGGTCCCCGTGCTGGGCAAACAGGATTTGCAGCTGTTTGAGCTAAGATTTTCAAGTTATACACATAATGAAAACCTATACTTTGTTTCGGTCGAGTTCCCCATTCAAATGCATGTAACAGTGAGAAACGCACTGTCTTGGCGAAAGAAAGCGTTTTTGTACAACTTCATATAAATAGCTGTAACTTTTGATAGAAGACTCAGACAAACATGTTTATGGCTTTATCTTATAGAACTCAAGGTCCCCGTGCTGGGAAAACAGGATTTGCAGCTGTTTGAGCTAAGATTTTCAAGTTATACACATAATGAAAACCTATACTTTGTTTCGGTCGAGTTCCCCATTCAAATGCATGTAACAGTGAGAAAAGCACTGTCTTGGCGAAAGAAAGCGTTTTTGTACAACTTCATATAAATAGCTGTAACTTTTGATAGAAGACTCAGACAAACATGTTTATGGCTTTATCTTATAGAACTCAAGGTCCCCGTGCTAGGAAAACAGGTTTTGCAGCTGTTCGAGCTAAGATTTTCAAGTTATACACATAATGAAAACCTATACTTTGTTTCGGTCGAGTTCCCCATTCAAATGCATGTAACAGTGAGAAACGCACTGTCTTGGCGAAAGAAAGCGTTTTTGTACAACTTCATATAAATAGCTGTAACTTTTGATAGAAGACTCAGACAAACATGTTTATGGCTTTATCTTATAGAACTCAAGGTCCCCGTGCTAGGAAAACAGGTTTTGCAGCTGTTCGAGCTAAGATTTTCAAGTTATACACATAATGAAAACCTATACTTTGTTTCGGTCGAGTTCCCCATTCAAATGCATGTAACAGTGAGAAACGCACTGTCTTGGCGAAAGAAAGCGTTTTTGTACAACTTCATATAAATAGCTGTAACTTTTGAGAGAAGACTCAGACAAACATGTTTATGGCTTTATCTTATAGAACTCAAGGTCCCCGTGCTGGGAAAACAGGATTTGCAGCTGTTTGAGCTAAGATTTTCAAGTTATACACATAATGAAAACCTATACTTTGTTTCGGTCGAGTTCCCCATTCAAATGCATGTAACAGTGAGAAACGCACTGTCTTGGCGAAAGAAAGCGTTTTTGTACAACTTCATATAAATAGCTGTAACTTTTGATAGAAGACTCAGACAAACATGTTTATGGCTTTATCTTATAGAACTCAAGGTCCCCGTGCTAGGAAAACAGGTTTTGCAGCTGTTCGAGCTAAGATTTTCAAGTTATACACATAATGAAAACCTATACTTTGTTTCGGTCGAGTTCCCCATTCAAATGCATGTAACAGTGAGAAACGCACTGTCTTGGCGAAAGAAAGCGTTTTTGTACAACTTCATATAAATAGCTGTAACTTTTGATAGAAGACTCAGACAAACATGTTTATGGCTTTATCTTATAGAACTCAAGGTCCCCGTGCTGGGCAAACAGGATTTGCAGCTGTTTGAGCTAAGATTTTCAAGTTATACACATAATGAAAACCTATACTTTGTTTCGGTCGAGTTCCCCATTCAAATGCATGTAAACAGTGAGAAACGCACTGTCTTGGCGAAAGAAAGCGTTTTTGTACAACTTCATATAAATAGCTGTAACTTTTGATAGAAGACTCAGACAAACATGTTTATGGCTTTATCTTATAGAACTCAAGGTCCCCGTGCTGGGCAAACAGAACAGGATTTGCAGCTGTTTGAGCTAAGATTTTAAAATTATTCACATAATGAAAACCTATACTTTGTTTCGGTCGAGTTCCCCATTCAAATGCATGTAACAGTGAGAAACGCACTGTCTTGGCGAAAGAAAGCGTTTTTGTACAACTTCATATAAATAGCTGTAACTTTTGATAGAAGACTCAGACAAACATGTTTATGGCTTTATCTTATAGAACTCAAGGTCCCCGTGCTGGGAAAACAGGATTTGCAGCTGTTTGAGCTAAGATTTTCAAGTTATACACATAATGAAAACCTATACTTTGTTTCGGTCGAGTTCCCCATTCAAATGCATGTAACAGTGAGAAACGCACTGTCTTGGCGAAAGAAAGCGTTTTTGTACAACTTCATATAAATAGCTGTAACTTTTGATAGAAGACTCAGACAAACATGTTTATGGCTTTATCTTATAGAACTCAAGGTCCCCGTGCTGGGCAAACAGGATTTGCAGCTGTTTGAGCTAAGATTTTCAAGTTATACACATAATGAAAACCTATACTTTGTTTCGGTCGAGTTCCCCATTCAAATGCATGTAACAGTGAGAAACGCACTGTCTTGGCGAAAGAAAGCGTTTTTGTACAACTTCATATAAATAGCTGTAACTTTTGATAGAAGACTCAGACAAACATGTTTATGGCTTTATCTTATAGAACTCAAGGTCCCCGTGCTGGGAAAACAGGATTTGCAGCTGTTTGAGCTAAGATTTTCAAGTTATACACATAATGAAAACCTATACTTTGTTTCGGTCGAGTTCCCCATTCAAATGCATGTAAACAGTGAGAAACGCACTGTCTTGGCGAAAGAAAGCGTTTTTGTACAACTTCATATAAATAGCTGTAACTTTTGATAGAAGACTCAGACAAACATGTTTATGGCTTTATCTTATAGAACTCAAGGTCCCCGTGCTAGGAAAACAGGTTTTGCAGCTGTTCGAGCTAAGATTTTCAAGTTATACACATAATGAAAACCTATACTTTGTTTCGGTCGAGTTCCCCATTCAAATGCATGTAACAGTGAGAAACGCACTGTCTTGGCGAAAGAAAGCGTTTTTGTACAACTTCATATAAATAGCTGTAACTTTTGATAGAAGACTCAGACAAACATGTTTATGGCTTTATCTTATAGAACTCAAGGTCCCCGTGCTGGGAAAACAGGATTTGCAGCTGTTTGAGCTAAGATTTTCAAGTTATACACATAATGAAAACCTATACTTTGTTTCGGTCGAGTTCCCCATTCAAATGCATGTAAACAGTGAGAAACGCACTGTCTTGGCGAAAGAAAGCGTTTTTGTACAACTTCATATAAATAGCTGTAACTTTTGATAGAAGACTCAGACAAACATGTTTATGGCTTTATCTTATAGAACTCAAGGTCCCCGTGCTGGGAAAACAGGATTTGCAGCTGTTTGAGCTAAGATTTTCAAGTTATACACATAATGAAAACCTATACTTTGTTTCGGTCGAGTTCCCCATTCAAATGCATGTAACAGTGAGAAACGCACTGTCTTGGCGAAAGAAAGCGTTTTTGTACAACTTCATATAAATAGCTGTAACTTTTGATAGAAGACTCAGACAAACATGTTTATGGCTTTATCTTATAGAACTCAAGGTCCCCGTGCTGGGAAAACAGGATTTGCAGCTGTTTGAGCTAAGATTTTCAAGTTATACACATAATGAAAACCTATACTTTGTTTCGGTCGAGTTCCCCATTCAAATGCATGTAACAGTGAGAAACGCACTGTCTTGGCGAAAGAAAGCGTTTTTGTACAACTTCATATAAATAGCTGTAACTTTTGATAGAAGACTCAGACAAACATGTTTATGGCTTTATCTTATAGAACTCAAGGTCCCCGTGCTGGGAAAACAGGATTTGCAGCTGTTTGAGCTAAGATTTTCAAGTTATACACATAATGAAAACCTATACTTTGTTTCGGTCGAGTTCACCATTCAAATGCATGTAAACAGTGAGAAACGCACTGTCTTGGCGAAAGAAAGCGTTTTTGTACAACTTCATATAAATAGCTGTAACTTTTGATAGAAGACTCAGACAAACATGTTTATGGCTTTATCTTATAGAACTCAAGGTCCCCGTGCTGGGCAAACAGGATTTGCAGCTGTTTGAGCTAAGATTTTCAAGTTATACACATAATGAAAACCTATACTTTGTTTCGGTCGAGTTCCCCATTCAAATGCATGTAACAGTGAGAAACGCACTGTCTTGGCGAAAGAAAGCGTTTTTGTACAACTTCATATAAATAGCTGTAACTTTTGATAGAAGACTCAGACAAACATGTTTATGGCTTTATCTTATAGAACTCAAGGTTCCCGTGCTGGGAAAACAGGTTTTGCAGCCGTTTGAGCTAAGATTTTAAAATTATTCACATAATGAAAACCTATACTTTGTTTCGGTCGAGTTCACCATTCAAATGCATGTAAACAGTGAGAAACGCACTGTCTTGGCGAAAGAAAGCGTTTTTGTACAACTTCATATAAATAGCTGTAACTTTTGATAGAAGACTCAGACAAACATGTTTATGGCTTTATCTTATAGAACTCAAGGTCCCCGTGCTGGGAAAACAGGATTTGCAGCTGTTTGAGCTAAGATTTTCAAGTTATACACATAATGAAAACCTATACTTTGTTTCGGTCGAGTTCCCCATTCAAATGCATGTAACAGTGAGAAACGCACTGTCTTGGCGAAAGAAAGCGTTTTTGTACAACTTCATATAAATCGCTGTAACCTTTGATAGAAGACTCAGACAAACATGTTTATGGCTTTATCTTATAGAACTCAAGGTCCCCGTGCTGGGAAAACAGGATTTGCAGCTGTTTGAGCTAAGATTTTCAAGTTATACACATAATGAAAACCTATACTTTGTTTCGGTCGAGTTCCCCATTCAAATGCATGTAACAGTGAGAAACGCATTGTCTTGGCGAAAGAAAGCGTTTTTGTACAACTTCATGAAGTTAGCTGTAACTTTTGATAGAAGACTCGGATACACATGTTTATGGCTTTATCTTATAGAACTCAAGGTCCCCGTGCTAGGAAAACAGGTTTTGCAGCCGTTTGAGCTAAGATTTTCAAGTTATACACATAATGAAAACCTATACTTTGTTTCGGTCGAGTTCCCCATTCAAATGCATGTAACAGTGAGAAACGCACTGTCTTGGCGAAAGAAAGCGTTTTTGTACAACTTCATATAAATAGCTGTAACTTTTGATAGAAGACTCAGACAAACATGTTTATGGCTTTATCTTATAGAACTCAAGGTCCCCGTGCTGGGAAAACAGGATTTGCAGCTGTTTGAGCTAAGATTTTCAAGTTATACACATAATGAAAACCTATACTTTGTTTCGGTCGAGTTCCCCATTCAAATGCATGTAACAGTGAGAAACGCACTGTCTTGGCGAAAGAAAGCGTTTTTGTACAACTTCATATAAATCGCTGTAACCTTTGATAGAAGACTCAGACAAACATGTTTATGGCTTTATCTTATAGAACTCAAGGTCCCCGTGCTGGGAAAACAGGATTTGCAGCTGTTTGAGCTAAGATTTTCAAGTTATACACATAATGAAAACCTATACTTTGTTTCGGTCGAGTTCCCCATTCAAATGCATGTAACAGTGAGAAACGCACTGTCTTGGCGAAAGAAAGCGTTTTTGTACAACTTCATATAAATAGCTGTAACTTTTGATAGAAGACTCAGACAAACATGTTTATGGCTTTATCTTATAGAACTCAAGGTTCCCGTGCTGGGAAAACAGGTTTTGCAGCCGTTTGAGCTAAGATTTTAAAATTATTCACATAATGAAAACCTATACTTTGTTTCAGGCGAGTTTCCCATTCAAATGCATGTAACAGTGAGAAACGCATTGTCTTGGCGAAAGAAAGCGTTTTTGTACAACTTCATATAAATCGCTGTAACCTTTGATAGAAGACTCAGACAAACATGTTTATGGCTTTATCTTATAGAACTCAAGGTCCCCGTGCTGGGAAAACAGGATTTGCAGCTGTTTGAGCTAAGATTTTCAAGTTATACACATAATGAAAACCTATACTTTGTTTCGGTCGAGTTCCCCATTCAAATGCATGTAACAGTGAGAAACGCACTGTCTTGGCGAAAGAAAGCGTTTTTGTACAACTTCATATAAATAGCTGTAACTTTTGATAGAAGACTCAGACAAACATGTTTATGGCTTTATCTTATAGAACTCAAGGTCACCGTGCTGGGAAAACAGGATTTGCAGCTGTTTGAGCTAAGATTTTCAAGTTATACACATAATGAAAACCTATACTTTGTTTCGGTCGAGTTCCCCATTCAAATGCATGTAACAGTGAGAAACGCACTGTCTTGGCGAAAGAAAGCGTTTTTGTACAACTTCATGAAGTTAGCTGTAACTTTTGATAGAAGACTCAGACAAACATGTTTATGGCTTTATCTTATAGAACTCAAGGTCCCCGTGCTAGGAAAACAGGATTTGCAGCTGTTTGAGCTAAGATTTTCAAGTTATACACATAATGAAAACCTATACTTTGTTTCGGTCGAGTTCCCCATTCATATGCATGTAACAGTGAGAAACGCACTGTCTTGGCGAAAGAAAGCGTTTTTGTACAACATGAAGTTAGCTGTAACTTTTGATAGAAGACTCGGATACACATGTTTATGGCTTTATCTTATAGAACTCAAGGTCCCCGTGCTGGGAAAACAGGATTTGCAGCTGTTTGAGCTAAGATTTTCAAGTTATACACATAATGAAAACCTATACTTTGTTTCGGTCGAGTTCCCCATTCAAATGCATGTAACAGTGAGAAACGCACTGTCTTGGCGAAAGAAAGCGTTTTTGTACAACTTCATATAAATAGCTGTAACTTTTGATAGAAGACTCAGACAAACATGTTTATGGCTTTATCTTATAGAACTCAAGGTCCCCGTGCTGGGAAAACAGGATTTGCAGCTGTTTGAGCTAAGATTTTCAAGTTATACACATAATAAAAACCTATACTTTGTTTCGGTCGAGTTCCCCATTCAAATGCATGTAACAGTGAGAAACGCACTGTCTTGGCGAAAGAAAGCGTTTTTGTACAACTTCATATAAATCGCTGTAACCTTTGATAGAAGACTCAGACAAACATGTTTATGGCTTTATCTTATAGAACTCAAGGTCCCCGTGCTGGGAAAACAGGATTTGCAGCTGTTTGAGCTAAGATTTTCAAGTTATACACATAATGAAAACCTATACTTTGTTTCGGTCGAGTTCACCATTCAAATGCATGTAAACAGTGAGAAACGCACTGTCTTGGCGAAAGAAAGCGTTTTTGTACAACTTCATATAAATAGCTGTAACTTTTGATAGAAGACTCAGACAAACATGTTTATGGCTTTATCTTATAGAACTCAAGGTCCCCGTGCTGGGCAAACAGGATTTGCAGCTGTTTGAGCTAAGATTTTCAAGTTATACACATAATGAAAACCTATACTTTGTTTCGGTCGAGTTCCCCATTCAAATGCATGTAACAGTGAGAAACGCACTGTCTTGGCGAAAGAAAGCGTTTTTGTACAACTTCATATAAATAGCTGTAACTTTTGATAGAAGACTCAGACAAACATGTTTATGGCTTTATCTTATAGAACTCAAGGTTCCCGTGCTGGGAAAACAGGTTTTGCAGCCGTTTGAGCTAAGATTTTAAAATTATTCACATAATGAAAACCTATACTTTGTTTCGGTCGAGTTCACCATTCAAATGCATGTAAACAGTGAGAAACGCACTGTCTTGGCGAAAGAAAGCGTTTTTGTACAACTTCATATAAATAGCTGTAACTTTTGATAGAAGACTCAGACAAACATGTTTATGGCTTTATCTTATAGAACTCAAGGTCCCCGTGCTGGGAAAACAGGATTTGCAGCTGTTTGAGCTAAGATTTTCAAGTTATACACATAATGAAAACCTATACTTTGTTTCGGTCGAGTTCCCCATTCAAATGCATGTAACAGTGAGAAACGCACTGTCTTGGCGAAAGAAAGCGTTTTTGTACAACTTCATATAAATCGCTGTAACCTTTGATAGAAGACTCAGACAAACATGTTTATGGCTTTATCTTATAGAACTCAAGGTCCCCGTGCTGGGAAAACAGGATTTGCAGCTGTTTGAGCTAAGATTTTCAAGTTATACACATAATGAAAACCTATACTTTGTTTCGGTCGAGTTCCCCATTCAAATGCATGTAACAGTGAGAAACGCACTGTCTTGGCGAAAGAAAGCGTTTTTGTACAACTTCATATAAATCGCTGTAACCTTTGATAGAAGACTCAGACAAACATGTTTATGGCTTTATCTTATAGAACTCAAGGTCCCCGTGCTGGGAAAACAGGATTTGCAGCTGTTTGAGCTAAGATTTTCAAGTTATACACATAATGAAAACCTATACTTTGTTTCGGTCGAGTTCACCATTCAAATGCATGTAAACAGTGAGAAACGCACTGTCTTGGCGAAAGAAAGCGTTTTTGTACAACTTCATATAAATAGCTGTAACTTTTGATAGAAGACTCAGACAAACATGTTTATGGCTTTATCTTATAGAACTCAAGGTCCCCGTGCTGGGCAAACAGGATTTGCAGCTGTTTGAGCTAAGATTTTCAAGTTATACACATAATGAAAACCTATACTTTGTTTCGGTCGAGTTCCCCATTCAAATGCATGTAACAGTGAGAAACGCACTGTCTTGGCGAAAGAAAGCGTTTTTGTACAACTTCATATAAATAGCTGTAACTTTTGATAGAAGACTCAGACAAACATGTTTATGGCTTTATCTTATAGAACTCAAGGTTCCCGTGCTGGGAAAACAGGTTTTGCAGCCGTTTGAGCTAAGATTTTAAAATTATTCACATAATGAAAACCTATACTTTGTTTCGGTCGAGTTCACCATTCAAATGCATGTAAACAGTGAGAAACGCACTGTCTTGGCGAAAGAAAGCGTTTTTGTACAACTTCATATAAATAGCTGTAACTTTTGATAGAAGACTCAGACAAACATGTTTATGGCTTTATCTTATAGAACTCAAGGTCCCCGTGCTGGGAAAACAGGATTTGCAGCTGTTTGAGCTAAGATTTTCAAGTTATACACATAATGAAAACCTATACTTTGTTTCGGTCGAGTTCCCCATTCAAATGCATGTAACAGTGAGAAACGCACTGTCTTGGCGAAAGAAAGCGTTTTTGTACAACTTCATATAAATCGCTGTAACCTTTGATAGAAGACTCAGACAAACATGTTTATGGCTTTATCTTATAGAACTCAAGGTCCCCGTGCTGGGAAAACAGGATTTGCAGCTGTTTGAGCTAAGATTTTCAAGTTATACACATAATGAAAACCTATACTTTGTTTCGGTCGAGTTCCCCATTCAAATGCATGTAACAGTGAGAAACGCACTGTCTTGGCGAAAGAAAGCGTTTTTGTACAACTTCATATAAATAGCTGTAACTTTTGATAGAAGACTCAGACAAACATGTTTATGGCTTTATCTTATAGAACTCAAGGTTCCCGTGCTGGGAAAACAGGTTTTGCAGCCGTTTGAGCTAAGATTTTAAAATTATTCACATAATGAAAACCTATACTTTGTTTCAGGCGAGTTTCCCATTCAAATGCATGTAACAGTGAGAAACGCATTGTCTTGGCGAAAGAAAGCGTTTTTGTACAACTTCATGAAGTTAGCTGTAACTTTTGATAGAAGACTCGGATACACATGTTTATGGCTTTATCTTATAGAACTCAAGGTCCCCGTGCTAGGAAAACAGGTTTTGCAGCTGTTTGAGCTAAGATTTTCAAGTTATACACATAATGAAAACCTATACTTTGTTTCGGTCGAGTTCCCCATTCAAATGCATGTAACAGTGAGAAACGCACTGTCTTGGCGAAAGAAAGCGTTTTTGTACAACTTCATATAAATAGCTGTAACTTTTGATAGAAGACTCAGACAAACATGTTTATGGCTTTATCTTATAGAACTCAAGGTCCCCGTGCTGGGAAAACAGGATTTGCAGCTGTTTGAGCTAAGATTTTCAAGTTATACACATAATGAAAACCTATACTTTGTTTCGGTCGAGTTCCCCATTCAAATGCATGTAACAGTGAGAAACGCACTGTCTTGGCGAAAGAAAGCGTTTTTGTACAACTTCATATAAATCGCTGTAACCTTTGATAGAAGACTCAGACAAACATGTTTATGGCTTTATCTTATAGAACTCAAGGTCCCCGTGCTGGGAAAACAGGATTTGCAGCTGTTTGAGCTAAGATTTTCAAGTTATACACATAATGAAAACCTATACTTTGTTTCGGTCGAGTTCCCCATTCAAATGCATGTAACAGTGAGAAACGCACTGTCTTGGCGAAAGAAAGCGTTTTTGTACAACTTCATATAAATAGCTGTAACTTTTGATAGAAGACTCAGACAAACATGTTTATGGCTTTATCTTATAGAACTCAAGGTTCCCGTGCTGGGAAAACAGGTTTTGCAGCCGTTTGAGCTAAGATTTTAAAATTATTCACATAATGAAAACCTATACTTTGTTTCAGGCGAGTTTCCCATTCAAATGCATGTAACAGTGAGAAACGCATTGTCTTGGCGAAAGAAAGCGTTTTTGTACAACTTCATATAAATCGCTGTAACCTTTGATAGAAGACTCAGACAAACATGTTTATGGCTTTATCTTATAGAACTCAAGGTCCCCGTGCTGGGAAAACAGGATTTGCAGCTGTTTGAGCTAAGATTTTCAAGTTATACACATAATGAAAACCTATACTTTGTTTCGGTCGAGTTCCCCATTCAAATGCATGTAACAGTGAGAAACGCACTGTCTTGGCGAAAGAAAGCGTTTTTGTACAACTTCATATAAATAGCTGTAACTTTTGATAGAAGACTCAGACAAACATGTTTATGGCTTTATCTTATAGAACTCAAGGTCACCGTGCTGGGAAAACAGGATTTGCAGCTGTTTGAGCTAAGATTTTCAAGTTATACACATAATGAAAACCTATACTTTGTTTCGGTCGAGTTCCCCATTCAAATGCATGTAACAGTGAGAAACGCACTGTCTTGGCGAAAGAAAGCGTTTTTGTACAACTTCATGAAGTTAGCTGTAACTTTTGATAGAAGACTCAGACAAACATGTTTATGGCTTTATCTTATAGAACTCAAGGTCCCCGTGCTAGGAAAACAGGATTTGCAGCTGTTTGAGCTAAGATTTTCAAGTTATACACATAATGAAAACCTATACTTTGTTTCGGTCGAGTTCCCCATTCATATGCATGTAACAGTGAGAAACGCACTGTCTTGGCGAAAGAAAGCGTTTTTGTACAACATGAAGTTAGCTGTAACTTTTGATAGAAGACTCGGATACACATGTTTATGGCTTTATCTTATAGAACTCAAGGTCCCCGTGCTGGGAAAACAGGATTTGCAGCTGTTTGAGCTAAGATTTTCAAGTTATACACATAATGAAAACCTATACTTTGTTTCGGTCGAGTTCCCCATTCAAATGCATGTAACAGTGAGAAACGCACTGTCTTGGCGAAAGAAAGCGTTTTTGTACAACTTCATATAAATAGCTGTAACTTTTGATAGAAGACTCAGACAAACATGTTTATGGCTTTATCTTATAGAACTCAAGGTCCCCGTGCTGGGAAAACAGGATTTGCAGCTGTTTGAGCTAAGATTTTCAAGTTATACACATAATAAAAACCTATACTTTGTTTCGGTCGAGTTCCCCATTCAAATGCATGTAACAGTGAGAAACGCACTGTCTTGGCGAAAGAAAGCGTTTTTGTACAACTTCATATAAATCGCTGTAACCTTTGATAGAAGACTCAGACAAACATGTTTATGGCTTTATCTTATAGAACTCAAGGTCCCCGTGCTGGGAAAACAGGATTTGCAGCTGTTTGAGCTAAGATTTTCAAGTTATACACATAATGAAAACCTATACTTTGTTTCGGTCGAGTTCCCCATTCAAATGCATGTAACAGTGAGAAACGCACTGTCTTGGCGAAAGAAAGCGTTTTTGTACAACTTCATATAAATAGCTGTAACTTTTGATAGAAGACTCAGACAAACATGTTTATGGCTTTATCTTATAGAACTCAAGGTTCCCGTGCTGGGAAAACAGGTTTTGCAGCCGTTTGAGCTAAGATTTTAAAATTATTCACATAATGAAAACCTATACTTTGTTTCAGGCGAGTTTCCCATTCAAATGCATGTAACAGTGAGAAACGCATTGTCTTGGCGAAAGAAAGCGTTTTTGTACAACTTCATGAAGTTAGCTGTAACTTTTGATAGAAGACTCGGATACACATGTTTATGGCTTTATCTTATAGAACTCAAGGTCCCCGTGCTAGGAAAACAGGTTTTGCAGCTGTTTGAGCTAAGATTTTCAAGTTATACACATAATGAAAACCTATACTTTGTTTCGGTCGAGTTCCCCATTCAAATGCATGTAACAGTGAGAAACGCACTGTCTTGGCGAAAGAAAGCGTTTTTGTACAACTTCATATAAATAGCTGTAACTTTTGATAGAAGACTCAGACAAACATGTTTATGGCTTTATCTTATAGAACTCAAGGTCCCCGTGCTGGGAAAACAGGATTTGCAGCTGTTTGAGCTAAGATTTTCAAGTTATACACATAATGAAAACCTATACTTTGTTTCGGTCGAGTTCCCCATTCAAATGCATGTAACAGTGAGAAACGCACTGTCTTGGCGAAAGAAAGCGTTTTTGTACAACTTCATATAAATCGCTGTAACCTTTGATAGAAGACTCAGACAAACATGTTTATGGCTTTATCTTATAGAACTCAAGGTCCCCGTGCTGGGAAAACAGGATTTGCAGCTGTTTGAGCTAAGATTTTCAAGTTATACACATAATGAAAACCTATACTTTGTTTCGGTCGAGTTCCCCATTCAAATGCATGTAACAGTGAGAAACGCACTGTCTTGGCGAAAGAAAGCGTTTTTGTACAACTTCATATAAATAGCTGTAACTTTTGATAGAAGACTCAGACAAACATGTTTATGGCTTTATCTTATAGAACTCAAGGTTCCCGTGCTGGGAAAACAGGTTTTGCAGCCGTTTGAGCTAAGATTTTAAAATTATTCACATAATGAAAACCTATACTTTGTTTCAGGCGAGTTTCCCATTCAAATGCATGTAACAGTGAGAAACGCATTGTCTTGGCGAAAGAAAGCGTTTTTGTACAACTTCATATAAATCGCTGTAACCTTTGATAGAAGACTCAGACAAACATGTTTATGGCTTTATCTTATAGAACTCAAGGTCCCCGTGCTGGGAAAACAGGATTTGCAGCTGTTTGAGCTAAGATTTTCAAGTTATACACATAATGAAAACCTATACTTTGTTTCGGTCGAGTTCCCCATTCAAATGCATGTAACAGTGAGAAACGCACTGTCTTGGCGAAAGAAAGCGTTTTTGTACAACTTCATATAAATAGCTGTAACTTTTGATAGAAGACTCAGACAAACATGTTTATGGCTTTATCTTATAGAACTCAAGGTCACCGTGCTGGGAAAACAGGATTTGCAGCTGTTTGAGCTAAGATTTTCAAGTTATACACATAATGAAAACCTATACTTTGTTTCGGTCGAGTTCCCCATTCAAATGCATGTAACAGTGAGAAACGCACTGTCTTGGCGAAAGAAAGCGTTTTTGTACAACTTCATGAAGTTAGCTGTAACTTTTGATAGAAGACTCAGACAAACATGTTTATGGCTTTATCTTATAGAACTCAAGGTCCCCGTGCTAGGAAAACAGGATTTGCAGCTGTTTGAGCTAAGATTTTCAAGTTATACACATAATGAAAACCTATACTTTGTTTCGGTCGAGTTCCCCATTCATATGCATGTAACAGTGAGAAACGCACTGTCTTGGCGAAAGAAAGCGTTTTTGTACAACATGAAGTTAGCTGTAACTTTTGATAGAAGACTCGGATACACATGTTTATGGCTTTATCTTATAGAACTCAAGGTCCCCGTGCTGGGAAAACAGGATTTGCAGCTGTTTGAGCTAAGATTTTCAAGTTATACACATAATGAAAACCTATACTTTGTTTCGGTCGAGTTCCCCATTCAAATGCATGTAACAGTGAGAAACGCACTGTCTTGGCGAAAGAAAGCGTTTTTGTACAACTTCATATAAATAGCTGTAACTTTTGATAGAAGACTCAGACAAACATGTTTATGGCTTTATCTTATAGAACTCAAGGTCCCCGTGCTGGGAAAACAGGATTTGCAGCTGTTTGAGCTAAGATTTTCAAGTTATACACATAATAAAAACCTATACTTTGTTTCGGTCGAGTTCCCCATTCAAATGCATGTAACAGTGAGAAACGCACTGTCTTGGCGAAAGAAAGCGTTTTTGTACAACTTCATATAAATAGCTGTAACTTTTGATAGAAGACTCAGACAAACATGTTTATGGCTTTATCTTATAGAACTCAAGGTCCCCGTGCTGGGAAAACAGGATTTGCAGCTGTTTGAGCTAAGATTTTAAAATTATTCACATAATGAAAACCTATACTTTGTTTCGGTCGAGTTCCCCATTCAAATGCATGTAACAGTGAGAAACGCACTGTCTTGGCGAAAGAAAGCGTTTTTGTACAACTTCATGAAGTTAGCTGTAACTTTTGATAGAAGACTCGGATACACATGTTTATGGCTTTATCTTATAGAACTCAAGGTCCCCGTGCTGGGAAAACAGGATTTGCAGCTGTTTGAGCTAAGATTTTCAAGTTATACACATAATGAAAACCTATACTTTGTTTCGGTCGAGTTCCCCATTCAAATGCATGTAACAGTGAGAAACGCACTGTCTTGGCGAAAGAAAGCGTTTTTGTACAACTTCATATAAATAGCTGTAACTTTTGATAGAAGACTCAGACAAACATGTTTATGGCTTTATCTTATAGAACTCAAGGTCCCCGTGCTGGGAAAACAGGATTTGCAGCTGTTTGAGCTAAGATTTTCAAGTTATACACATAATGAAAACCTATACTTTGTTTCGGTCGAGTTCCCCATTCAAATGCATGTAACAGTGAGAAACGCACTGTCTTGGCGAAAGAAAGCGTTTTTGTACAACTTCATATAAATAGCTGTAACTTTTGATAGAAGACTCAGACAAACATGTTTATGGCTTTATCTTATAGAACTCAAGGTCCCCGTGCTGGGAAAACAGGTTTTGCAGCTGTTCGAGCTAAGATTTTCAAGTTATACACATAATGAAAACCTATACTTTGTTTCAGGCGAGTTCCCCATTCAAATGCATGTAACAGTGAGAAACGCACTGTCTTGGCGAAAGAAAGCGTTTTTGTACAACTTCATATAAATCGCTGTAACTTTTGATAGAAGACTCAGACAAACATGTTTATGGCTTTATCTTATAGAACTCAAGGTCCCCGTGCTGGGAAAACAGGATTTGCAGCTGTTTGAGCTAAGATTTTCAAGTTATACACATAATGAAAACCTATACTTTGTTTCGGTCGAGTTCCCCATTCAAATGCATGTAACAGTGAGAAACGCACTGTCTTGGCGAAAGAAAGCGTTTTTGTACAACTTCATATAAATCGCTGTAACTTTTGATAGAAGACTCAGACAAACATGTTTATGGCTTTATCTTATAGAACTCAATATCCCCGTGCTGGGCAAACAGAACAGGTTTTGCAGCCGTTTGAGCTAAGATTTTAAAATTATTCACATAATGAAAACCTATACTTTGTTTCGGTCGAGTTCCCCATTCAAATGCATGTAACAGTGAGAAACGCACTGTCTTGGCGAAAGAAAGCGTTTTTGTACAACTTCATATAAATAGCTGTAACTTTTGATAGAAGACTCAGACAAACATGTTTATGGCTTTATCTTATAGAACTCAAGGTCCCCGTGCTGGGCAAACAGAACAGGATTTGCAGCTGTTTGAGCTAAGATTTTCAAGTTATACACATAATGAAAACCTATACTTTGTTTCGGTCGAGTTCCCCATTCAAATGCATGTAACAGTGAGAAACGCACTGTCTTGGCGAAAGAAAGCGTTTTTGTACAACTTCATATAAATAGCTGTAACTTTTGATAGAAGACTCAGACAAACATGTTTATGGCTTTATCTTATAGAACTCAAGGTCCCCGTGCTGGGAAAACAGGATTTGCAGCTGTTTGAGCTAAGATTTTCAAGTTATACACATAATGAAAACCTATACTTTGTTTCGGTCGAGTTCCCCATTCAAATGCATGTAACAGTGAGAAACGCACTGTCTTGGCGAAAGAAAGCGTTTTTGTACAACTTCATATAAATAGCTGTAACTTTTGATAGAAGACTCAGACAAACATGTTTATGGCTTTATCTTATAGAACTCAAGGTCCCCGTGCTGGGCAAACAGGATTTGCAGCTGTTTGAGCTAAGATTTTCAAGTTATACACATAATGAAAACCTATACTTTGTTTCGGTCGAGTTCCCCATTCAAATGCATGTAACAGTGAGAAACGCACTGTCTTGGCGAAAGAAAGCGTTTTTGTACAACTTCATATAAATAGCTGTAACTTTTGATAGAAGACTCAGACAAACATGTTTATGGCTTTATCTTATAGAACTCAAGGTCCCCGTGCTGGGAAAACAGGATTTGCAGCTGTTTGAGCTAAGATTTTCAAGTTATACACATAATGAAAACCTATACTTTGTTTCGGTCGAGTTCCCCATTCAAATGCATGTAAACAGTGAGAAACGCACTGTCTTGGCGAAAGAAAGCGTTTTTGTACAACTTCATATAAATAGCTGTAACTTTTGATAGAAGACTCAGACAAACATGTTTATGGCTTTATCTTATAGAACTCAAGGTCCCCGTGCTGGGCAAACAGGATTTGCAGCTGTTTGAGCTAAGATTTTCAAGTTATACACATAATGAAAACCTATACTTTGTTTCGGTCGAGTTCCCCATTCAAATGCATGTAAACAGTGAGAAACGCACTGTCTTGGCGAAAGAAAGCGTTTTTGTACAACTTCATATAAATAGCTGTAACTTTTGATAGAAGACTCAGACAAACATGTTTATGGCTTTATCTTATAGAACTCAAGGTCCCCGTGCTGGGCAAACAGGATTTGCAGCTGTTTGAGCTAAGATTTTCAAGTTATACACATAATGAAAACCTATACTTTGTTTCGGTCGAGTTCCCCATTCAAATGCATGTAAACAGTGAGAAACGCACTGTCTTGGCGAAAGAAAGCGTTTTTGTACAACTTCATATAAATAGCTGTAACTTTTGATAGAAGACTCAGACAAACATGTTTATGGCTTTATCTTATAGAACTCAAGGTCCCCGTGCTGGGAAAACAGGATTTACAGCTGTTTGAGCTAAGATTTTCAAGTTATACACATAATGAAAACCTATACTTTGTTTCGGTCGAGTTCCCCATTCAAATGCATGTAAACAGTGAGAAACGCACTGTCTTGGCGAAAGAAAGCGTTTTTGTACAACTTCATATAAATAGCTGTAACTTTTGATAGAAGACTCAGACAAACATGTTTATGGCTTTATCTTATAGAACTCAAGGTCCCCGTGCTGGGAAAACAGGATTTGCAGCTGTTTGAGCTAAGATTTTCAAGTTATACACATAATGAAAACCTATACTTTGTTTCGGTCGAGTTCCCCATTCAAATGCATGTAACAGTGAGAAACGCACTGTCTTGGCGAAAGAAAGCGTTTTTGTACAACTTCATATAAATAGCTGTAACTTTTGATAGAAGACTCAGACAAACATGTTTATGGCTTTATCTTATAGAACTCAAGGTCCCCGTGCTGGGAAAACAGGATTTGCAGCTGTTTGAGCTAAGATTTTCAAGTTATACACATAATGAAAACCTATACTTTGTTTCGGTCGAGTTCCCCATTCAAATGCATGTAACAGTGAGAAACGCACTGTCTTGGCGAAAGAAAGCGTTTTTGTACAACTTCATATAAATAGCTGTAACTTTTGATAGAAGACTCAGACAAACATGTTTATGGCTTTATCTTATAGAACTCAATATCCCCGTGCTGGGCAAACAGAACAGGTTTTGCAGCCGTTTGAGCTAAGATTTTAAAATTATTCACATAATGAAAACCTATACTTTGTCTCAGGCGAGTTTCCCATTCAAATGCATGTAACAGTGAGAAACACACTGTCTTGGCGAAAGAAAGCGTTTTTGTACAACTTCATATAAATCGCTGTAACCTTTGATAGAAGACTCAGACAAACATGTTTATGGCTTTATCTTATAGAACTCAAGGTCCCCGTGCTGGGAAAACAGGATTTGCAGCTGTTTGAGCTAAGATTTTCAAGTTATACACATAATGAAAACCTATACTTTGTTTCGGTCGAGTTCCCCATTCAAATGCATGTAACAGTGTCTTGGCGAAAGAAAGCGTTTTTGTACAACTTCATATAAATAGCTGTAACTTTTGATAGAAGACTCAGACAAACATGTTTATGGCTTTATCTTATAGAACTCAAGGTCCCCGTGCTGGGAAAACAGGATTTGCAGCTGTTTGAGCTAAGATTTTCAAGTTATACACATAATGAAAACCTATACTTTGTTTCGGTCGAGTTCCCCATTCAAATGCATGTAACAGTGAGAAACGCACTGTCTTGGCGAAAGAAAGCGTTTTTGTACAACTTCATATAAATAGCTGTAACTTTTGATAGAAGACTCAGACAAACATGTTTATGGCTTTATCTTATAGAACTCAAGGTCCCCGTGCTGGGAAAACAGGATTTGCAGCTGTTTGAGCTAAGATTTTCAAGTTATACACATAATGAAAACCTATACTTTGTTTCGGTCGAGTTCCCCATTCAAATGCATGTAACAGTGAGAAACGCACTGTCTTGGCGAAAGAAAGCGTTTTTGTACAACTTCATATAAATAGCTGTAACTTTTGATAGAAGACTCAGACAAACATGTTTATGGCTTTATCTTATAGAACTCAAGGTCCCCGTGCTGGGAAAACAGGATTTGCAGCTGTTTGAGCTAAGATTTTCAAGTTATACACATAATGAAAACCTATACTTTGTTTCGGTCGAGTTCACCATTCAAATGCATGTAAACAGTGAGAAACGCACTGTCTTGGCGAAAGAAAGCGTTTTTGTACAACTTCATATAAATAGCTGTAACTTTTGATAGAAGACTCAGACAAACATGTTTATGGCTTTATCTTATAGAACTCAAGGTCCCCGTGCTGGGCAAACAGGATTTGCAGCTGTTTGAGCTAAGATTTTCAAGTTATACACATAATGAAAACCTATACTTTGTTTCGGTCGAGTTCCCCATTCAAATGCATGTAACAGTGAGAAACGCACTGTCTTGGCGAAAGAAAGCGTTTTTGTACAACTTCATATAAATAGCTGTAACTTTTGATAGAAGACTCAGACAAACATGTTTATGGCTTTATCTTATAGAACTCAAGGTTCCCGTGCTGGGAAAACAGGTTTTGCAGCCGTTTGAGCTAAGATTTTAAAATTATTCACATAATGAAAACCTATACTTTGTTTCGGTCGAGTTCACCATTCAAATGCATGTAAACAGTGAGAAACGCACTGTCTTGGCGAAAGAAAGCGTTTTTGTACAACTTCATATAAATAGCTGTAACTTTTGATAGAAGACTCAGACAAACATGTTTATGGCTTTATCTTATAGAACTCAAGGTCCCCGTGCTGGGCAAACAGGATTTGCAGCTGTTTGAGCTAAGATTTTCAAGTTATACACATAATGAAAACCTATACTTTGTTTCGGTCGAGTTCACCATTCAAATGCATGTAAACAGTGAGAAACGCACTGTCTTGGCGAAAGAAAGCGTTTTTGTACAACTTCATATAAATAGCTGTAACTTTTGATAGAAGACTCAGACAAACATGTTTATGGCTTTATCTTATAGAACTCAAGGTCCCCGTGCTGGGCAAACAGGATTTGCAGCTGTTTGAGCTAAGATTTTCAAGTTATACACATAATGAAAACCTATACTTTGTTTCGGTCGAGTTCCCCATTCAAATGCATGTAACAGTGAGAAACGCACTGTCTTGGCGAAAGAAAGCGTTTTTGTACAACTTCATATAAATAGCTGTAACTTTTGATAGAAGACTCAGACAAACATGTTTATGGCTTTATCTTATAGAACTCAAGGTCCCCGTGCTGGGCAAACAGGATTTGCAGCTGTTTGAGCTAAGATTTTCAAGTTATACACATAATGAAAACCTATACTTTGTTTCGGTCGAGTTCCCCATTCAAATGCATGTAACAGTGAGAAACGCACTGTCTTGGCGAAAGAAAGCGTTTTTGTACAACGTCATATAAATAGCTGTAACTTTTGATAGAAGACTCAGACAAACATGTTTATGGCTTTATCTTATAGAACTCAAGGTCCCCGTGCTAGGAAAACAGGATTTGCAGCTGTTTGAGCTAAGATTTTCAAGTTATACACATAATGAAAACCTATACTTTGTTTCGGTCGAGTTCCCCATTCATATGCATGTAACAGTGAGAAACGCACTGTCTTGGCGAAAGAAAGCGTTTTTGTACAACTTCATGAAGTTAGCTGTAACTTTTGATAGAAGACTCGGATACACATGTTTATGGCTTTATCTTATAGAACTCAAGGTCCCCGTGCTGGGAAAACAGGATTTGCAGCTGTTTGAGCTAAGATTTTCAAGTTATACACATAATGAAAACCTATACTTTGTTTCGGTCGAGTTCCCCATTCAAATGCATGTAACAGTGAGAAACGCACTGTCTTGGCGAAAGAAAGCGTTTTTGTACAACTTCATATAAATCGCTGTAACCTTTGATAGAAGACTCAGACAAACATGTTTATGGCTTTATCTTATAGAACTCAAGGTCCCCGTGCTGGGAAAACAGGATTTGCAGCTGTTTGAGCTAAGATTTTCAAGTTATACACATAATGAAAACCTATACTTTGTTTCGGTCGAGTTCCCCATTCAAATGCATGTAACAGTGAGAAACGCACTGTCTTGGCGAAAGAAAGCGTTTTTGTACAACTTCATATAAATAGCTGTAACTTTTGATAGAAGACTCAGACAAACATGTTTATGGCTTTATCTTATAGAACTCAAGGTTCCCGTGCTGGGAAAACAGGTTTTGCAGCCGTTTGAGCTAAGATTTTAAAATTATTCACATAATGAAAACCTATACTTTGTTTCAGGCGAGTTTCCCATTCAAATGCATGTAACAGTGAGAAACGCATTGTCTTGGCGAAAGAAAGCGTTTTTGTACAACTTCATGAAGTTAGCTGTAACTTTTGATAGAAGACTCGGATACACATGTTTATGGCTTTATCTTATAGAACTCAAGGTCCCCGTGCTAGGAAAACAGGTTTTGCAGCTGTTTGAGCTAAGATTTTCAAGTTATACACATAATGAAAACCTATACTTTGTTTCGGTCGAGTTCCCCATTCAAATGCATGTAACAGTGAGAAACGCACTGTCTTGGCGAAAGAAAGCGTTTTTGTACAACTTCATATAAATAGCTGTAACTTTTGATAGAAGACTCAGACAAACATGTTTATGGCTTTATCTTATAGAACTCAAGGTCCCCGTGCTGGGAAAACAGGATTTGCAGCTGTTTGAGCTAAGATTTTCAAGTTATACACATAATGAAAACCTATACTTTGTTTCGGTCGAGTTCCCCATTCAAATGCATGTAACAGTGAGAAACGCACTGTCTTGGCGAAAGAAAGCGTTTTTGTACAACTTCATATAAATCGCTGTAACCTTTGATAGAAGACTCAGACAAACATGTTTATGGCTTTATCTTATAGAACTCAAGGTCCCCGTGCTGGGAAAACAGGATTTGCAGCTGTTTGAGCTAAGATTTTCAAGTTATACACATAATGAAAACCTATACTTTGTTTCGGTCGAGTTCCCCATTCAAATGCATGTAACAGTGAGAAACGCACTGTCTTGGCGAAAGAAAGCGTTTTTGTACAACTTCATATAAATAGCTGTAACTTTTGATAGAAGACTCAGACAAACATGTTTATGGCTTTATCTTATAGAACTCAAGGTTCCCGTGCTGGGAAAACAGGTTTTGCAGCCGTTTGAGCTAAGATTTTAAAATTATTCACATAATGAAAACCTATACTTTGTTTCAGGCGAGTTTCCCATTCAAATGCATGTAACAGTGAGAAACGCATTGTCTTGGCGAAAGAAAGCGTTTTTGTACAACTTCATATAAATCGCTGTAACCTTTGATAGAAGACTCAGACAAACATGTTTATGGCTTTATCTTATAGAACTCAAGGTCCCCGTGCTGGGAAAACAGGATTTGCAGCTGTTTGAGCTAAGATTTTCAAGTTATACACATAATGAAAACCTATACTTTGTTTCGGTCGAGTTCCCCATTCAAATGCATGTAACAGTGAGAAACGCACTGTCTTGGCGAAAGAAAGCGTTTTTGTACAACTTCATATAAATAGCTGTAACTTTTGATAGAAGACTCAGACAAACATGTTTATGGCTTTATCTTATAGAACTCAAGGTCACCGTGCTGGGAAAACAGGATTTGCAGCTGTTTGAGCTAAGATTTTCAAGTTATACACATAATGAAAACCTATACTTTGTTTCGGTCGAGTTCCCCATTCAAATGCATGTAACAGTGAGAAACGCACTGTCTTGGCGAAAGAAAGCGTTTTTGTACAACTTCATGAAGTTAGCTGTAACTTTTGATAGAAGACTCAGACAAACATGTTTATGGCTTTATCTTATAGAACTCAAGGTCCCCGTGCTGGGAAAACAGGATTTGCAGCTGTTTGAGCTAAGATTTTCAAGTTATACACATAATGAAAACCTATACTTTGTTTCGGTCGAGTTCCCCATTCAAATGCATGTAACAGTGAGAAACGCACTGTCTTGGCGAAAGAAAGCGTTTTTGTACAACTTCATATAAATAGCTGTAACTTTTGATAGAAGACTCAGACAAACATGTTTATGGCTTTATCTTATAGAACTCAAGGTCCCCGTGCTGGGAAAACAGGATTTGCAGCTGTTTGAGCTAAGATTTTCAAGTTATACACATAATGAAAACCTATACTTTGTTTCGGTCGAGTTCCCCATTCAAATGCATGTAACAGTGAGAAACGCACTGTCTTGGCGAAAGAAAGCGTTTTTGTACAACTTCATATAAATAGCTGTAACTTTTGATAGAAGACTCAGACAAACATGTTTATGGCTTTATCTTATAGAACTCAAGGTTCCCGTGCTGGGAAAACAGGTTTTGCAGCCGTTTGAGCTAAGATTTTAAAATTATTCACATAATGAAAACCTATACTTTGTTTCAGGCGAGTTTCCCATTCAAATGCATGTAACAGTGAGAAACGCATTGTCTTGGCGAAAGAAAGCGTTTTTGTACAACTTCATATAAATCGCTGTAACCTTTGATAGAAGACTCAGACAAACATGTTTATGGCTTTATCTTATAGAACTCAAGGTCCCCGTGCTGGGAAAACAGGATTTGCAGCTGTTTGAGCTAAGATTTTCAAGTTATACACATAATGAAAACCTATACTTTGTTTCGGTCGAGTTCCCCATTCAAATGCATGTAACAGTGAGAAACGCACTGTCTTGGCGAAAGAAAGCGTTTTTGTACAACTTCATATAAATAGCTGTAACTTTTGATAGAAGACTCAGACAAACATGTTTATGGCTTTATCTTATAGAACTCAAGGTCACCGTGCTGGGAAAACAGGATTTGCAGCTGTTTGAGCTAAGATTTTCAAGTTATACACATAATGAAAACCTATACTTTGTTTCGGTCGAGTTCCCCATTCAAATGCATGTAACAGTGAGAAACGCACTGTCTTGGCGAAAGAAAGCGTTTTTGTACAACTTCATGAAGTTAGCTGTAACTTTTGATAGAAGACTCAGACAAACATGTTTATGGCTTTATCTTATAGAACTCAAGGTCCCCGTGCTGGGAAAACAGGATTTGCAGCTGTTTGAGCTAAGATTTTCAAGTTATACACATAATGAAAACCTATACTTTGTTTCGGTCGAGTTCCCCATTCAAATGCATGTAACAGTGAGAAACGCACTGTCTTGGCGAAAGAAAGCGTTTTTGTACAACTTCATATAAATAGCTGTAACTTTTGATAGAAGACTCAGACAAACATGTTTATGGCTTTATCTTATAGAACTCAAGGTCCCCGTGCTGGGAAAACAGGATTTGCAGCTGTTTGAGCTAAGATTTTCAAGTTATACACATAATGAAAACCTATACTTTGTTTCGGTCGAGTTCCCCATTCAAATGCATGTAACAGTGAGAAACGCACTGTCTTGGCGAAAGAAAGCGTTTTTGTACAACTTCATATAAATAGCTGTAACTTTTGATAGAAGACTCAGACAAACATGTTTATGGCTTTATCTTATAGAACTCAAGGTCCCCGTGCTGGGAAAACAGGATTTGCAGCTGTTTGAGCTAAGATTTTCAAGTTATACACATAATGAAAACCTATACTTTGTTTCGGTCGAGTTCCCCATTCAAATGCATGTAACAGTGAGAAACGCACTGTCTTGGCGAAAGAAAGCGTTTTTGTACAACTTCATGAAGTTAGCTGTAACTTTTGATAGAAGACTCAGACAAACATGTTTATGGCTTTATCTTATAGAACTCAAGGTCCCCGTGCTAGGAAAACAGGTTTTGCAGCTGTTCGAGCTAAGATTTTCAAGTTATACACATAATGAAAACCTATACTTTGTTTCAGGCGAGTTCCCCATTCAAATGCATGTAACAGTGAGAAACGCACTGTCTTGGCGAAAGAAAGCGTTTTTGTACAACTTCATATAAATCGCTGTAACTTTTGATAGAAGACTCAGACAAACATGTTTATGGCTTTATCTTATAGAACTCAAGGTCCCCGTGCTGGGAAAACAGGATTTGCAGCTGTTTGAGCTAAGATTTTCAAGTTATACACATAATGAAAACCTATACTTTGTTTCGGTCGAGTTCCCCATTCAAATGCATGTAACAGTGAGAAACGCACTGTCTTGGCGAAAGAAAGCGTTTTTGTACAACTTCATATAAATAGCTGTAACTTTTGATAGAAGACTCAGACAAACATGTTTATGGCTTTATCTTATAGAACTCAAGGTTCCCGTGCTGGGAAAACAGGTTTTGCAGCCGTTTGAGCTAAGATTTTAAAATTATTCACATAATGAAAACCTATACTTTGTTTCAGGCGAGTTTCCCATTCAAATGCATGTAACAGTGAGAAACGCATTGTCTTGGCGAAAGAAAGCGTTTTTGTACAACTTCATATAAATCGCTGTAACCTTTGATAGAAGACTCAGACAAACATGTTTATGGCTTTATCTTATAGAACTCAAGGTCCCCGTGCTGGGAAAACAGGATTTGCAGCTGTTTGAGCTAAGATTTTCAAGTTATACACATAATGAAAACCTATACTTTGTTTCGGTCGAGTTCCCCATTCAAATGCATGTAACAGTGAGAAACGCACTGTCTTGGCGAAAGAAAGCGTTTTTGTACAACTTCATATAAATAGCTGTAACTTTTGATAGAAGACTCAGACAAACATGTTTATGGCTTTATCTTATAGAACTCAAGGTCACCGTGCTGGGAAAACAGGATTTGCAGCTGTTTGAGCTAAGATTTTCAAGTTATACACATAATGAAAACCTATACTTTGTTTCGGTCGAGTTCCCCATTCAAATGCATGTAACAGTGAGAAACGCACTGTCTTGGCGAAAGAAAGCGTTTTTGTACAACTTCATGAAGTTAGCTGTAACTTTTGATAGAAGACTCAGACAAACATGTTTATGGCTTTATCTTATAGAACTCAAGGTCCCCGTGCTAGGAAAACAGGATTTGCAGCTGTTTGAGCTAAGATTTTCAAGTTATACACATAATGAAAACCTATACTTTGTTTCGGTCGAGTTCCCCATTCATATGCATGTAACAGTGAGAAACGCACTGTCTTGGCGAAAGAAAGCGTTTTTGTACAACTTCATGAAGTTAGCTGTAACTTTTGATAGAAGACTCGGATACACATGTTTATGGCTTTATCTTATAGAACTCAAGGTCCCCGTGCTGGGAAAACAGGATTTGCAGCTGTTTGAGCTAAGATTTTCAAGTTATACACATAATGAAAACCTATACTTTGTTTCGGTCGAGTTCCCCATTCAAATGCATGTAACAGTGAGAAACGCACTGTCTTGGCGAAAGAAAGCGTTTTTGTACAACTTCATATAAATAGCTGTAACTTTTGATAGAAGACTCAGACAAACATGTTTATGGCTTTATCTTATAGAACTCAAGGTCCCCGTGCTGGGAAAACAGGATTTGCAGCTGTTTGAGCTAAGATTTTCAAGTTATACACATAATGAAAACCTATACTTTGTTTCGGTCGAGTTCCCCATTCAAATGCATGTAACAGTGAGAAACGCACTGTCTTGGCGAAAGAAAGCGTTTTTGTACAACTTCATATAAATAGCTGTAACTTTTGATAGAAGACTCAGACAAACATGTTTATGGCTTTATCTTATAGAACTCAAGGTCCCCGTGCTGGGAAAACAGGATTTGCAGCTGTTTGAGCTAAGATTTTCAAGTTATACACATAATGAAAACCTATACTTTGTTTCGGTCGAGTTCCCCATTCAAATGCATGTAACAGTGAGAAACGCACTGTCTTGGCGAAAGAAAGCGTTTTTGTACAACTTCATGAAGTTAGCTGTAACTTTTGATAGAAGACTCAGACAAACATGTTTATGGCTTTATCTTATAGAACTCAAGGTCCCCGTGCTAGGAAAACAGGTTTTGCAGCTGTTCGAGCTAAGATTTTCAAGTTATACACATAATGAAAACCTATACTTTGTTTCAGGCGAGTTCCCCATTCAAATGCATGTAACAGTGAGAAACGCACTGTCTTGGCGAAAGAAAGCGTTTTTGTACAACTTCATATAAATCGCTGTAACTTTTGATAGAAGACTCAGACAAACATGTTTATGGCTTTATCTTATAGAACTCAAGGTCCCCGTGCTGGGAAAACAGGATTTGCAGCTGTTTGAGCTAAGATTTTCAAGTTATACACATAATGAAAACCTATACTTTGTTTCGGTCGAGTTCCCCATTCAAATGCATGTAACAGTGAGAAACGCACTGTCTTGGCGAAAGAAAGCGTTTTTGTACAACTTCATATAAATCGCTGTAACTTTTGATAGAAGACTCAGACAAACATGTTTATGGCTTTATCTTATAGAACTCAATATCCCCGTGCTGGGCAAACAGAACAGGTTTTGCAGCCGTTTGAGCTAAGATTTTAAAATTATTCACATAATGAAAACCTATACTTTGTTTCGGTCGAGTTCCCCATTCAAATGCATGTAACAGTGAGAAACGCACTGTCTTGGCGAAAGAAAGCGTTTTTGTACAACTTCATATAAATCGCTGTAACTTTTGATAGAAGACTCAGACAAACATGTTTATGGCTTTATCTTATAGAACTCAATATCCCCGTGCTGGGCAAACAGAACAGGTTTTGCAGCCGTTTGAGCTAAGATTTTAAAATTATTCACATAATGAAAACCTATACTTTGTTTCAGGCGAGTTTCCCATTCAAATGCATGTAACAGTGAGAAACGCATTGTCTTGGCAAAATAAAGCGTTTTTGTACAACTTCATATAAATCGCTGTAACCTTTGATAGAAGACGCAGACACACATGTTTATGGCTTTATCTTATAGAACTCAATGTCCCCGTGCTGGGCAAACAGGTTTTGCAGCCGTTTGAGCTAAGATTTTAAAATTATTCACATAATGAAAACCTATACTTTGTCTCAGGCGAGTTTCCCATTCAAATGCATGTAACAGTGAGAAACGCATTGTCTTGGCGAAATAAAGCGTTTTTGAACAACTTCATATAAATCGCTGTAACTTTTGATAGAAGACTCAGACAAACATGTTTATGGATTTATCTTATAGAACTCAATATCCCCGTGCTGGGCAAACAGGTTTTGCAGCCGTTTGAGCTAAGATTTTAAAATTATTCACATAATGAAAACCTATACTTTGTCTCAGGCGAGTTTCCCATTCAAATGCATGTAACAGTGAGAAACGCATTGTCTTGGCGAAATAAAGCGTTTTTGAACAACTTCATATAAATCGCTGTAACTTTTGATAGAAGACTCAGACAAACATGTTTATGGCTTTATCTTATAGAACTCAATATCCCCGTGCTGGGCAAACAGAACAGGTTTTGCAGCCGTTTGAGCTAAGATTTTAAAATTATTCACATAATGAAAACCTATACTTTGTTTCAGGCGAGTTTCCCATTCAAATGCATGTAACAGTGAGAAACGCATTGTCTTGGCGAAATAAAGCGTTTTTGAACAACTTCATATAAATCGCTGTAACTTTTGATAGAAGACTCAGACAAACATGTTTATGGCTTTATCTTATAGAACTCAATATCCCCGTGCTGGGCAAACAGAACAGGTTTTGCAGCCGTTTGAGCTAAGATTTTAAAATTATTCACATAATGAAAACCTATACTTTGTCTCAGGCGAGTTTCCCATTCAAATGCATGTAACAGTGAGAAACGCATTGTCTTGGCGAAATAAAGCGTTTTTGAACAACTTCATATAAATCGCTGTAACTTTTGATAGAAGACTCAGACAAACATGTTTATGGCTTTATCTTATAGAACTCAATATCCCCGTGCTGGGCAAACAGAACAGGTTTTGCAGCCGTTTGAGCTAAGATTTTAAAATTATTCACATAATGAAAACCTATACTTTGTCTCAGGCGAGTTTCCCATTCAAATGCATGTAACAGTGAGAAACACACTGTCTTGGCGAAATAAAGCGTTTTTGTACAACTTCATATAAATCGCTGTAACCTTTGATAGAAGACTCAGACAAACATGTTTATGGCTTTATCTTATAGAACTCAATATCCCAGTGCTGGGCAAACAGGTTTTGCAGCCGTTTGAGCTAAGATTTTAAAATTATTCACATAATGAAAACCTATACTTTGTCTCAGGCGAGTTTCCCATTCAAATGCATGTAACAGTGAGAAACGCATTGTCTTGGCAAAATAAAGCGTTTTTGTACAACTTCATATAAATCGCTGTAACCTTTGATAGAAGACGCAGACACACATGTTTATGGCTTTATCTTATAGAACTCAATGTCCCCGTGCTGGGCAAACAGGTTTTGCAGCCGTTTGAGCTAAGATTTTAAAATTATTCACATAATGAAAACCTATACTTTGTTTCGGTCGAGTTCCCCATTCAAATGCATGTAACAGTGAGAAACGCACTGTCTTGGCGAAAGAAAGCGTTTTTGTACAACTTCATATAAATAGCTGTAACTTTTGATAGAAGACTCAGACAAACATGTTTATGGCTTTATCTTATAGAACTCAAGGTCCCCGTGCTGGGAAAACAGGATTTGCAGCTGTTTGAGCTAAGATTTTCAAGTTATACACATAATGAAAACCTATACTTTGTTTCGGTCGAGTTCCCCATTCAAATGCATGTAACAGTGAGAAACGCACTGTCTTGGCGAAAGAAAGCGTTTTTGTACAACTTCATATAAATAGCTGTAACTTTTGATAGAAGACTCAGACAAACATGTTTATGGCTTTATCTTATAGAACTCAAGGTCCCCGTGCTAGGAAAACAGGTTTTGCAGCTGTTCGAGCTAAGATTTTCAAGTTATACACATAATGAAAACCTATACTTTGTTTCGGTCGAGTTCCCCATTCAAATGCATGTAACAGTGAGAAACGCACTGTCTTGGCGAAAGAAAGCGTTTTTGTACAACTTCATATAAATAGCTGTAACTTTTGATAGAAGACTCAGACAAACATGTTTATGGCTTTATCTTATAGAACTCAATGTCCCCGTGCTGGGAAAACAGGATTTGCAGCTGTTTGAGCTAAGATTTTCAAGTTATACACATAATGAAAACCTATACTTTGTTTCGGTCGAGTTCCCCATTCAAATGCATGTAACAGTGAGAAACGCACTGTCTTGGCGAAAGAAAGCGTTTTTGTACAACTTCATATAAATCGCTGTAACTTTTGATAGAAGACTCAGACAAACATGTTTATGGCTTTATCTTATAGAACTCACTATCCCCGTGCTGGGCAAACAGAACAGGTTTTGCAGCCGTTTGAGCTAAGATTTTAAAATTATTCACATAATGAAAACCTATACTTTGTTTCGGTCGAGTTCCCCATTCAAATGCATGTAACAGTGAGAAACGCACTGTCTTGGCGAAAGAAAGCGTTTTTGTACAACTTCATATAAATCGCTGTAACTTTTGATAGAAGACTCAGACAAACATGTTTATGGCTTTATCTTATAGAACTCAATATCCCCGTGCTGGGCAAACAGAACAGTTTTTGCAGCCGTTTGAGCTAAGATTTTAAAATTATTCACATAATGAAAACCTATACTTTGTTTCAGGCGAGTTTCCCATTCAAATGCATGTAACAGTGAGAAACGCATTGTCTTGGCGAAATAAAGCGTTTTTGAACAACTTCATATAAATCGCTGTAACTTTTGATAGAAGACTCAGACAAACATGTTTATGGCTTTATCTTATAGAACTCAATATCCCCGTGCTGGGCAAACAGAACAGGTTTTGCAGCCGTTTGAGCTAAGATTTTAAAATTATTCACATAATGAAAACCTATACTTTGTTTCAGGCGAGTTTCCCATTCAAATGCATGTAACAGTGAGAAACGCACTGTCTTGGCGAAATAAAGCGTTTTTGAACAACTTCATATAAATCGCTGTAACTTTTGATAGAAGACTCAGACAAACATGTTTATGGCTTTATCTTATAGAACTCAATATCCCCGTGCTGGGCAAACAGAACAGGTTTTGCAGCCGTTTGAGCTAAGATTTTAAAATTATTCACATAATGAAAACCTATACTTTGTTTCAGGCGAGTTTCCCATTCAAATGCATGTAACAGTGAGAAACGCATTGTCTTGGCAAAATAAAGCGTTTTTGTACAACTTCATATAAATCGCTGTAACCTTTGATAGAAGACGCAGACACACATGTTTATGGCTTTATCTTATAGAACTCAATGTCCCCGTGCTGGGCAAACAGGTTTTGCAGCCGTTTGAGCTAAGATTTTAAAATTATTCACATAATGAAAACCTATACTTTGTCTCAGGCGAGTTTCCCATTCAAATGCATGTAACAGTGAGAAACGCATTGTCTTGGCGAAATAAAGCGTTTTTGAACAACTTCATATAAATCGCTGTAACTTTTGATAGAAGACTCAGACAAACATGTTTATGGATTTATCTTATAGAACTCAATATCCCCGTGCTGGGCAAACAGGTTTTGCAGCCGTTTGAGCTAAGATTTTAAAATTATTCACATAATGAAAACCTATACTTTGTCTCAGGCGAGTTTCCCATTCAAATGCATGTAACAGTGAGAAACGCATTGTCTTGGCGAAATAAAGCGTTTTTGAACAACTTCATATAAATCGCTGTAACTTTTGATAGAAGACTCAGACAAACATGTTTATGGCTTTATCTTATAGAACTCAATATCCCCGTGCTGGGCAAACAGAACAGGTTTTGCAGCCGTTTGAGCTAAGATTTTAAAATTATTCACATAATGAAAACCTATACTTTGTTTCAGGCGAGTTTCCCATTCAAATGCATGTAACAGTGAGAAACGCATTGTCTTGGCGAAATAAAGCGTTTTTGAACAACTTCATATAAATCGCTGTAACTTTTGATAGAAGACTCAGACAAACATGTTTATGGCTTTATCTTATAGAACTCAATATCCCCGTGCTGGGCAAACAGAACAGGTTTTGCAGCCGTTTGAGCTAAGATTTTAAAATTATTCACATAATGAAAACCTATACTTTGTCTCAGGCGAGTTTCCCATTCAAATGCATGTAACAGTGAGAAACGCATTGTCTTGGCAAAATAAAGCGTTTTTGTACAACTTCATATAAATCGCTGTAACCTTTGATAGAAGACGCAGACACACATGTTTATGGCTTTATCTTATAGAACTCAATATCCCCGTGCTGGGCAAACAGAACAGGTTTTGCAGCCGTTTGAGCTAAGATTTTAAAATTATTCACATAATGAAAACCTATACTTTGTCTCAGGCGAGTTTCCCATTCAAATGCATGTAACAGTGAGAAACACACTGTCTTGGCGAAATAAAGCGTTTTTGTACAACTTCATATAAATCGCTGTAACCTTTGATAGAAGACTCAGACAAACATGTTTATGGCTTTATCTTATAGAACTCAATATCCCAGTGCTGGGCAAACAGGTTTTGCAGCCGTTTGAGCTAAGATTTTAAAATTATTCACATAATGAAAACCTATACTTTGTCTCAGGCGAGTTTCCCATTCAAATGCATGTAACAGTGAGAAACGCATTGTCTTGGCAAAATAAAGCGTTTTTGTACAACTTCATATAAATCGCTGTAACCTTTGATAGAAGACGCAGACACACATGTTTATGGCTTTATCTTATAGAACTCAATGTCCCCGTGCTGGGCAAACAGGTTTTGCAGCCGTTTGAGCTAAGATTTTAAAATTATTCACATAATGAAAACCTATACTTTGTCTCAGGCGAGTTTCCCATTCAAATGCATGTAACAGTGAGAAACGCATTGTCTTGGCGAAATAAAGCGTTTTTGAACAACTTCATATAAATCGCTGTAACTTTTGATAGAAGACTCAGACAAACATGTTTATGGCTTTATCTTATAGAACTCAATATCCCCGTGCTGGGCAAACAGGTTTTGCAGCCGTTTGAGCTAAGATTTTAAAATTATTCACATAATGAAAACCTATACTTTGTCTCAGGCGAGTTTCCCATTCAAATGCATGTAACAGTGAGAAACGCATTGTCTTGGCGAAATAAAGCGTTTTTGAACAACTTCATATAAATCGCTGTAACTTTTGATAGAAGACTCAGACAAACATGTTTATGGCTTTATCTTATAGAACTCAATATCCCCGTGCTGGGCAAACAGGTTTTGCAGCCGTTTGAGCTAAGATTTTAAAATTATTCACATAATGAAAACCTATACTTTGTCTCAGGCGAGTTTCCCATTCAAATGCATGTAACAGTGAGAAACGCATTGTCTTGGCGAAATAAAGCGTTTTTGAACAACTTCATATAAATCGCTGTAACTTTTGATAGAAGACTCAGACAAACATGTTTATGGCTTTATCTTATAGAACTCAATATCCCCGTGCTGGGCAAACAGAACAGGTTTTGCAGCCGTTTGAGCTAAGATTTTAAAATTATTCACATAATGAAAACCTATACTTTGTCTCAGGCGAGTTTCCCATTCAAATGCATGTAACAGTGAGAAACGCATTGTCTTGGCGAAATAAAGCGTTTTTGAACAACTTCATATAAATCGCTGTAACTTTTGATAGAAGACTCAGACAAACATGTTTATGGCTTTATCTTATAGAACTCAATATCCCCGTGCTGGGCAAACAGGTTTTGCAGCTGTTTGAGCTAAGACTTTAAAATTATTCACATATTGAAAACCTATACTTTGTCTCAGGCGAGTTTCCCATTCAAATGCATGTAACAGTGAGAAACACACTGTCTTGGCGAAATAAAGCGTTTTTGTACAACTTCATATAAATCGCTGTAACCTTTGATAGAAGACTCAGACAAACATGTTTATGGCTTTATCTTATAGAACTCAATATCCCAGTGCTGGGCAAACAGGTTTTGCAGCCGTTTGAGCTAAGATTTTAAAATTATTCACATAATGAAAACCTATACTTTGTCTCAGGCGAGTTTCCCATTCAAATGCATGTAACAGTGAGAAACGCATTGTCTTGGCAAAATAAAGCGTTTTTGTACAACTTCATATAAATCGCTGTAACCTTTGATAGAAGACGCAGACACACATGTTTATGGCTTTATCTTATAGAACTCAATGTCCCCGTGCTGGGCAAACAGGTTTTGCAGCCGTTTGAGCTAAGATTTTAAAATTATTCACATAATGAAAACCTATACTTTGTCTCAGGCGAGTTTCCCATTCAAATGCATGTAACAGTGAGAAACGCATTGTCTTGGCGAAATAAAGCGTTTTTGAACAACTTCATATAAATCGCTGTAACTTTTGATAGAAGACTCAGACAAACATGTTTATGGCTTTATCTTATAGAACTCAATATCCCCGTGCTGGGCAAACAGGTTTTGCAGCCGTTTGAGCTAAGATTTTAAAATTATTCACATAATGAAAACCTATACTTTGTCTCAGGCGAGTTTCCCATTCAAATGCATGTAACAGTGAGAAACGCATTGTCTTGGCGAAATAAAGCGTTTTTGAACAACTTCATATAAATCGCTGTAACTTTTGATAGAAGACTCAGACAAACATGTTTATGGCTTTATCTTATAGAACTCAATATCCCCGTGCTGGGCAAACAGGTTTTGCAGCCGTTTGAGCTAAGATTTTAAAATTATTCACATAATGAAAACCTATACTTTGTCTCAGGCGAGTTTCCCATTCAAATGCATGTAACAGTGAGAAACGCATTGTCTTGGCGAAATAAAGCGTTTTTGAACAACTTCATATAAATCGCTGTAACTTTTGATAGAAGACTCAGACAAACATGTTTATGGCTTTATCTTATAGAACTCAATATCCCAGTGCTGGGCAAACAGGTTTTGCAGCCGTTTGAGCTAAGATTTTAAAATTATTCACATAATGAAAACCTATACTTTGTCTCAGGCGAGTTTCCCATTCAAATGCATGTAACAGTGAGAAACGCATTGTCTTGGCGAAATAAAGCGTTTTTGAACAACTTCATATAAATCGCTGTAACTTTTGATAGAAGACTCAGACAAACATGTTTATGGCTTTATCTTATAGAACTCAATATCCCCGTGCTGGGCAAACAGAACAGGTTTTGCAGCCGTTTGAGCTAAGATTTTAAAATTATTCACATAATGAAAACCTATACTTTGTCTCAGGCGAGTTTCCCATTCAAATGCATGTAACAGTGAGAAACGCATTGTCTTGGCGAAATAAAGCGTTTTTGAACAACTTCATATAAATCGCTGTAACTTTTGATAGAAGACTCAGACAAACATGTTTATGGCTTTATCTTATAGAACTCAATATCCCCGTGCTGGGCAAACAGGTTTTGCAGCTGTTTGAGCTAAGACTTTAAAATTATTCACATATTGAAAACCTATACTTTGTCTCAGGCGAGTTTCCCATTCAAATGCATGTAACAGTGAGAAACACACTGTCTTGGCGAAATAAAGCGTTTTTGTACAACTTCATATAAATCGCTGTAACCTTTGATAGAAGACTCAGACAAACATGTTTATGGCTTTATCTTATAGAACTCAATATCCCAGTGCTGGGCAAACAGGTTTTGCAGCCGTTTGAGCTAAGATTTTAAAATTATTCACATAATGAAAACCTATACTTTGTCTCAGGCGAGTTTCCCATTCAAATGCATGTAACAGTGAGAAACGCATTGTCTTGGCAAAATAAAGCGTTTTTGTACAACTTCATATAAATCGCTGTAACCTTTGATAGAAGACGCAGACACACATGTTTATGGCTTTATCTTATAGAACTCAATGTCCCCGTGCTGGGCAAACAGGTTTTGCAGCCGTTTGAGCTAAGATTTTAAAATTATTCACATAATGAAAACCTATACTTTGTCTCAGGCGAGTTTCCCATTCAAATGCATGTAACAGTGAGAAACGCATTGTCTTGGCGAAATAAAGCGTTTTTGAACAACTTCATATAAATCGCTGTAACTTTTGATAGAAGACTCAGACAAACATGTTTATGGCTTTATCTTATAGAACTCAATATCCCCGTGCTGGGCAAACAGGTTTTGCAGCCGTTTGAGCTAAGATTTTAAAATTATTCACATAATGAAAACCTATACTTTGTCTCAGGCGAGTTTCCCATTCAAATGCATGTAACAGTGAGAAACGCATTGTCTTGGCGAAATAAAGCGTTTTTGAACAACTTCATATAAATCGCTGTAACTTTTGATAGAAGACTCAGACAAACATGTTTATGGCTTTATCTTATAGAACTCAATATCCCCGTGCTGGGCAAACAGGTTTTGCAGCCGTTTGAGCTAAGATTTTAAAATTATTCACATAATGAAAACCTATACTTTGTCTCAGGCGAGTTTCCCATTCAAATGCATGTAACAGTGAGAAACGCATTGTCTTGGCGAAATAAAGCGTTTTTGAACAACTTCATATAAATCGCTGTAACTTTTGATAGAAGACTCAGACAAACATGTTTATGGCTTTATCTTATAGAACTCAATATCCCCGTGCTGGGCAAACAGAACAGGTTTTGCAGCCGTTTGAGCTAAGATTTTAAAATTATTCACATAATGAAAACCTATACTTTGTCTCAGGCGAGTTTCCCATTCAAATGCATGTAACAGTGAGAAACGCATTGTCTTGGCGAAATAAAGCGTTTTTGAACAACTTCATATAAATCGCTGTAACTTTTGATAGAAGACTCAGACAAACATGTTTATGGCTTTATCTTATAGAACTCAATATCCCCGTGCTGGGCAAACAGGTTTTGCAGCTGTTTGAGCTAAGACTTTAAAATTATTCACATATTGAAAACCTATACTTTGTCTCAGGCGAGTTTCCCATTCAAATGCATGTAACAGTGAGAAACGCATTGTCTTGGCGAAATAAAGCGTTTTTGAACAACTTCATATAAATCGCTGTAACTTTTGATAGAAGACTCAGACAAACATGTTTATGGCTTTATCTTATAGAACTCAATATCCCCGTGCTGGGCAAACAGAACAGGTTTTGCAGCCGTTTGAGCTAAGACTTTAAAATTATTCACATATTGAAAACCTATACTTTGTCTCAGGCGAGTTTCCCATTCAAATGCATGTAACAGTGAGAAACGCATTGTCTTGGCGAAATAAAGCGTTTTTGAACAACTTCATATAAATCGCTGTAACTTTTGATAGAAGACTCAGACAAACATGTTTATGGCTTTATCTTATAGAACTCAATATCCCCGTGCTGGGCAAACAGGTTTTGCAGCCGTTTGAGCTAAGATTTTAAAATTATTCACATAATGAAAACCTATACTTTGTCTCAGGCGAGTTTCCCATTCAAATGCATGTAACAGTGAGAAACGCATTGTCTTGGCGAAATAAAGCGTTTTTGAACAACTTCATATAAATCGCTGTAACTTTTGATAGAAGACTCAGACAAACATGTTTATGGCTTTATCTTATAGAACTCAATATCCCCGTGCTGGGCAAACAGAACAGGTTTTGCAGCCGTTTGAGCTAAGATTTTAAAATTATTCACATAATGAAAACCTATACTTTGTCTCAGGCGAGTTTCCCATTCAAATGCATGTAACAGTGAGAAACGCATTGTCTTGGCGAAATAAAGCGTTTTTGAACAACTTCATATAAATCGCTGTAACTTTTGATAGAAGACTCAGACAAACATGTTTATGGCTTTATCTTATAGAACTCAATATCCCCGTGCTGGGCAAACAGGTTTTGCAGCTGTTTGAGCTAAGACTTTAAAATTATTCACATATTGAAAACCTATACTTTGTCTCAGGCGAGTTTCCCATTCAAATGCATGTAACAGTGAGAAACGCATTGTCTTGGCGAAATAAAGCGTTTTTGAACAACTTCATATAAATCGCTGTAACTTTTGATAGAAGACTCAGACAAACATGTTTATGGCTTTATCTTATAGAACTCAATATCCCCGTGCTGGGCAAACAGAACAGGTTTTGCAGCCGTTTGAGCTAAGACTTTAAAATTATTCACATATTGAAAACCTATACTTTGTCTCAGGCGAGTTTCCCATTCAAATGCATGTAACAGTGAGAAACGCATTGTCTTGGCAAAATAAAGCGTTTTTGTACAACTTCATATAAATCGCTGTAACCTTTGATAGAAGACGCAGACACACATGTTTATGGCTTTATCTTATAGAACTCAATGTCCCCGTGCTGGGCAAACAGGTTTTGCAGCCGTTTGAGCTAAGATTTTAAAATTATTCACATAATGAAAACCTATACTTTGTTTCGGTCGAGTTCCCCATTCAAATGCATGTAACAGTGAGAAACGCACTGTCTTGGCGAAAGAAAGCGTTTTTGTACAACTTCATGAAGTTAGCTGTAACTTTTGATAGAAGACTCAGACAAACATGTTTATGGCTTTATCTTATAGAACTCAAGGTCCCCGTGCTGGGAAAACAGGATTTGCAGCTGTTTGAGCTAAGATTTTCAAGTTATACACATAATGAAAACCTATACTTTGTTTCGGTCGAGTTCCCCATTCAAATGCATGTAACAGTGAGAAACGCACTGTCTTGGCGAAAGAAAGCGTTTTTGTACAACTTCATATAAATAGCTGTAACTTTTGATAGAAGACTCAGACAAACATGTTTATGGCTTTATCTTATAGAACTCAAGGTCCCCGTGCTGGGAAAACAGGATTTGCAGCTGTTTGAGCTAAGATTTTCAAGTTATACACATAATGAAAACCTATACTTTGTTTCGGTCGAGTTCCCCATTCAAATGCATGTAACAGTGAGAAACGCACTGTCTTGGCGAAAGAAAGCGTTTTTGTACAACTTCATATAAATAGCTGTAACTTTTGATAGAAGACTCAGACAAACATGTTTATGGCTTTATCTTATAGAACTCAAGGTTCCCGTGCTGGGAAAACAGGTTTTGCAGCCGTTTGAGCTAAGATTTTAAAATTATTCACATAATGAAAACCTATACTTTGTTTCAGGCGAGTTTCCCATTCAAATGCATGTAACAGTGAGAAACGCATTGTCTTGGCGAAAGAAAGCGTTTTTGTACAACTTCATATAAATCGCTGTAACCTTTGATAGAAGACTCAGACAAACATGTTTATGGCTTTATCTTATAGAACTCAAGGTCCCCGTGCTGGGAAAACAGGATTTGCAGCTGTTTGAGCTAAGATTTTCAAGTTATACACATAATGAAAACCTATACTTTGTTTCGGTCGAGTTCCCCATTCAAATGCATGTAACAGTGAGAAACGCACTGTCTTGGCGAAAGAAAGCGTTTTTGTACAACTTCATATAAATAGCTGTAACTTTTGATAGAAGACTCAGACAAACATGTTTATGGCTTTATCTTATAGAACTCAAGGTCACCGTGCTGGGAAAACAGGATTTGCAGCTGTTTGAGCTAAGATTTTCAAGTTATACACATAATGAAAACCTATACTTTGTTTCGGTCGAGTTCCCCATTCAAATGCATGTAACAGTGAGAAACGCACTGTCTTGGCGAAAGAAAGCGTTTTTGTACAACTTCATGAAGTTAGCTGTAACTTTTGATAGAAGACTCAGACAAACATGTTTATGGCTTTATCTTATAGAACTCAAGGTCCCCGTGCTGGGAAAACAGGATTTGCAGCTGTTTGAGCTAAGATTTTCAAGTTATACACATAATGAAAACCTATACTTTGTTTCGGTCGAGTTCCCCATTCAAATGCATGTAACAGTGAGAAACGCACTGTCTTGGCGAAAGAAAGCGTTTTTGTACAACTTCATATAAATAGCTGTAACTTTTGATAGAAGACTCAGACAAACATGTTTATGGCTTTATCTTATAGAACTCAAGGTCCCCGTGCTGGGAAAACAGGATTTGCAGCTGTTTGAGCTAAGATTTTCAAGTTATACACATAATGAAAACCTATACTTTGTTTCGGTCGAGTTCCCCATTCAAATGCATGTAACAGTGAGAAACGCACTGTCTTGGCGAAAGAAAGCGTTTTTGTACAACTTCATATAAATAGCTGTAACTTTTGATAGAAGACTCAGACAAACATGTTTATGGCTTTATCTTATAGAACTCAAGGTCCCCGTGCTGGGAAAACAGGATTTGCAGCTGTTTGAGCTAAGATTTTCAAGTTATACACATAATGAAAACCTATACTTTGTTTCGGTCGAGTTCCCCATTCAAATGCATGTAACAGTGAGAAACGCACTGTCTTGGCGAAAGAAAGCGTTTTTGTACAACTTCATGAAGTTAGCTGTAACTTTTGATAGAAGACTCAGACAAACATGTTTATGGCTTTATCTTATAGAACTCAAGGTCCCCGTGCTAGGAAAACAGGTTTTGCAGCTGTTCGAGCTAAGATTTTCAAGTTATACACATAATGAAAACCTATACTTTGTTTCAGGCGAGTTCCCCATTCAAATGCATGTAACAGTGAGAAACGCACTGTCTTGGCGAAAGAAAGCGTTTTTGTACAACTTCATATAAATCGCTGTAACTTTTGATAGAAGACTCAGACAAACATGTTTATGGCTTTATCTTATAGAACTCAAGGTCCCCGTGCTGGGAAAACAGGATTTGCAGCTGTTTGAGCTAAGATTTTCAAGTTATACACATAATGAAAACCTATACTTTGTTTCGGTCGAGTTCCCCATTCAAATGCATGTAACAGTGAGAAACGCACTGTCTTGGCGAAAGAAAGCGTTTTTGTACAACTTCATATAAATAGCTGTAACTTTTGATAGAAGACTCAGACAAACATGTTTATGGCTTTATCTTATAGAACTCAAGGTTCCCGTGCTGGGAAAACAGGTTTTGCAGCCGTTTGAGCTAAGATTTTAAAATTATTCACATAATGAAAACCTATACTTTGTTTCAGGCGAGTTTCCCATTCAAATGCATGTAACAGTGAGAAACGCATTGTCTTGGCGAAAGAAAGCGTTTTTGTACAACTTCATATAAATCGCTGTAACCTTTGATAGAAGACTCAGACAAACATGTTTATGGCTTTATCTTATAGAACTCAAGGTCCCCGTGCTGGGAAAACAGGATTTGCAGCTGTTTGAGCTAAGATTTTCAAGTTATACACATAATGAAAACCTATACTTTGTTTCGGTCGAGTTCCCCATTCAAATGCATGTAACAGTGAGAAACGCACTGTCTTGGCGAAAGAAAGCGTTTTTGTACAACTTCATATAAATAGCTGTAACTTTTGATAGAAGACTCAGACAAACATGTTTATGGCTTTATCTTATAGAACTCAAGGTCACCGTGCTGGGAAAACAGGATTTGCAGCTGTTTGAGCTAAGATTTTCAAGTTATACACATAATGAAAACCTATACTTTGTTTCGGTCGAGTTCCCCATTCAAATGCATGTAACAGTGAGAAACGCACTGTCTTGGCGAAAGAAAGCGTTTTTGTACAACTTCATGAAGTTAGCTGTAACTTTTGATAGAAGACTCAGACAAACATGTTTATGGCTTTATCTTATAGAACTCAAGGTCCCCGTGCTAGGAAAACAGGATTTGCAGCTGTTTGAGCTAAGATTTTCAAGTTATACACATAATGAAAACCTATACTTTGTTTCGGTCGAGTTCCCCATTCATATGCATGTAACAGTGAGAAACGCACTGTCTTGGCGAAAGAAAGCGTTTTTGTACAACTTCATGAAGTTAGCTGTAACTTTTGATAGAAGACTCGGATACACATGTTTATGGCTTTATCTTATAGAACTCAAGGTCCCCGTGCTGGGAAAACAGGATTTGCAGCTGTTTGAGCTAAGATTTTCAAGTTATACACATAATGAAAACCTATACTTTGTTTCGGTCGAGTTCCCCATTCAAATGCATGTAACAGTGAGAAACGCACTGTCTTGGCGAAAGAAAGCGTTTTTGTACAACTTCATATAAATAGCTGTAACTTTTGATAGAAGACTCAGACAAACATGTTTATGGCTTTATCTTATAGAACTCAAGGTCCCCGTGCTGGGAAAACAGGATTTGCAGCTGTTTGAGCTAAGATTTTCAAGTTATACACATAATGAAAACCTATACTTTGTTTCGGTCGAGTTCCCCATTCAAATGCATGTAACAGTGAGAAACGCACTGTCTTGGCGAAAGAAAGCGTTTTTGTACAACTTCATATAAATAGCTGTAACTTTTGATAGAAGACTCAGACAAACATGTTTATGGCTTTATCTTATAGAACTCAAGGTCCCCGTGCTGGGAAAACAGGATTTGCAGCTGTTTGAGCTAAGATTTTCAAGTTATACACATAATGAAAACCTATACTTTGTTTCGGTCGAGTTCCCCATTCAAATGCATGTAACAGTGAGAAACGCACTGTCTTGGCGAAAGAAAGCGTTTTTGTACAACTTCATGAAGTTAGCTGTAACTTTTGATAGAAGACTCAGACAAACATGTTTATGGCTTTATCTTATAGAACTCAAGGTCCCCGTGCTAGGAAAACAGGTTTTGCAGCTGTTCGAGCTAAGATTTTCAAGTTATACACATAATGAAAACCTATACTTTGTTTCAGGCGAGTTCCCCATTCAAATGCATGTAACAGTGAGAAACGCACTGTCTTGGCGAAAGAAAGCGTTTTTGTACAACTTCATATAAATCGCTGTAACTTTTGATAGAAGACTCAGACAAACATGTTTATGGCTTTATCTTATAGAACTCAAGGTCCCCGTGCTGGGAAAACAGGATTTGCAGCTGTTTGAGCTAAGATTTTCAAGTTATACACATAATGAAAACCTATACTTTGTTTCGGTCGAGTTCCCCATTCAAATGCATGTAACAGTGAGAAACGCACTGTCTTGGCGAAAGAAAGCGTTTTTGTACAACTTCATATAAATCGCTGTAACTTTTGATAGAAGACTCAGACAAACATGTTTATGGCTTTATCTTATAGAACTCAATATCCCCGTGCTGGGCAAACAGAACAGGTTTTGCAGCCGTTTGAGCTAAGATTTTAAAATTATTCACATAATGAAAACCTATACTTTGTTTCGGTCGAGTTCCCCATTCAAATGCATGTAACAGTGAGAAACGCACTGTCTTGGCGAAAGAAAGCGTTTTTGTACAACTTCATATAAATCGCTGTAACTTTTGATAGAAGACTCAGACAAACATGTTTATGGCTTTATCTTATAGAACTCAATATCCCCGTGCTGGGCAAACAGAACAGGTTTTGCAGCCGTTTGAGCTAAGATTTTAAAATTATTCACATAATGAAAACCTATACTTTGTTTCAGGCGAGTTTCCCATTCAAATGCATGTAACAGTGAGAAACGCATTGTCTTGGCAAAATAAAGCGTTTTTGTACAACTTCATATAAATCGCTGTAACCTTTGATAGAAGACGCAGACACACATGTTTATGGCTTTATCTTATAGAACTCAATGTCCCCGTGCTGGGCAAACAGGTTTTGCAGCCGTTTGAGCTAAGATTTTAAAATTATTCACATAATGAAAACCTATACTTTGTCTCAGGCGAGTTTCCCATTCAAATGCATGTAACAGTGAGAAACGCATTGTCTTGGCGAAATAAAGCGTTTTTGAACAACTTCATATAAATCGCTGTAACTTTTGATAGAAGACTCAGACAAACATGTTTATGGATTTATCTTATAGAACTCAATATCCCCGTGCTGGGCAAACAGGTTTTGCAGCCGTTTGAGCTAAGATTTTAAAATTATTCACATAATGAAAACCTATACTTTGTCTCAGGCGAGTTTCCCATTCAAATGCATGTAACAGTGAGAAACGCATTGTCTTGGCGAAATAAAGCGTTTTTGAACAACTTCATATAAATCGCTGTAACTTTTGATAGAAGACTCAGACAAACATGTTTATGGCTTTATCTTATAGAACTCAATATCCCCGTGCTGGGCAAACAGAACAGGTTTTGCAGCCGTTTGAGCTAAGATTTTAAAATTATTCACATAATGAAAACCTATACTTTGTTTCAGGCGAGTTTCCCATTCAAATGCATGTAACAGTGAGAAACGCATTGTCTTGGCGAAATAAAGCGTTTTTGAACAACTTCATATAAATCGCTGTAACTTTTGATAGAAGACTCAGACAAACATGTTTATGGCTTTATCTTATAGAACTCAATATCCCCGTGCTGGGCAAACAGAACAGGTTTTGCAGCCGTTTGAGCTAAGATTTTAAAATTATTCACATAATGAAAACCTATACTTTGTCTCAGGCGAGTTTCCCATTCAAATGCATGTAACAGTGAGAAACGCATTGTCTTGGCGAAATAAAGCGTTTTTGAACAACTTCATATAAATCGCTGTAACTTTTGATAGAAGACTCAGACAAACATGTTTATGGCTTTATCTTATAGAACTCAATATCCCCGTGCTGGGCAAACAGAACAGGTTTTGCAGCCGTTTGAGCTAAGATTTTAAAATTATTCACATAATGAAAACCTATACTTTGTCTCAGGCGAGTTTCCCATTCAAATGCATGTAACAGTGAGAAACACACTGTCTTGGCGAAATAAAGCGTTTTTGTACAACTTCATATAAATCGCTGTAACCTTTGATAGAAGACTCAGACAAACATGTTTATGGCTTTATCTTATAGAACTCAATATCCCAGTGCTGGGCAAACAGGTTTTGCAGCCGTTTGAGCTAAGATTTTAAAATTATTCACATAATGAAAACCTATACTTTGTCTCAGGCGAGTTTCCCATTCAAATGCATGTAACAGTGAGAAACGCATTGTCTTGGCAAAATAAAGCGTTTTTGTACAACTTCATATAAATCGCTGTAACCTTTGATAGAAGACGCAGACACACATGTTTATGGCTTTATCTTATAGAACTCAATGTCCCCGTGCTGGGCAAACAGGTTTTGCAGCCGTTTGAGCTAAGATTTTAAAATTATTCACATAATGAAAACCTATACTTTGTTTCGGTCGAGTTCCCCATTCAAATGCATGTAACAGTGAGAAACGCACTGTCTTGGCGAAAGAAAGCGTTTTTGTACAACTTCATATAAATAGCTGTAACTTTTGATAGAAGACTCAGACAAACATGTTTATGGCTTTATCTTATAGAACTCAAGGTCCCCGTGCTGGGAAAACAGGATTTGCAGCTGTTTGAGCTAAGATTTTCAAGTTATACACATAATGAAAACCTATACTTTGTTTCGGTCGAGTTCCCCATTCAAATGCATGTAACAGTGAGAAACGCACTGTCTTGGCGAAAGAAAGCGTTTTTGTACAACTTCATATAAATAGCTGTAACTTTTGATAGAAGACTCAGACAAACATGTTTATGGCTTTATCTTATAGAACTCAAGGTCCCCGTGCTAGGAAAACAGGTTTTGCAGCTGTTCGAGCTAAGATTTTCAAGTTATACACATAATGAAAACCTATACTTTGTTTCGGTCGAGTTCCCCATTCAAATGCATGTAACAGTGAGAAACGCACTGTCTTGGCGAAAGAAAGCGTTTTTGTACAACTTCATATAAATAGCTGTAACTTTTGATAGAAGACTCAGACAAACATGTTTATGGCTTTATCTTATAGAACTCAATGTCCCCGTGCTGGGAAAACAGGATTTGCAGCTGTTTGAGCTAAGATTTTCAAGTTATACACATAATGAAAACCTATACTTTGTTTCGGTCGAGTTCCCCATTCAAATGCATGTAACAGTGAGAAACGCACTGTCTTGGCGAAAGAAAGCGTTTTTGTACAACTTCATATAAATCGCTGTAACTTTTGATAGAAGACTCAGACAAACATGTTTATGGCTTTATCTTATAGAACTCACTATCCCCGTGCTGGGCAAACAGAACAGGTTTTGCAGCCGTTTGAGCTAAGATTTTAAAATTATTCACATAATGAAAACCTATACTTTGTTTCGGTCGAGTTCCCCATTCAAATGCATGTAACAGTGAGAAACGCACTGTCTTGGCGAAAGAAAGCGTTTTTGTACAACTTCATATAAATCGCTGTAACTTTTGATAGAAGACTCAGACAAACATGTTTATGGCTTTATCTTATAGAACTCAATATCCCCGTGCTGGGCAAACAGAACAGTTTTTGCAGCCGTTTGAGCTAAGATTTTAAAATTATTCACATAATGAAAACCTATACTTTGTTTCAGGCGAGTTTCCCATTCAAATGCATGTAACAGTGAGAAACGCATTGTCTTGGCGAAATAAAGCGTTTTTGAACAACTTCATATAAATCGCTGTAACTTTTGATAGAAGACTCAGACAAACATGTTTATGGCTTTATCTTATAGAACTCAATATCCCCGTGCTGGGCAAACAGAACAGGTTTTGCAGCCGTTTGAGCTAAGATTTTAAAATTATTCACATAATGAAAACCTATACTTTGTTTCAGGCGAGTTTCCCATTCAAATGCATGTAACAGTGAGAAACGCACTGTCTTGGCGAAATAAAGCGTTTTTGAACAACTTCATATAAATCGCTGTAACTTTTGATAGAAGACTCAGACAAACATGTTTATGGCTTTATCTTATAGAACTCAATATCCCCGTGCTGGGCAAACAGAACAGGTTTTGCAGCCGTTTGAGCTAAGATTTTAAAATTATTCACATAATGAAAACCTATACTTTGTTTCAGGCGAGTTTCCCATTCAAATGCATGTAACAGTGAGAAACGCATTGTCTTGGCAAAATAAAGCGTTTTTGTACAACTTCATATAAATCGCTGTAACCTTTGATAGAAGACGCAGACACACATGTTTATGGCTTTATCTTATAGAACTCAATGTCCCCGTGCTGGGCAAACAGGTTTTGCAGCCGTTTGAGCTAAGATTTTAAAATTATTCACATAATGAAAACCTATACTTTGTCTCAGGCGAGTTTCCCATTCAAATGCATGTAACAGTGAGAAACGCATTGTCTTGGCGAAATAAAGCGTTTTTGAACAACTTCATATAAATCGCTGTAACTTTTGATAGAAGACTCAGACAAACATGTTTATGGATTTATCTTATAGAACTCAATATCCCCGTGCTGGGCAAACAGGTTTTGCAGCCGTTTGAGCTAAGATTTTAAAATTATTCACATAATGAAAACCTATACTTTGTCTCAGGCGAGTTTCCCATTCAAATGCATGTAACAGTGAGAAACGCATTGTCTTGGCGAAATAAAGCGTTTTTGAACAACTTCATATAAATCGCTGTAACTTTTGATAGAAGACTCAGACAAACATGTTTATGGCTTTATCTTATAGAACTCAATATCCCCGTGCTGGGCAAACAGAACAGGTTTTGCAGCCGTTTGAGCTAAGATTTTAAAATTATTCACATAATGAAAACCTATACTTTGTTTCAGGCGAGTTTCCCATTCAAATGCATGTAACAGTGAGAAACGCATTGTCTTGGCGAAATAAAGCGTTTTTGAACAACTTCATATAAATCGCTGTAACTTTTGATAGAAGACTCAGACAAACATGTTTATGGCTTTATCTTATAGAACTCAATATCCCCGTGCTGGGCAAACAGAACAGGTTTTGCAGCCGTTTGAGCTAAGATTTTAAAATTATTCACATAATGAAAACCTATACTTTGTCTCAGGCGAGTTTCCCATTCAAATGCATGTAACAGTGAGAAACGCATTGTCTTGGCAAAATAAAGCGTTTTTGTACAACTTCATATAAATCGCTGTAACCTTTGATAGAAGACGCAGACACACATGTTTATGGCTTTATCTTATAGAACTCAATATCCCCGTGCTGGGCAAACAGAACAGGTTTTGCAGCCGTTTGAGCTAAGATTTTAAAATTATTCACATAATGAAAACCTATACTTTGTCTCAGGCGAGTTTCCCATTCAAATGCATGTAACAGTGAGAAACACACTGTCTTGGCGAAATAAAGCGTTTTTGTACAACTTCATATAAATCGCTGTAACCTTTGATAGAAGACTCAGACAAACATGTTTATGGCTTTATCTTATAGAACTCAATATCCCAGTGCTGGGCAAACAGGTTTTGCAGCCGTTTGAGCTAAGATTTTAAAATTATTCACATAATGAAAACCTATACTTTGTCTCAGGCGAGTTTCCCATTCAAATGCATGTAACAGTGAGAAACGCATTGTCTTGGCAAAATAAAGCGTTTTTGTACAACTTCATATAAATCGCTGTAACCTTTGATAGAAGACGCAGACACACATGTTTATGGCTTTATCTTATAGAACTCAATGTCCCCGTGCTGGGCAAACAGGTTTTGCAGCCGTTTGAGCTAAGATTTTAAAATTATTCACATAATGAAAACCTATACTTTGTCTCAGGCGAGTTTCCCATTCAAATGCATGTAACAGTGAGAAACGCATTGTCTTGGCGAAATAAAGCGTTTTTGAACAACTTCATATAAATCGCTGTAACTTTTGATAGAAGACTCAGACAAACATGTTTATGGCTTTATCTTATAGAACTCAATATCCCCGTGCTGGGCAAACAGGTTTTGCAGCCGTTTGAGCTAAGATTTTAAAATTATTCACATAATGAAAACCTATACTTTGTCTCAGGCGAGTTTCCCATTCAAATGCATGTAACAGTGAGAAACGCATTGTCTTGGCGAAATAAAGCGTTTTTGAACAACTTCATATAAATCGCTGTAACTTTTGATAGAAGACTCAGACAAACATGTTTATGGCTTTATCTTATAGAACTCAATATCCCCGTGCTGGGCAAACAGGTTTTGCAGCCGTTTGAGCTAAGATTTTAAAATTATTCACATAATGAAAACCTATACTTTGTCTCAGGCGAGTTTCCCATTCAAATGCATGTAACAGTGAGAAACGCATTGTCTTGGCGAAATAAAGCGTTTTTGAACAACTTCATATAAATCGCTGTAACTTTTGATAGAAGACTCAGACAAACATGTTTATGGCTTTATCTTATAGAACTCAATATCCCCGTGCTGGGCAAACAGGTTTTGCAGCTGTTTGAGCTAAGACTTTAAAATTATTCACATATTGAAAACCTATACTTTGTCTCAGGCGAGTTTCCCATTCAAATGCATGTAACAGTGAGAAACGCATTGTCTTGGCGAAATAAAGCGTTTTTGAACAACTTCATATAAATCGCTGTAACTTTTGATAGAAGACTCAGACAAACATGTTTATGGCTTTATCTTATAGAACTCAATATCCCAGTGCTGGGCAAACAGGTTTTGCAGCCGTTTGAGCTAAGATTTTAAAATTATTCACATAATGAAAACCTATACTTTGTCTCAGGCGAGTTTCCCATTCAAATGCATGTAACAGTGAGAAACGCATTGTCTTGGCGAAATAAAGCGTTTTTGAACAACTTCATATAAATCGCTGTAACTTTTGATAGAAGACTCAGACAAACATGTTTATGGCTTTATCTTATAGAACTCAATATCCCCGTGCTGGGCAAACAGGTTTTGCAGCCGTTTGAGCTAAGATTTTAAAATTATTCACATAATGAAAACCTATACTTTGTCTCAGGCGAGTTTCCCATTCAAATGCATGTAACAGTGAGAAACGCATTGTCTTGGCGAAATAAAGCGTTTTTGAACAACTTCATATAAATCGCTGTAACTTTTGATAGAAGACTCAGACAAACATGTTTATGGCTTTATCTTATAGAACTCAATATCCCCGTGCTGGGCAAACAGAACAGGTTTTGCAGCCGTTTGAGCTAAGATTTTAAAATTATTCACATAATGAAAACCTATACTTTGTCTCAGGCGAGTTTCCCATTCAAATGCATGTAACAGTGAGAAACGCATTGTCTTGGCGAAATAAAGCGTTTTTGAACAACTTCATATAAATCGCTGTAACTTTTGATAGAAGACTCAGACAAACATGTTTATGGCTTTATCTTATAGAACTCAATATCCCCGTGCTGGGCAAACAGGTTTTGCAGCTGTTTGAGCTAAGACTTTAAAATTATTCACATATTGAAAACCTATACTTTGTCTCAGGCGAGTTTCCCATTCAAATGCATGTAACAGTGAGAAACACACTGTCTTGGCGAAATAAAGCGTTTTTGTACAACTTCATATAAATCGCTGTAACCTTTGATAGAAGACTCAGACAAACATGTTTATGGCTTTATCTTATAGAACTCAATATCCCAGTGCTGGGCAAACAGGTTTTGCAGCCGTTTGAGCTAAGATTTTAAAATTATTCACATAATGAAAACCTATACTTTGTCTCAGGCGAGTTTCCCATTCAAATGCATGTAACAGTGAGAAACGCATTGTCTTGGCAAAATAAAGCGTTTTTGTACAACTTCATATAAATCGCTGTAACCTTTGATAGAAGACGCAGACACACATGTTTATGGCTTTATCTTATAGAACTCAATGTCCCCGTGCTGGGCAAACAGGTTTTGCAGCCGTTTGAGCTAAGATTTTAAAATTATTCACATAATGAAAACCTATACTTTGTCTCAGGCGAGTTTCCCATTCAAATGCATGTAACAGTGAGAAACGCATTGTCTTGGCGAAATAAAGCGTTTTTGAACAACTTCATATAAATCGCTGTAACTTTTGATAGAAGACTCAGACAAACATGTTTATGGCTTTATCTTATAGAACTCAATATCCCCGTGCTGGGCAAACAGGTTTTGCAGCCGTTTGAGCTAAGATTTTAAAATTATTCACATAATGAAAACCTATACTTTGTCTCAGGCGAGTTTCCCATTCAAATGCATGTAACAGTGAGAAACGCATTGTCTTGGCGAAATAAAGCGTTTTTGAACAACTTCATATAAATCGCTGTAACTTTTGATAGAAGACTCAGACAAACATGTTTATGGCTTTATCTTATAGAACTCAATATCCCCGTGCTGGGCAAACAGGTTTTGCAGCCGTTTGAGCTAAGATTTTAAAATTATTCACATAATGAAAACCTATACTTTGTCTCAGGCGAGTTTCCCATTCAAATGCATGTAACAGTGAGAAACGCATTGTCTTGGCGAAATAAAGCGTTTTTGAACAACTTCATATAAATCGCTGTAACTTTTGATAGAAGACTCAGACAAACATGTTTATGGCTTTATCTTATAGAACTCAATATCCCCGTGCTGGGCAAACAGAACAGGTTTTGCAGCCGTTTGAGCTAAGATTTTAAAATTATTCACATAATGAAAACCTATACTTTGTCTCAGGCGAGTTTCCCATTCAAATGCATGTAACAGTGAGAAACGCATTGTCTTGGCGAAATAAAGCGTTTTTGAACAACTTCATATAAATCGCTGTAACTTTTGATAGAAGACTCAGACAAACATGTTTATGGCTTTATCTTATAGAACTCAATATCCCCGTGCTGGGCAAACAGGTTTTGCAGCTGTTTGAGCTAAGACTTTAAAATTATTCACATATTGAAAACCTATACTTTGTCTCAGGCGAGTTTCCCATTCAAATGCATGTAACAGTGAGAAACGCATTGTCTTGGCGAAATAAAGCGTTTTTGAACAACTTCATATAAATCGCTGTAACTTTTGATAGAAGACTCAGACAAACATGTTTATGGCTTTATCTTATAGAACTCAATATCCCCGTGCTGGGCAAACAGAACAGGTTTTGCAGCCGTTTGAGCTAAGACTTTAAAATTATTCACATATTGAAAACCTATACTTTGTCTCAGGCGAGTTTCCCATTCAAATGCATGTAACAGTGAGAAACGCATTGTCTTGGCGAAATAAAGCGTTTTTGAACAACTTCATATAAATCGCTGTAACTTTTGATAGAAGACTCAGACAAACATGTTTATGGCTTTATCTTATAGAACTCAATATCCCCGTGCTGGGCAAACAGGTTTTGCAGCCGTTTGAGCTAAGATTTTAAAATTATTCACATAATGAAAACCTATACTTTGTCTCAGGCGAGTTTCCCATTCAAATGCATGTAACAGTGAGAAACGCATTGTCTTGGCGAAATAAAGCGTTTTTGAACAACTTCATATAAATCGCTGTAACTTTTGATAGAAGACTCAGACAAACATGTTTATGGCTTTATCTTATAGAACTCAATATCCCCGTGCTGGGCAAACAGAACAGGTTTTGCAGCCGTTTGAGCTAAGATTTTAAAATTATTCACATAATGAAAACCTATACTTTGTCTCAGGCGAGTTTCCCATTCAAATGCATGTAACAGTGAGAAACGCATTGTCTTGGCGAAATAAAGCGTTTTTGAACAACTTCATATAAATCGCTGTAACTTTTGATAGAAGACTCAGACAAACATGTTTATGGCTTTATCTTATAGAACTCAATATCCCCGTGCTGGGCAAACAGGTTTTGCAGCTGTTTGAGCTAAGACTTTAAAATTATTCACATATTGAAAACCTATACTTTGTCTCAGGCGAGTTTCCCATTCAAATGCATGTAACAGTGAGAAACGCATTGTCTTGGCGAAATAAAGCGTTTTTGAACAACTTCATATAAATCGCTGTAACTTTTGATAGAAGACTCAGACAAACATGTTTATGGCTTTATCTTATAGAACTCAATATCCCCGTGCTGGGCAAACAGAACAGGTTTTGCAGCCGTTTGAGCTAAGACTTTAAAATTATTCACATATTGAAAACCTATACTTTGTCTCAGGCGAGTTTCCCATTCAAATGCATGTAACAGTGAGAAACGCATTGTCTTGGCAAAATAAAGCGTTTTTGTACAACTTCATATAAATCGCTGTAACCTTTGATAGAAGACGCAGACACACATGTTTATGGCTTTATCTTATAGAACTCAATGTCCCCGTGCTGGGCAAACAGGTTTTGCAGCCGTTTGAGCTAAGATTTTAAAATTATTCACATAATGAAAACCTATACTTTGTTTCAGGCGAGTTTCCCATTCAAATGCATGTAACAGTGAGAAACGCATTGTCTTGGCAAAATAAAGCGTTTTTGAACAACTTCATATAAATCGCTGTAACTTTTCATAGAAGACTCAGACAAACATGTTTATGGCTTTATCTTATAGAACTCAATATCCCCGTGCTGGGCAAACAGAACAGGTTTTGCAGCCGTTTGAGCTAAGATTTTAAAATTATTCACATAATGAAAACCTATACTTTGTCTCAGGCGAGTTTCCCATTCAAATGCATGTAACAGTGAGAAACGCATTGTCTTGGCGAAATAAAGCGTTTTTGAACAACTTCATATAAATCGCTGTAACTTTTGATAGAAGACTCAGACAAACATGTTTATGGCTTTATCTTATAGAACTCAATATCCCCGTGCTGGGCAAACAGAACAGGTTTTGCAGCCGTTTGAGCTAAGATTTTAAAATTATTCACATAATGAAAACCTATACTTTGTCTCAGGCGAGTTTCCCATTCAAATGCATGTAACAGTGAGAAACGCATTGTCTTGGCAAAATAAAGCGTTTTTGTACAACTTCATATAAATCGCTGTAACTTTTGATAGAAGACTCAGACAAACATGTTTATGGATTTATCTTATAGAACTCAATATCCCCGTGCTGGGCAAACAGGTTTTGCAGCCGTTTGAGCTAAGATTTTAAAATTATTCACATAATGAAAACCTATACTTTGTCTCAGGCGAGTTTCCCATTCAAATGCATGTAACAGTGAGAAACGCATTGTCTTGGCGAAATAAAGCGTTTTTGAACAACTTCATATAAATCGCTGTAACTTTTCATAGAAGACTCAGACAAACATGTTTATGGCTTTATCTTATAGAACTCAATATCCCCGTGCTGGGCAAACAGAACAGGTTTTGCAGCCGTTTGAGCTAAGATTTTAAAATTATTCACATAATGAAAACCTATACTTTGTTTCAGGCGAGTTTCCCATTCAAATGCATCTAACAGTGAGAAACGCATTGTCTTGGCGAAATAAAGCGTTTTTGAACAACTTCATATAAATCGCTGTAACTTTTGATAGAAGACTCAGACACACATGTTTATGGCTTTATCTTATAGAACTCAATATCCCCGTGCTGGGCAAACAGAACAGGTTTTGCAGCCGTTTGAGCAAAGATTTTAAAATTATTCACATAATGAAAACCTATACTTTGTTTCAGGCGAGTTTCCCATTCAAATGCATGTAACAGTGAGAAACGCATTGTCTTGGCGAAATAAAGCGTTTTTGAACAACTTCATATAAATCGCTGTAACTTTTGATAGAAGACTCAGACAAACATGTTTATGGCTTTATCTTATAGAACTCAATGTCCCCGTGCTGGGCAAACAGGTTTTGCAGCCGTTTGAGCTAAGATTTTAAAATTATTCACATAATGAAAACCTATACTTTGTCTCAGGCGAGTTTCCCATTCAAATGCATGTAACAGTGAGAAACGCATTGTCTTGGCGAAATAAAGCGTTTTTGAACAACTTCATATAAATCGCTGTAACTTTTGATAGAAGACTCAGACAAACATGTTTATGGCTTTATCTTATAGAACTCAATATCCCCGTGCTGGGCAAACAGGTTTTGCAGCCGTTTGAGCTAAGATTTTAAAATTATTCACATAATGAAAACCTATACTTTGTTTCAGGCGAGTTTCCCATTCAAATGCATGTAACAGTGAGAAACGCATTGTCTTGGCGAAATAAAGCGTTTTTGAACAACTTCATATAAATCGCTGTAACTTTTGATAGAAGACTCAGACAAACATGTTTATGGCTTTATCTTATAGAACTCAAGGTCCCCGTGCTGGGCAAACAGGATTTGCAGCTGTTTGAGCTAAGATTTTAAAATTATTCACATAATGAAAACCTATACTTTGTCTCAGGCGAGTTTCCCATTCAAATGCATGTAACAGTGAGAAACACACTGTCTTGGCGAAATAAAGCGTTTTTGTACAACTTCATATAAATCGCTGTAACCTTTGATAGAAGACTCAGACAAACATGTTTATGGCTTTATCTTATAGAACTCAATATCCCCGTGCTGGGCAAACAGGTTTTGCAGCCGTTTGAGCTAAGATTTTAAAATTATTCACATAATGAAAACCTATACTTTGTCTCAGGCGAGTTTCCCATTCAAATGCATGTAACAGTGAGAAACACACTGTCTTGGCGAAATAAAGCGTTTTTGAACAACTTCATATAAATCGCTGTAACTTTTGATAGAAGACTCAGACACACATGTTTATGGCTTTATCTTATAGAACTCAATATCCCCGTGCTGGGCAAACAGAACAGGTTTTGCAGCCGTTTGAGCAAAGATTTTAAAATTATTCACATAATGAAAACCTATACTTTGTTTCAGGCGAGTTTCCCATTCAAATGCATGTAACAGTGAGAAACGCATTGTCTTGGCGAAATAAAGCGTTTTTGAACAACTTCATATAAATCGCTGTAACTTTTGATAGAAGACTCAGACAAACATGTTTATGGCTTTATCTTATAGAACTCAATGTCCCCGTGCTGGGCAAACAGGTTTTGCAGCCGTTTGAGCTAAGATTTTAAAATTATTCACATAATGAAAACCTATACTTTGTCTCAGGCGAGTTTCCCATTCAAATGCATGTAACAGTGAGAAACGCATTGTCTTGGCGAAATAAAGCGTTTTTGAACAACTTCATATAAATCGCTGTAACTTTTGATAGAAGACTCAGACAAACATGTTTATGGCTTTATCTTATAGAACTCAATATCCCCGTGCTGGGCAAACAGGTTTTGCAGCCGTTTGAGCTAAGATTTTAAAATTATTCACATAATGAAAACCTATACTTTGTTTCAGGCGAGTTTCCCATTCAAATGCATGTAACAGTGAGAAACGCATTGTCTTGGCGAAATAAAGCGTTTTTGAACAACTTCATATAAATCGCTGTAACTTTTGATAGAAGACTCAGACAAACATGTTTATGGCTTTATCTTATAGAACTCAAGGTCCCCGTGCTGGGCAAACAGGATTTGCAGCTGTTTGAGCTAAGATTTTAAAATTATTCACATAATGAAAACCTATACTTTGTCTCAGGCGAGTTTCCCATTCAAATGCATGTAACAGTGAGAAACGCATTGTCTTGGCGAAATAAAGCGTTTTTGAACAACTTCATATAAATCGCTGTAACTTTTGATAGAAGACTCAGACAAACATGTTTATGGCTTTATCTTATAGAACTCAAGGTCCCCGTGCTGGGCAAACAGGATTTGCAGCTGTTTGAGCTAAGATTTTAAAATTATTCACATAATGAAAACCTATACTTTGTCTCAGGCGAGTTTCCCATTCAAATGCATGTAACAGTGAGAAACACACTGTCTTGGCGAAATAAAGCGTTTTTGTACAACTTCATATAAATCGCTGTAACCTTTGATAGAAGACTCAGACAAACATGTTTATGGCTTTATCTTATAGAACTCAATATCCCCGTGCTGGGCAAACAGGTTTTGCAGCCGTTTGAGCTAAGATTTTAAAATTATTCACATAATGAAAACCTATACTTTGTCTCAGGCGAGTTTCCCATTCAAATGCATGTAACAGTGAGAAACGCACTGTCTTGGCGAAATAAAGCGTTTTTGAACAACTTCATATAAATCGCTGTAACTTTTGATAGAAGACTCAGACAAACATGTTTATGGCTTTATCTTATAGAACTCAATATCCCCGTGCTGGGCAAACAGGTTTTGCAGCCGTTTGAGCTAAGATTTTTAAAATTATTCACATAATGAAAACCTATACTTTGTCTCAGGCGAGTTTCCCATTCAAATGCATGTAACAGTGAGAAACGCATTGTCTTGGCGAAATAAAGCGTTTTTGAACAACTTCATATAAATCGCTGTAACTTTTGATAGAAGACTCAGACAAACATGTTTATGGCTTTATCTTATAGAACTCAATATCCCCGTGCTGGGCAAACAGAACAGGTTTTGCAGCTGTTTGAGCTAAGATTTTAAAATTATTCACATAATGAAAACCTATACTTTGTCTCAGGCGAGTTTCCCATTCAAATGCATGTAACAGTGAGAAACGCATTGTCTTGGCGAAATAAAGCGTTTTTGAACAACTTCATATAAATCGCTGTAACTTTTGATAGAAGACTCAGACAAACATGTTTATGGCTTTATCTTATAGAACTCAAGGTCCCCGTGCTGGGCAAACAGGATTTGCAGCTGTTTGAGCTAAGATTTTAAAATTATTCACATAATGAAAACCTATACTTTGTCTCAGGCGAGTTTCCCATTCAAATGCATGTAACAGTGAGAAACACACTGTCTTGGCGAAATAAAGCGTTTTTGTACAACTTCATATAAATCGCTGTAACCTTTGATAGAAGACTCAGACAAACATGTTTATGGCTTTATCTTATAGAACTCAATATCCCCGTGCTGGGCAAACAGGTTTTGCAGCCGTTTGAGCTAAGATTTTAAAATTATTCACATAATGAAAACCTATACTTTGTCTCAGGCGAGTTTCCCATTCAAATGCATGTAACAGTGAGAAACGCACTGTCTTGGCGAAATAAAGCGTTTTTGAACAACTTCATATAAATCGCTGTAACTTTTGATAGAAGACTCAGACAAACATGTTTATGGCTTTATCTTATAGAACTCAATATCCCCGTGCTGGGCAAACAGGTTTTGCAGCCGTTTGAGCTAAGATTTTTAAAATTATTCACATAATGAAAACCTATACTTTGTCTCAGGCGAGTTTCCCATTCAAATGCATGTAACAGTGAGAAACGCATTGTCTTGGCGAAATAAAGCGTTTTTGAACAACTTCATATAAATCGCTGTAACTTTTGATAGAAGACTCAGACAAACATGTTTATGGCTTTATCTTATAGAACTCAATATCCCCGTGCTGGGCAAACAGAACAGGTTTTGCAGCCGTTTGAGCTAAGATTTTAAAATTATTCACATAATGAAAACCTATACTTTGTCTCAGGCGAGTTTCCCATTCAAATGCATGTAACAGTGAGAAACGCATTGTCTTGGCGAAATAAAGCGTTTTTGAACAACTTCATATAAATCGCTGTAACTTTTGATAGAAGACTCAGACAAACATGTTTATGGCTTTATCTTATAGAACTCAATATCCCCGTGCTGGGCAAACAGAACAGGTTTTGCAGCCGTTTGAGCTAAGATTTTAAAATTATTCACATAATGAAAACCTATACTTTGTCTCAGGCGAGTTTCCCATTCAAATGCATGTAACAGTGAGAAACGCATTGTCTTGGCGAAATAAAGCGTTTTTGAACAACTTCATATAAATCGCTGTAACTTTTGATAGAAGACTCAGACAAACATGTTTATGGCTTTATCTTATAGAACTCAATATCCCCGTGCTGGGCAAACAGGTTTTGCAGCTGTTTGAGCTAAGACTTTAAAATTATTCACATATTGAAAACCTATACTTTGTCTCAGGCGAGTTTCCCATTCAAATGCATGTAACAGTGAGAAACGCATTGTCTTGGCGAAATAAAGCGTTTTTGAACAACTTCATATAAATCGCTGTAACTTTTGATAGAAGACTCAGACAAACATGTTTATGGCTTTATCTTATAGAACTCAATATCCCCGTGCTGGGCAAACAGAACAGGTTTTGCAGCCGTTTGAGCTAAGACTTTAAAATTATTCACATATTGAAAACCTATACTTTGTCTCAGGCGAGTTTCCCATTCAAATGCATGTAACAGTGAGAAACGCATTGTCTTGGCAAAATAAAGCGTTTTTGTACAACTTCATATAAATCGCTGTAACCTTTGATAGAAGACGCAGACACACATGTTTATGGCTTTATCTTATAGAACTCAATGTCCCCGTGCTGGGCAAACAGGTTTTGCAGCCGTTTGAGCTAAGATTTTAAAATTATTCACATAATGAAAACCTATACTTTGTTTCAGGCGAGTTTCCCATTCAAATGCATGTAACAGTGAGAAACGCATTGTCTTGGCAAAATAAAGCGTTTTTGAACAACTTCATATAAATCGCTGTAACTTTTCATAGAAGACTCAGACAAACATGTTTATGGCTTTATCTTATAGAACTCAATATCCCCGTGCTGGGCAAACAGAACAGGTTTTGCAGCCGTTTGAGCTAAGATTTTAAAATTATTCACATAATGAAAACCTATACTTTGTCTCAGGCGAGTTTCCCATTCAAATGCATGTAACAGTGAGAAACGCATTGTCTTGGCGAAATAAAGCGTTTTTGAACAACTTCATATAAATCGCTGTAACTTTTGATAGAAGACTCAGACAAACATGTTTATGGCTTTATCTTATAGAACTCAATATCCCCGTGCTGGGCAAACAGAACAGGTTTTGCAGCCGTTTGAGCTAAGATTTTAAAATTATTCACATAATGAAAACCTATACTTTGTCTCAGGCGAGTTTCCCATTCAAATGCATGTAACAGTGAGAAACGCATTGTCTTGGCAAAATAAAGCGTTTTTGTACAACTTCATATAAATCGCTGTAACTTTTGATAGAAGACTCAGACAAACATGTTTATGGATTTATCTTATAGAACTCAATATCCCCGTGCTGGGCAAACAGGTTTTGCAGCCGTTTGAGCTAAGATTTTAAAATTATTCACATAATGAAAACCTATACTTTGTCTCAGGCGAGTTTCCCATTCAAATGCATGTAACAGTGAGAAACGCATTGTCTTGGCGAAATAAAGCGTTTTTGAACAACTTCATATAAATCGCTGTAACTTTTCATAGAAGACTCAGACAAACATGTTTATGGCTTTATCTTATAGAACTCAATATCCCCGTGCTGGGCAAACAGAACAGGTTTTGCAGCCGTTTGAGCTAAGATTTTAAAATTATTCACATAATGAAAACCTATACTTTGTTTCAGGCGAGTTTCCCATTCAAATGCATCTAACAGTGAGAAACGCATTGTCTTGGCGAAATAAAGCATTTTTGAACAACTTCATATAAATCGCTGTAACTTTTGATAGAAGACTCAGACAAACATGTTTATGGCTTTATCTTATAGAACTCAATATCCCCGTGCTGGGCAAACAGAACAGGTTTTGCAGCCGTTTGAGCTAAGATTTTAAAATTATTCACATAATGAAAACCTATACTTTGTCTCAGGCGAGTTTCCCATTCAAATGCATGTAACAGTGAGAAACGCATTGTCTTGGCGAAATAAAGCGTTTTTGAACAACTTCATATAAATCGCTGTAACTTTTGATAGAAGACTCAGACAAACATGTTTATGGCTTTATCTTATAGAACTCAATATCCCCGTGCTGGGCAAACAGAACAGGTTTTGCAGCCGTTTGAGCTAAGATTTTAAAATTATTCACATAATGAAAACCTATACTTTGTCTCAGGCGAGTTTCCCATTCAAATGCATGTAACAGTGAGAAACGCATTGTCTTGGCGAAATAAAGCGTTTTTGAACAACTTCATATAAATCGCTGTAACTTTTGATAGAAGACTCAGACAAACATGTTTATGGCTTTATCTTATAGAACTCAATATCCCCGTGCTGGGCAAACAGGTTTTGCAGCTGTTTGAGCTAAGACTTTAAAATTATTCACATATTGAAAACCTATACTTTGTCTCAGGCGAGTTTCCCATTCAAATGCATGTAACAGTGAGAAACGCATTGTCTTGGCGAAATAAAGCGTTTTTGAACAACTTCATATAAATCGCTGTAACTTTTGATAGAAGACTCAGACAAACATGTTTATGGCTTTATCTTATAGAACTCAATATCCCCGTGCTGGGCAAACAGAACAGGTTTTGCAGCCGTTTGAGCTAAGACTTTAAAATTATTCACATATTGAAAACCTATACTTTGTCTCAGGCGAGTTTCCCATTCAAATGCATGTAACAGTGAGAAACGCATTGTCTTGGCAAAATAAAGCGTTTTTGTACAACTTCATATAAATCGCTGTAACCTTTGATAGAAGACGCAGACACACATGTTTATGGCTTTATCTTATAGAACTCAATGTCCCCGTGCTGGGCAAACAGGTTTTGCAGCCGTTTGAGCTAAGATTTTAAAATTATTCACATAATGAAAACCTATACTTTGTTTCAGGCGAGTTTCCCATTCAAATGCATGTAACAGTGAGAAACGCATTGTCTTGGCAAAATAAAGCGTTTTTGAACAACTTCATATAAATCGCTGTAACTTTTCATAGAAGACTCAGACAAACATGTTTATGGCTTTATCTTATAGAACTCAATATCCCCGTGCTGGGCAAACAGAACAGGTTTTGCAGCCGTTTGAGCTAAGATTTTAAAATTATTCACATAATGAAAACCTATACTTTGTCTCAGGCGAGTTTCCCATTCAAATGCATGTAACAGTGAGAAACGCATTGTCTTGGCGAAATAAAGCGTTTTTGAACAACTTCATATAAATCGCTGTAACTTTTGATAGAAGACTCAGACAAACATGTTTATGGCTTTATCTTATAGAACTCAATATCCCCGTGCTGGGCAAACAGAACAGGTTTTGCAGCCGTTTGAGCTAAGATTTTAAAATTATTCACATAATGAAAACCTATACTTTGTCTCAGGCGAGTTTCCCATTCAAATGCATGTAACAGTGAGAAACGCATTGTCTTGGCAAAATAAAGCGTTTTTGTACAACTTCATATAAATCGCTGTAACTTTTGATAGAAGACTCAGACAAACATGTTTATGGATTTATCTTATAGAACTCAATATCCCCGTGCTGGGCAAACAGGTTTTGCAGCCGTTTGAGCTAAGATTTTAAAATTATTCACATAATGAAAACCTATACTTTGTCTCAGGCGAGTTTCCCATTCAAATGCATGTAACAGTGAGAAACGCATTGTCTTGGCGAAATAAAGCGTTTTTGAACAACTTCATATAAATCGCTGTAACTTTTCATAGAAGACTCAGACAAACATGTTTATGGCTTTATCTTATAGAACTCAATATCCCCGTGCTGGGCAAACAGAACAGGTTTTGCAGCCGTTTGAGCTAAGATTTTAAAATTATTCACATAATGAAAACCTATACTTTGTTTCAGGCGAGTTTCCCATTCAAATGCATCTAACAGTGAGAAACGCATTGTCTTGGCGAAATAAAGCATTTTTGAACAACTTCATATAAATCGCTGTAACTTTTGATAGAAGACTCAGACACACATGTTTATGGCTTTATCTTATAGAACTCAATATCCCCGTGCTGGGCAAACAGAACAGGTTTTGCAGCCGTTTGAGCAAAGATTTTAAAATTATTCACATAATGAAAACCTATACTTTGTTTCAGGCGAGTTTCCCATTCAAATGCATGTAACAGTGAGAAACGCATTGTCTTGGCGAAATAAAGCGTTTTTGAACAACTTCATATAAATCGCTGTAACTTTTGATAGAAGACTCAGACAAACATGTTTATGGCTTTATCTTATAGAACTCAATGTCCCCGTGCTGGGCAAACAGGTTTTGCAGCCGTTTGAGCTAAGATTTTAAAATTATTCACATAATGAAAACCTATACTTTGTCTCAGGCGAGTTTCCCATTCAAATGCATGTAACAGTGAGAAACGCATTGTCTTGGCGAAATAAAGCGTTTTTGAACAACTTCATATAAATCGCTGTAACTTTTGATAGAAGACTCAGACAAACATGTTTATGGCTTTATCTTATAGAACTCAATATCCCCGTGCTGGGCAAACAGGTTTTGCAGCCGTTTGAGCTAAGATTTTAAAATTATTCACATAATGAAAACCTATACTTTGTTTCAGGCGAGTTTCCCATTCAAATGCATGTAACAGTGAGAAACGCATTGTCTTGGCGAAATAAAGCGTTTTTGAACAACTTCATATAAATCGCTGTAACTTTTGATAGAAGACTCAGACAAACATGTTTATGGCTTTATCTTATAGAACTCAATATCCCCGTGCTGGGCAAACAGGATTTGCAGCTGTTTGAGCTAAGATTTTAAAATTATTCACATAATGAAAACCTATACTTTGTCTCAGGCGAGTTTCCCATTCAAATGCATGTAACAGTGAGAAACACACTGTCTTGGCGAAATAAAGCGTTTTTGTACAACTTCATATAAATCGCTGTAACCTTTGATAGAAGACTCAGACAAACATGTTTATGGCTTTATCTTATAGAACTCAATATCCCCGTGCTGGGCAAACAGGTTTTGCAGCCGTTTGAGCTAAGATTTTAAAATTATTCACATAATGAAAACCTATACTTTGTCTCAGGCGAGTTTCCCATTCAAATGCATGTAACAGTGAGAAACGCACTGTCTTGGCGAAATAAAGCGTTTTTGAACAACTTCATATAAATCGCTGTAACTTTTGATAGAAGACTCAGACAAACATGTTTATGGCTTTATCTTATAGAACTCAATATCCCCGTGCTGGGCAAACAGGTTTTGCAGCCGTTTGAGCTAAGATTTTTAAAATTATTCACATAATGAAAACCTATACTTTGTCTCAGGCGAGTTTCCCATTCAAATGCATGTAACAGTGAGAAATGCATTGTCTTGGCGAAATAAAGCGTTTTTGAACAACTTCATATAAATCGCTGTAACTTTTGATAGAAGACTCAGACAAACATGTTTATGGCTTTATCTTATAGAACTCAATATCCCCGTGCTGGGCAAACAGAACAGGTTTTGCAGCCGTTTGAGCTAAGATTTTAAAATTATTCACATAATGAAAACCTATACTTTGTCTCAGGCGAGTTTCCCATTCAAATGCATGTAACAGTGAGAAACGCATTGTCTTGGCAAAATAAAGCGTTTTTGTACAACTTCATATAAATCGCTGTAACCTTTGATAGAAGACGCAGACACACATGTTTATGGCTTTATCTTATAGAACTCAATATCCCCGTGCTGGGCAAACAGAACAGGTTTTGCAGCCGTTTGAGCTAAGATTTTAAAATTATTCACATAATGAAAACCTATACTTTGTCTCAGGCGAGTTTCCCATTCAAATGCATGTAACAGTGAGAAACACACTGTCTTGGCGAAATAAAGCGTTTTTGTACAACTTCATATAAATCGCTGTAACCTTTGATAGAAGACTCAGACAAACATGTTTATGGCTTTATCTTATAGAACTCAATATCCCAGTGCTGGGCAAACAGGTTTTGCAGCCGTTTGAGCTAAGATTTTAAAATTATTCACATAATGAAAACCTATACTTTGTCTCAGGCGAGTTTCCCATTCAAATGCATGTAACAGTGAGAAACGCATTGTCTTGGCAAAATAAAGCGTTTTTGTACAACTTCATATAAATCGCTGTAACCTTTGATAGAAGACGCAGACACACATGTTTATGGCTTTATCTTATAGAACTCAATGTCCCCGTGCTGGGCAAACAGGTTTTGCAGCCGTTTGAGCTAAGATTTTAAAATTATTCACATAATGAAAACCTATACTTTGTCTCAGGCGAGTTTCCCATTCAAATGCATGTAACAGTGAGAAACGCATTGTTTTGGCGAAATAAAGCGTTTTTGAACAACTTCATATAAATCGCTGTAACTTTTGATAGAAGACTCAGACAAACATGTTTATGGCTTTATCTTATAGAACTCAATATCCCCGTGCTGGGCAAACAGGTTTTGCAGCCGTTTGAGCTAAGATTTTAAAATTATTCACATAATGAAAACCTATACTTTGTCTCAGGCGAGTTTCCCATTCAAATGCATGTAACAGTGAGAAACGCATTGTCTTGGCGAAATAAAGCGTTTTTGAACAACTTCATATAAATCGCTGTAACTTTTGATAGAAGACTCAGACAAACATGTTTATGGCTTTATCTTATAGAACTCAATATCCCCGTGCTGGGCAAACAGGTTTTGCAGCCGTTTGAGCTAAGATTTTAAAATTATTCACATAATGAAAACCTATACTTTGTCTCAGGCGAGTTTCCCATTCAAATGCATGTAACAGTGAGAAACGCATTGTCTTGGCGAAATAAAGCGTTTTTGAACAACTTCATATAAATCGCTGTAACTTTTGATAGAAGACTCAGACAAACATGTTTATGGCTTTATCTTATAGAACTCAATATCCCCGTGCTGGGCAAACAGAACAGGTTTTGCAGCCGTTTGAGCTAAGATTTTAAAATTATTCACATAATGAAAACCTATACTTTGTCTCAGGCGAGTTTCCCATTCAAATGCATGTAACAGTGAGAAACGCATTGTCTTGGCGAAATAAAGCGTTTTTGAACAACTTCATATAAATCGCTGTAACTTTTGATAGAAGACTCAGACAAACATGTTTATGGCTTTATCTTATAGAACTCAATATCCCCGTGCTGGGCAAACAGGTTTTGCAGCTGTTTGAGCTAAGACTTTAAAATTATTCACATATTGAAAACCTATACTTTGTCTCAGGCGAGTTTCCCATTCAAATGCATGTAACAGTGAGAAACGCATTGTCTTGGCGAAATAAAGCGTTTTTGAACAACTTCATATAAATCGCTGTAACTTTTGATAGAAGACTCAGACAAACATGTTTATGGCTTTATCTTATAGAACTCAATATCCCCGTGCTGGGCAAACAGAACAGGTTTTGCAGCCGTTTGAGCTAAGACTTTAAAATTATTCACATATTGAAAACCTATACTTTGTCTCAGGCGAGTTTCCCATTCAAATGCATGTAACAGTGAGAAACGCATTGTCTTGGCGAAATAAAGCGTTTTTGAACAACTTCATATAAATCGCTGTAACTTTTGATAGAAGACTCAGACAAACATGTTTATGGCTTTATCTTATAGAACTCAATATCCCCGTGCTGGGCAAACAGAACAGGTTTTGCAGCCGTTTGAGCTAAGACTTTAAAATTATTCACATATTGAAAACCTATACTTTGTCTCAGGCGAGTTTCCCATTCAAATGCATGTAACAGTGAGAAACGCATTGTCTTGGCGAAATAAAGCGTTTTTGTACAACTTCATATAAATCGCTGTAACCTTTGATAGAAGACGCAGACACACATGTTTATGGCTTTATCTTATAGAACTCAATGTCCCCGTGCTGGGCAAACAGGTTTTGCAGCCGTTTGAGCTAAGATTTTAAAATTATTCACATAATGAAAACCTATACTTTGTCTCAGGCGAGTTTCCCATTCAAATGCATGTAACAGTGAGAAACGCATTGTCTTGGCGAAATAAAGCGTTTTTGTACAACTTCATATAAATCGCTGTAACCTTTGATAGAAGACGCAGACACACATGTTTATGGCTTTATCTTATAGAACTCAATGTCCCCGTGCTGGGCAAACAGGTTTTGCAGCCGTTTGAGCTAAGATTTTAAAATTATTCACATAATGAAAACCTATACTTTGTCTCAGGCGAGTTTCCCATTCAAATGCATGTAACAGTGAGAAACGCATTGTCTTGGCGAAATAAAGCGTTTTTGAACAACTTCATATAAATCGCTGTAACTTTTGATAGAAGACTCAGACAAACATGTTTATGGCTTTATCTTATAGAACTCAATATCCCCGTGCTGGGCAAACAGAACAGGTTTTGCAGCCGTTTGAGCTAAGATTTTAAAATTATTCACATAATGAAAACCTATACTTTGTTTCAGGCGAGTTTCCCATTCAAATGCATGTAACAGTGAGAAACGCATTGTCTTGGCGAAATAAAGCGTTTTTGAACAACTTCATATAAATCGCTGTAACTTTTGATAGAAGACTCAGACAAACATGTTTATGGCTTTATCTTATAGAACTCAATATCCCCGTGCTGGGCAAACAGAACAGGTTTTGCAGCCGTTTGAGCTAAGATTTTAAAATTATTCACATAATGAAAACCTATACTTTGTTTCAGGCGAGTTTCCCATTCAAATGCATGTAACAGTGAGAAACGCATTGTCTTGGCAAAATAAAGCGTTTTTGAACAACTTCATATAAATCGCTGTAACTTTTCATAGAAGACTCAGACAAACATGTTTATGGCTTTATCTTATAGAACTCAATATCCCCGTGCTGGGCAAACAGAACAGGTTTTGCAGCCGTTTGAGCTAAGATTTTAAAATTATTCACATAATGAAAACCTATACTTTGTCTCAGGCGAGTTTCCCATTCAAATGCATGTAACAGTGAGAAACGCATTGTCTTGGCGAAATAAAGCGTTTTTGAACAACTTCATATAAATCGCTGTAACTTTTCATAGAAGACTCAGACAAACATGTTTATGGCTTTATCTTATAGAACTCAATATCCCCGTGCTGGGCAAACAGAACAGGTTTTGCAGCCGTTTGAGCTAAGATTTTAAAATTATTCACATAATGAAAACCTATACTTTGTCTCAGGCGAGTTTCCCATTCAAATGCATGTAACAGTGAGAAACGCATTGTCTTGGCGAAATAAAGCGTTTTTGAACAACTTCATATAAATCGCTGTAACTTTTGATAGAAGACTCAGACAAACATGTTTATGGCTTTATCTTATAGAACTCAATATCCCCGTGCTGGGCAAACAGAACAGGTTTTGCAGCCGTTTGAGCTAAGATTTTAAAATTATTCACATAATGAAAACCTATACTTTGTCTCAGGCGAGTTTCCCATTCAAATGCATGTAACAGTGAGAAACGCATTGTCTTGGCAAAATAAAGCGTTTTTGTACAACTTCATATAAATCGCTGTAACTTTTGATAGAAGACTCAGACAAACATGTTTATGGATTTATCTTATAGAACTCAATATCCCCGTGCTGGGCAAACAGGTTTTGCAGCCGTTTGAGCTAAGATTTTAAAATTATTCACATAATGAAAACCTATACTTTGTCTCAGGCGAGTTTCCCATTCAAATGCATGTAACAGTGAGAAACGCATTGTCTTGGCGAAATAAAGCGTTTTTGAACAACTTCATATAAATCGCTGTAACTTTTCATAGAAGACTCAGACAAACATGTTTATGGCTTTATCTTATAGAACTCAATATCCCCGTGCTGGGCAAACAGAACAGGTTTTGCAGCCGTTTGAGCTAAGATTTTAAAATTATTCACATAATGAAAACCTATACTTTGTTTCAGGCGAGTTTCCCATTCAAATGCATCTAACAGTGAGAAACGCATTGTCTTGGCGAAATAAAGCGTTTTTGAACAACTTCATATAAATCGCTGTAACTTTTGATAGAAGACTCAGACACACATGTTTATGGCTTTATCTTATAGAACTCAATATCCCCGTGCTGGGCAAACAGAACAGGTTTTGCAGCCGTTTGAGCAAAGATTTTAAAATTATTCACATAATGAAAACCTATACTTTGTTTCAGGCGAGTTTCCCATTCAAATGCATGTAACAGTGAGAAACGCATTGTCTTGGCGAAATAAAGCGTTTTTGAACAACTTCATATAAATCGCTGTAACTTTTCATAGAAGACTCAGACAAACATGTTTATGGCTTTATCTTATAGAACTCAATATCCCCGTGCTGGGCAAACAGAACAGGTTTTGCAGCCGTTTGAGCTAAGATTTTAAAATTATTCACATAATGAAAACCTATACTTTGTCTCAGGCGAGTTTCCCATTCAAATGCATGTAACAGTGAGAAACGCATTGTCTTGGCAAAATAAAGCGTTTTTGTACAACTTCATATAAATCGCTGTAACTTTTGATAGAAGACTCAGACAAACATGTTTATGGATTTATCTTATAGAACTCAATATCCCCGTGCTGGGCAAACAGGTTTTGCAGCCGTTTGAGCTAAGATTTTAAAATTATTCACATAATGAAAACCTATACTTTGTCTCAGGCGAGTTTCCCATTCAAATGCATGTAACAGTGAGAAACGCATTGTCTTGGCGAAATAAAGCGTTTTTGAACAACTTCATATAAATCGCTGTAACTTTTCATAGAAGACTCAGACAAACATGTTTATGGCTTTATCTTATAGAACTCAATATCCCCGTGCTGGGCAAACAGAACAGGTTTTGCAGCCGTTTGAGCTAAGATTTTAAAATTATTCACATAATGAAAACCTATACTTTGTTTCAGGCGAGTTTCCCATTCAAATGCATCTAACAGTGAGAAACGCATTGTCTTGGCGAAATAAAGCGTTTTTGAACAACTTCATATAAATCGCTGTAACTTTTGATAGAAGACTCAGACACACATGTTTATGGCTTTATCTTATAGAACTCAATATCCCCGTGCTGGGCAAACAGAACAGGTTTTGCAGCCGTTTGAGCTAAGATTTTAAAATTATTCACATAATGAAAACCTATACTTTGTCTCAGGCGAGTTTCCCATTCAAATGCATGTAACAGTGAGAAACGCATTGTCTTGGCAAAATAAAGCGTTTTTGTACAACTTCATATAAATCGCTGTAACTTTTGATAGAAGACTCAGACAAACATGTTTATGGATTTATCTTATAGAACTCAATATCCCCGTGCTGGGCAAACAGGTTTTGCAGCCGTTTGAGCTAAGATTTTAAAATTATTCACATAATGAAAACCTATACTTTGTCTCAGGCGAGTTTCCCATTCAAATGCATGTAACAGTGAGAAACGCATTGTCTTGGCGAAATAAAGCGTTTTTGAACAACTTCATATAAATCGCTGTAACTTTTCATAGAAGACTCAGACAAACATGTTTATGGCTTTATCTTATAGAACTCAATATCCCCGTGCTGGGCAAACAGAACAGGTTTTGCAGCCGTTTGAGCTAAGATTTTAAAATTATTCACATAATGAAAACCTATACTTTGTTTCAGGCGAGTTTCCCATTCAAATGCATCTAACAGTGAGAAACGCATTGTCTTGGCGAAATAAAGCGTTTTTGAACAACTTCATATAAATCGCTGTAACTTTTGATAGAAGACTCAGACACACATGTTTATGGCTTTATCTTATAGAACTCAATATCCCCGTGCTGGGCAAACAGAACAGGTTTTGCAGCCGTTTGAGCAAAGATTTTAAAATTATTCACATAATGAAAACCTATACTTTGTTTCAGGCGAGTTTCCCATTCAAATGCATGTAACAGTGAGAAACGCATTGTCTTGGCGAAATAAAGCGTTTTTGAACAACTTCATATAAATCGCTGTAACTTTTCATAGAAGACTCAGACAAACATGTTTATGGCTTTATCTTATAGAACTCAATATCCCCGTGCTGGGCAAACAGAACAGGTTTTGCAGCCGTTTGAGCTAAGATTTTAAAATTATTCACATAATGAAAACCTATACTTTGTCTCAGGCGAGTTTCCCATTCAAATGCATGTAACAGTGAGAAACGCATTGTCTTGGCAAAATAAAGCGTTTTTGTACAACTTCATATAAATCGCTGTAACTTTTGATAGAAGACTCAGACAAACATGTTTATGGATTTATCTTATAGAACTCAATATCCCCGTGCTGGGCAAACAGGTTTTGCAGCCGTTTGAGCTAAGATTTTAAAATTATTCACATAATGAAAACCTATACTTTGTCTCAGGCGAGTTTCCCATTCAAATGCATGTAACAGTGAGAAACGCATTGTCTTGGCGAAATAAAGCGTTTTTGAACAACTTCATATAAATCGCTGTAACTTTTGATAGAAGACTCAGACAAACATGTTTATGGCTTTATCTTATAGAACTCAATATCCCCGTGCTGGGCAAACAGAACAGGTTTTGCAGCCGTTTGAGCTAAGATTTTAAAATTATTCACATAATGAAAACCTATACTTTGTTTCAGGCGAGTTTCCCATTCAAATGCATCTAACAGTGAGAAACGCATTGTCTTGGCGAAATAAAGCGTTTTTGAACAACTTCATATAAATCGCTGTAACTTTTGATAGAAGACTCAGACACACATGTTTATGGCTTTATCTTATAGAACTCAATATCCCCGTGCTGGGCAAATAGAACAGGTTTTGCAGCCGTTTGAGCTAAGATTTTAAAATTATTCACATAATGAAAACCTATACTTTGTTTCAGGCGAGTTTCCCATTCAAATGCATGTAACAGTGAGAAACGCATTGTCTTGGCAAAATAAAGCGTTTTTGTACAACTTCATATAAATCGCTGTAACTTTTGATAGAAGACTCAGACAAACATGTTTATGGATTTATCTTATAGAACTCAATATCCCCGTGCTGGGCAAACAGGTTTTGCAGCCGTTTGAGCTAAGATTTTAAAATTATTCACATAATGAAAACCTATACTTTGTCTCAGGCGAGTTTCCCATTCAAATGCATGTAACAGTGAGAAACGCATTGTCTTGGCGAAATAAAGCGTTTTTGAACAACTTCATATAAATCGCTGTAACTTTTGATAGAAGACTCAGACAAACATGTTTATGGCTTTATCTTATAGAACTCAATATCCCCGTGCTGGGCAAACAGGTTTTGCAGCCGTTTGAGCTAAGATTTTAAAATTATTCACATAATGAAAACCTATACTTTGTTTCAGGCGAGTTTCCCATTCAAATGCATGTAACAGTGAGAAACGCATTGTCTTGGCGAAATAAAGCGTTTTTGAACAACTTCATATAAATCGCTGTAACTTTTGATAGAAGACTCAGACAAACATGTTTATGGCTTTATCTTATAGAACTCAAGGTCCCCGTGCTGGGCAAACAGGATTTGCAGCTGTTTGAGCTAAGATTTTAAAATTATTCACATAATGAAAACCTATACTTTGTCTCAGGCGAGTTTCCCATTCAAATGCATGTAACAGTGAGAAACACACTGTCTTGGCGAAATAAAGCGTTTTTGTACAACTTCATATAAATCGCTGTAACCTTTGATAGAAGACTCAGACAAACATGTTTATGGCTTTATCTTATAGAACTCAATATCCCCGTGCTGGGCAAACAGGTTTTGCAGCCGTTTGAGCTAAGATTTTAAAATTATTCACATAATGAAAACCTATACTTTGTCTCAGGCGAGTTTCCCATTCAAATGCATGTAACAGTGAGAAACGCACTGTCTTGGCGAAATAAAGCGTTTTTGAACAACTTCATATAAATCGCTGTAACTTTTGATAGAAGACTCAGACAAACATGTTTATGGCTTTATCTTATAGAACTCAATATCCCCGTGCTGGGCAAACAGGTTTTGCAGCCGTTTGAGCTAAGATTTTTAAAATTATTCACATAATGAAAACCTATACTTTGTCTCAGGCGAGTTTCCCATTCAAATGCATGTAACAGTGAGAAACGCATTGTCTTGGCGAAATAAAGCGTTTTTGAACAACTTCATATAAATCGCTGTAACTTTTGATAGAAGACTCAGACAAACATGTTTATGGCTTTATCTTATAGAACTCAATATCCCCGTGCTGGGCAAACAGAACAGGTTTTGCAGCCGTTTGAGCTAAGATTTTAAAATTATTCACATAATGAAAACCTATACTTTGTCTCAGGCGAGTTTCCCATTCAAATGCATGTAACAGTGAGAAACGCATTGTCTTGGCGAAATAAAGCGTTTTTGAACAACTTCATATAAATCGCTGTAACTTTTGATAGAAGACTCAGACAAACATGTTTATGGCTTTATCTTATAGAACTCAATATCCCCGTGCTGGGCAAACAGAACAGGTTTTGCAGCCGTTTGAGCTAAGATTTTAAAATTATTCACATAATGAAAACCTATACTTTGTCTCAGGCGAGTTTCCCATTCAAATGCATGTAACAGTGAGAAACGCATTGTCTTGGCGAAATAAAGCGTTTTTGAACAACTTCATATAAATCGCTGTAACTTTTGATAGAAGACTCAGACAAACATGTTTATGGCTTTATCTTATAGAACTCAATATCCCCGTGCTGGGCAAACAGAACAGATTTTGCAGCCGTTTGAGCTAAGATTTTAAAATTATTCACATAATGAAAACCTATACTTTGTCTCAGGCGAGTTTCCCATTCAAATGCATGTAACAGTGAGAAACGCATTGTCTTGGCGAAATAAAGCGTTTTTGAACAACTTCATATAAATCGCTGTAACTTTTGATAGAAGACTCAGACAAACATGTTTATGGCTTTATCTTATAGAACTCAATATCCCCGTGCTGGGCAAACAGAACAGGTTTTGCAGCCGTTTGAGCTAAGATTTTAAAATTATTCACATAATGAAAACCTATACTTTGTCTCAGGCGAGTTTCCCATTCAAATGCATGTAACAGTGAGAAACACACTGTCTTGGCAAAATAAAGCGTTTTTGTACAACTTCATATAAATCGCTGTAACCTTTGATAGAAGACTCAGACAAACATGTTTATGGCTTTATCTTATAGAACTCAATATCCCAGTGCTGGGCAAACAGGTTTTGCAGCCGTTTGAGCTAAGATTTTAAAATTATTCACATAATGAAAACCTATACTTTGTCTCAGGCGAGTTTCCCATTCAAATGCATGTAACAGTGAGAAACACACTGTCTTGGCGAAATAAAGCGTTTTTGTACAACTTCATATAAATCGCTGTAACCTTTGATAGAAGACTCAGACAAACATGTTTATGGCTTTATCTTATAGAACTCAATATCCCCGTGCTGGGCAAACAGGTTTTGCAGCCGTTTGAGCTAAGATTTTAAAATTATTCACATAATGAAAACCTATACTTTGTCTCAGGCGAGTTTCCCATTCAAATGCATGTAACAGTGAGAAACGCATTGTCTTGGCGAAATAAAGCGTTTTTGAACAACTTCATATAAATCGCTGTAACTTTTGATAGAAGACTCAGACAAACATGTTTATGGCTTTATCTTATAGAACTCAATATCCCCGTGCTGGGCAAACAGGTTTTACAGCCGTTTGAGCTAAGATTTTAAAATTATTCACATAATGAAAACCTATACTTTGTCTCAGGCGAGTTTCCCATTCAAATGCATGTAACAGTGAGAAACGCATTGTCTTGGCGAAATAAAGCGTTTTTGAACAACTTCATATAAATCGCTGTAACTTTTGATAGAAGACTCAGACAAACATGTTTATGGCTTTATCTTATAGAACTCAATATCCCCGTGCTGGGCAAACAGAACAGGTTTTGCAGCCGTTTGAGCTAAGATTTTAAAATTATTCACATAATGAAAACCTATACTTTGTCTCAGGCGAGTTTCCCATTCAAATGCATGTAACAGTGAGAAACACACTGTCTTGGCGAAATAAAGCGTTTTTGTACAACTTCATATAAATCGCTGTAACCTTTGATAGAAGACTCAGACAAACATGTTTATGGCTTTATCTTATAGAACTCAATATCCCCGTGCTGGGCAAACAGGTTTTGCAGCCGTTTGAGCTAAGATTTTAAAATTATTCACATAATGAAAACCTATACTTTGTCTCAGGCGAGTTTCCCATTCAAATGCATGTAACAGTGAGAAACACACTGTCTTGGCGAAATAAAGCGTTTTTGTACAACTTCATATAAATCGCTGTAACCTTTGATAGAAGACTCAGACAAACATGTTTATGGCTTTATCTTATAGAACTCAATATCCCCGTGCTGGGCAAACAGGTTTTGCAGCCGTTTGAGCTAAGATTTTAAAATTATTCACATAATGAAAACCTATACTTTGTCTCAGGCGAGTTTCCCATTCAAATGCATGTAACAGTGAGAAACACACTGTCTTGGCGAAATAAAGCGTTTTTGTACAACTTCATATAAATCGCTGTAACTTTTGATAGAAGACTCAGACAAACATGTTTATGGCTTTATCTTATAGAACTCAATATCCCCGTGCTGGGCAAACAGAACAGGTTTTGCAGCCGTTTGAGCTAAGATTTTAAAATTATTCACATAATGAAAACCTATACTTTGTCTCAGGCGAGTTTCCCATTCAAATGCATGTAACAGTGAGAAACGCATTGTCTTGGCGAAATAAAGCGTTTTTGAACAACTTCATATAAATCGCTGTAACTTTTGATAGAAGACTCAGACAAACATGTTTATGGCTTTATCTTATAGAACTCAATATCCCCGTGCTGGGCAAACAGAACAGGTTTTGCAGCCGTTTGAGCTAAGATTTTAAAATTATTCACATAATGAAAACCTATACTTTGTCTCAGGCGAGTTTCCCATTCAAATGCATGTAACAGTGAGAAACGCATTGTCTTGGCGAAATAAAGCGTTTTTGAACAACTTTATATAAATCGCTGTAACTTTTGATAGAAGACTCAGACAAACATGTTTATGGCTTTATCTTATAGAACTCAATATCCCCGTGCTGGGCAAACAGAACAGGTTTTGCAGCCGTTTGAGCTAAGATTTTAAAATTATTCACATAATGAAAACCTATACTTTGTCTCAGGCGAGTTTCCCATTCAAATGCATGTAACAGTGAGAAACACACTGTCTTGGCGAAATAAAGCGTTTTTGTACAACTTCATATAAATCGCTGTAACCTTTGATAGAAGACTCAGACAAACATGTTTATGGCTTTATCTTATAGAACTCAATATCCCCGTGCTGGGCAAACAGGTTTTGCAGCCGTTTGAGCTAAGATTTTAAAATTATTCACATAATGAAAACCTATACTTTGTCTCAGGCGAGTTTCCCATTCAAATGCATGTAACAGTGAGAAACGCACTGTCTTGGCGAAATAAAGCGTTTTTGAACAACTTCATATAAATCGCTGTAACTTTTGATAGAAGACTCAGACAAACATGTTTATGGCTTTATCTTATAGAACTCAATATCCCCGTGCTGGGCAAACAGGTTTTGCAGCCGTTTGAGCTAAGATTTTTAAAATTATTCACATAATGAAAACCTATACTTTGTCTCAGGCGAGTTTCCCATTCAAATGCATGTAACAGTGAGAAACGCATTGTCTTGGCGAAATAAAGCGTTTTTGAACAACTTCATATAAATCGCTGTAACTTTTGATAGAAGACTCAGACAAACATGTTTATGGCTTTATCTTATAGAACTCAATATCCCCGTGCTGGGCAAACAGAACAGGTTTTGCAGCCGTTTGAGCTAAGATTTTAAAATTATTCACATAATGAAAACCTATACTTTGTCTCAGGCGAGTTTCCCATTCAAATGCATGTAACAGTGAGAAACGCATTGTCTTGGCGAAATAAAGCGTTTTTGAACAACTTCATATAAATCGCTGTAACTTTTGATAGAAGACTCAGACAAACATGTTTATGGCTTTATCTTATAGAACTCAATATCCCCGTGCTGGGCAAACAGAACAGGTTTTGCAGCCGTTTGAGCTAAGATTTTAAAATTATTCACATAATGAAAACCTATACTTTGTCTCAGGCGAGTTTCCCATTCAAATGCATGTAACAGTGAGAAACGCATTGTCTTGGCGAAATAAAGCGTTTTTGAACAACTTCATATAAATCGCTGTAACTTTTGATAGAAGACTCAGACAAACATGTTTATGGCTTTATCTTATAGAACTCAATATCCCCGTGCTGGGCAAACAGAACAGATTTTGCAGCCGTTTGAGCTAAGATTTTAAAATTATTCACATAATGAAAACCTATACTTTGTCTCAGGCGAGTTTCCCATTCAAATGCATGTAACAGTGAGAAACGCATTGTCTTGGCGAAATAAAGCGTTTTTGAACAACTTCATATAAATCGCTGTAACTTTTGATAGAAGACTCAGACAAACATGTTTATGGCTTTATCTTATAGAACTCAATATCCCCGTGCTGGGCAAACAGAACAGGTTTTGCAGCCGTTTGAGCTAAGATTTTAAAATTATTCACATAATGAAAACCTATACTTTGTCTCAGGCGAGTTTCCCATTCAAATGCATGTAACAGTGAGAAACACACTGTCTTGGCAAAATAAAGCGTTTTTGTACAACTTCATATAAATCGCTGTAACCTTTGATAGAAGACTCAGACAAACATGTTTATGGCTTTATCTTATAGAACTCAATATCCCAGTGCTGGGCAAACAGGTTTTGCAGCCGTTTGAGCTAAGATTTTAAAATTATTCACATAATGAAAACCTATACTTTGTCTCAGGCGAGTTTCCCATTCAAATGCATGTAACAGTGAGAAACACACTGTCTTGGCGAAATAAAGCGTTTTTGTACAACTTCATATAAATCGCTGTAACCTTTGATAGAAGACTCAGACAAACATGTTTATGGCTTTATCTTATAGAACTCAATATCCCCGTGCTGGGCAAACAGGTTTTGCAGCCGTTTGAGCTAAGATTTTAAAATTATTCACATAATGAAAACCTATACTTTGTCTCAGGCGAGTTTCCCATTCAAATGCATGTAACAGTGAGAAACGCATTGTCTTGGCGAAATAAAGCGTTTTTGAACAACTTCATATAAATCGCTGTAACTTTTGATAGAAGACTCAGACAAACATGTTTATGGCTTTATCTTATAGAACTCAATATCCCCGTGCTGGGCAAACAGGTTTTACAGCCGTTTGAGCTAAGATTTTAAAATTATTCACATAATGAAAACCTATACTTTGTCTCAGGCGAGTTTCCCATTCAAATGCATGTAACAGTGAGAAACGCATTGTCTTGGCGAAATAAAGCGTTTTTGAACAACTTCATATAAATCGCTGTAACTTTTGATAGAAGACTCAGACAAACATGTTTATGGCTTTATCTTATAGAACTCAATATCCCCGTGCTGGGCAAACAGAACAGGTTTTGCAGCCGTTTGAGCTAAGATTTTAAAATTATTCACATAATGAAAACCTATACTTTGTCTCAGGCGAGTTTCCCATTCAAATGCATGTAACAGTGAGAAACACACTGTCTTGGCGAAATAAAGCGTTTTTGTACAACTTCATATAAATCGCTGTAACCTTTGATAGAAGACTCAGACAAACATGTTTATGGCTTTATCTTATAGAACTCAATATCCCCGTGCTGGGCAAACAGGTTTTGCAGCCGTTTGAGCTAAGATTTTAAAATTATTCACATAATGAAAACCTATACTTTGTCTCAGGCGAGTTTCCCATTCAAATGCATGTAACAGTGAGAAACACACTGTCTTGGCGAAATAAAGCGTTTTTGTACAACTTCATATAAATCGCTGTAACCTTTGATAGAAGACTCAGACAAACATGTTTATGGCTTTATCTTATAGAACTCAATATCCCCGTGCTGGGCAAACAGGTTTTGCAGCCGTTTGAGCTAAGATTTTAAAATTATTCACATAATGAAAACCTATACTTTGTCTCAGGCGAGTTTCCCATTCAAATGCATGTAACAGTGAGAAACACACTGTCTTGGCGAAATAAAGCGTTTTTGTACAACTTCATATAAATCGCTGTAACTTTTGATAGAAGACTCAGACAAACATGTTTATGGCTTTATCTTATAGAACTCAATATCCCCGTGCTGGGCAAACAGAACAGGTTTTGCAGCCGTTTGAGCTAAGATTTTAAAATTATTCACATAATGAAAACCTATACTTTGTCTCAGGCGAGTTTCCCATTCAAATGCATGTAACAGTGAGAAACGCATTGTCTTGGCGAAATAAAGCGTTTTTGAACAACTTCATATAAATCGCTGTAACTTTTGATAGAAGACTCAGACAAACATGTTTATGGCTTTATCTTATAGAACTCAATATCCCCGTGCTGGGCAAACAGAACAGGTTTTGCAGCCGTTTGAGCTAAGATTTTAAAATTATTCACATAATGAAAACCTATACTTTGTCTCAGGCGAGTTTCCCATTCAAATGCATGTAACAGTGAGAAACGCATTGTCTTGGCGAAATAAAGCGTTTTTGAACAACTTTATATAAATCGCTGTAACTTTTGATAGAAGACTCAGACAAACATGTTTATGGCTTTATCTTATAGAACTCAATATCCCCGTGCTGGGCAAACAGAACAGGTTTTGCAGCCGTTTGAGCTAAGATTTTAAAATTATTCACATAATGAAAACCTATACTTTGTCTCAGGCGAGTTTCCCATTCAAATGCATGTAACAGTGAGAAACACACTGTCTTGGCGAAATAAAGCGTTTTTGTACAACTTCATATAAATCGCTGTAACCTTTGATAGAAGACTCAGACAAACATGTTTATGGCTTTATCTTATAGAACTCAATATCCCCGTGCTGGGCAAACAGGTTTTGCAGCCGTTTGAGCTAAGATTTTAAAATTATTCACATAATGAAAACCTATACTTTGTCTCAGGCGAGTTTCCCATTCAAATGCATGTAACAGTGAGAAACGCACTGTCTTGGCGAAATAAAGCGTTTTTGAACAACTTCATATAAATCGCTGTAACTTTTGATAGAAGACTCAGACAAACATGTTTATGGCTTTATCTTATAGAACTCAATATCCCCGTGCTGGGCAAACAGGTTTTGCAGCCGTTTGAGCTAAGATTTTAAAATTATTCACATAATGAAAACCTATACTTTGTCTCAGGCGAGTTTCCCATTCAAATGCATGTAACAGTGAGAAACACACTGTCTTGGCAAAATAAAGCGTTTTTGTACAACTTCATATAAATCGCTGTAACCTTTGATAGAAGACTCAGACAAACATGTTTATGGCTTTATCTTATAGAACTCAATATCCCAGTGCTGGGCAAACAGGTTTTGCAGCCGTTTGAGCTAAGATTTTAAAATTATTCACATAATGAAAACCTATACTTTGTCTCAGGCGAGTTTCCCATTCAAATGCATGTAACAGTGAGAAACACACTGTCTTGGCGAAATAAAGCGTTTTTGTACAACTTCATATAAATCGCTGTAACCTTTGATAGAAGACTCAGACAAACATGTTTATGGCTTTATCTTATAGAACTCAATATCCCCGTGCTGGGCAAACAGGTTTTGCAGCCGTTTGAGCTAAGATTTTAAAATTATTCACATAATGAAAACCTATACTTTGTCTCAGGCGAGTTTCCCATTCAAATGCATGTAACAGTGAGAAACGCATTGTCTTGGCGAAATAAAGCGTTTTTGAACAACTTCATATAAATCGCTGTAACTTTTGATAGAAGACTCAGACAAACATGTTTATGGCTTTATCTTATAGAACTCAATATCCCCGTGCTGGGCAAACAGGTTTTACAGCCGTTTGAGCTAAGATTTTAAAATTATTCACATAATGAAAACCTATACTTTGTCTCAGGCGAGTTTCCCATTCAAATGCATGTAACAGTGAGAAACGCATTGTCTTGGCGAAATAAAGCGTTTTTGAACAACTTCATATAAATCGCTGTAACTTTTGATAGAAGACTCAGACAAACATGTTTATGGCTTTATCTTATAGAACTCAATATCCCCGTGCTGGGCAAACAGAACAGGTTTTGCAGCCGTTTGAGCTAAGATTTTAAAATTATTCACATAATGAAAACCTATACTTTGTCTCAGGCGAGTTTCCCATTCAAATGCATGTAACAGTGAGAAACACACTGTCTTGGCGAAATAAAGCGTTTTTGTACAACTTCATATAAATCGCTGTAACCTTTGATAGAAGACTCAGACAAACATGTTTATGGCTTTATCTTATAGAACTCAATATCCCCGTGCTGGGCAAACAGGTTTTGCAGCCGTTTGAGCTAAGATTTTAAAATTATTCACATAATGAAAACCTATACTTTGTCTCAGGCGAGTTTCCCATTCAAATGCATGTAACAGTGAGAAACACACTGTCTTGGCGAAATAAAGCGTTTTTGTACAACTTCATATAAATCGCTGTAACCTTTGATAGAAGACTCAGACAAACATGTTTATGGCTTTATCTTATAGAACTCAATATCCCCGTGCTGGGCAAACAGGTTTTGCAGCCGTTTGAGCTAAGATTTTAAAATTATTCACATAATGAAAACCTATACTTTGTCTCAGGCGAGTTTCCCATTCAAATGCATGTAACAGTGAGAAACACACTGTCTTGGCGAAATAAAGCGTTTTTGTACAACTTCATATAAATCGCTGTAACTTTTGATAGAAGACTCAGACAAACATGTTTATGGCTTTATCTTATAGAACTCAATATCCCCGTGCTGGGCAAACAGAACAGGTTTTGCAGCCGTTTGAGCTAAGATTTTAAAATTATTCACATAATGAAAACCTATACTTTGTCTCAGGCGAGTTTCCCATTCAAATGCATGTAACAGTGAGAAACGCATTGTCTTGGCGAAATAAAGCGTTTTTGAACAACTTCATATAAATCGCTGTAACTTTTGATAGAAGACTCAGACAAACATGTTTATGGCTTTATCTTATAGAACTCAATATCCCCGTGCTGGGCAAACAGAACAGGTTTTGCAGCCGTTTGAGCTAAGATTTTAAAATTATTCACATAATGAAAACCTATACTTTGTCTCAGGCGAGTTTCCCATTCAAATGCATGTAACAGTGAGAAACGCATTGTCTTGGCGAAATAAAGCGTTTTTGAACAACTTTATATAAATCGCTGTAACTTTTGATAGAAGACTCAGACAAACATGTTTATGGCTTTATCTTATAGAACTCAATATCCCCGTGCTGGGCAAACAGAACAGGTTTTGCAGCCGTTTGAGCTAAGATTTTAAAATTATTCACATAATGAAAACCTATACTTTGTCTCAGGCGAGTTTCCCATTCAAATGCATGTAACAGTGAGAAACACACTGTCTTGGCGAAATAAAGCGTTTTTGTACAACTTCATATAAATCGCTGTAACCTTTGATAGAAGACTCAGACAAACATGTTTATGGCTTTATCTTATAGAACTCAATATCCCCGTGCTGGGCAAACAGGTTTTGCAGCCGTTTGAGCTAAGATTTTAAAATTATTCACATAATGAAAACCTATACTTTGTCTCAGGCGAGTTTCCCATTCAAATGCATGTAACAGTGAGAAACGCACTGTCTTGGCGAAATAAAGCGTTTTTGAACAACTTCATATAAATCGCTGTAACTTTTGATAGAAGACTCAGACAAACATGTTTATGGCTTTATCTTATAGAACTCAATATCCCCGTGCTGGGCAAACAGGTTTTGCAGCCGTTTGAGCTAAGATTTTAAAATTATTCACATAATGAAAACCTATACTTTGTCTCAGGCGAGTTTCCCATTCAAATGCATGTAACAGTGAGAAACGCATTGTCTTGGCGAAATAAAGCGTTTTTGAACAACTTCATATAAATCGCTGTAACTTTTGATAGAAGACTCAGACAAACATGTTTATGGCTTTATCTTATAGAACTCAATATCCCCGTGCTGGGCAAACAGAACAGGTTTTGCAGCCGTTTGAGCTAAGATTTTAAAATTATTCACATAATGAAAACCTATACTTTGTCTCAGGCGAGTTTCCCATTCAAATGCATGTAACAGTGAGAAACGCATTGTCTTGGCGAAATAAAGCGTTTTTGAACAACTTCATATAAATCGCTGTAACTTTTGATAGAAGACTCAGACAAACATGTTTATGGCTTTATCTTATAGAACTCAATATCCCCGTGCTGGGCAAACAGAACAGGTTTTGCAGCCGTTTGAGCTAAGATTTTAAAATTATTCACATAATGAAAACCTATACTTTGTCTCAGGCGAGTTTCCCATTCAAATGCATGTAACAGTGAGAAACACACTGTCTTGGCGAAATAAAGCGTTTTTGTACAACTTCATATAAATCGCTGTAACCTTTGATAGAAGACTCAGACAAACATGTTTATGGCTTTATCTTATAGAACTCAATATCCCAGTGCTGGGCAAACAGGTTTTGCAGCCGTTTGAGCTAAGATTTTAAAATTATTCACATAATGAAAACCTATACTTTGTCTCAGGCGAGTTTCCCATTCAAATGCATGTAACAGTGAGAAACACACTGTCTTGGCGAAATAAAGCGTTTTTGTACAACTTCATATAAATCGCTGTAACCTTTGATAGAAGACTCAGACAAACATGTTTATGGCTTTATCTTATAGAACTCAATATCCCCGTGCTGGGCAAACAGGTTTTGCAGCCGTTTGAGCTAAGATTTTAAAATTATTCACATAATGAAAACCTATACTTTGTCTCAGGCGAGTTTCCCATTCAAATGCATGTAACAGTGAGAAACGCATTGTCTTGGCGAAATAAAGCGTTTTTGAACAACTTCATATAAATCGCTGTAACTTTTGATAGAAGACTCAGACAAACATGTTTATGGCTTTATCTTATAGAACTCAATATCCCCGTGCTGGGCAAACAGAACAGGTTTTGCAGCCGTTTGAGCTAAGATTTTAAAATTATTCACATAATGAAAACCTATACTTTGTCTCAGGCGAGTTTCCCATTCAAATGCATGTAACAGTGAGAAACGCATTGTCTTGGCGAAATAAAGCGTTTTTGAACAACTTCATATAAATCGCTGTAACTTTTGATAGAAGACTCAGACAAACATGTTTATGGCTTTATCTTATAGAACTCAATATCCCCGTGCTGGGCAAACAGAACAGGTTTTGCAGCCGTTTGAGCTAAGATTTTAAAATTATTCACATAATGAAAACCTATACTTTGTCTCAGGCGAGTTTCCCATTCAAATGCATGTAACAGTGAGAAACGCATTGTCTTGGCGAAATAAAGCGTTTTTGAACAACTTTATATAAATCGCTGTAACTTTTGATAGAAGACTCAGACAAACATGTTTATGGCTTTATCTTATAGAACTCAATATCCCCGTGCTGGGCAAACAGAACAGGTTTTGCAGCCGTTTGAGCTAAGATTTTAAAATTATTCACATAATGAAAACCTATACTTTGTCTCAGGCGAGTTTCCCATTCAAATGCATGTAACAGTGAGAAACACACTGTCTTGGCGAAATAAAGCGTTTTTGTACAACTTCATATAAATCGCTGTAACCTTTGATAGAAGACTCAGACAAACATGTTTATGGCTTTATCTTATAGAACTCAATATCCCCGTGCTGGGCAAACAGGTTTTGCAGCCGTTTGAGCTAAGATTTTAAAATTATTCACATAATGAAAACCTATACTTTGTCTCAGGCGAGTTTCCCATTCAAATGCATGTAACAGTGAGAAACGCACTGTCTTGGCGAAATAAAGCGTTTTTGAACAACTTCATATAAATCGCTGTAACTTTTGATAGAAGACTCAGACAAACATGTTTATGGCTTTATCTTATAGAACTCAATATCCCCGTGCTGGGCAAACAGGTTTTGCAGCCGTTTGAGCTAAGATTTTAAAATTATTCACATAATGAAAACCTATACTTTGTCTCAGGCGAGTTTCCCATTCAAATGCATGTAACAGTGAGAAACGCATTGTCTTGGCGAAATAAAGCGTTTTTGAACAACTTCATATAAATCGCTGTAACTTTTGATAGAAGACTCAGACAAACATGTTTATGGCTTTATCTTATAGAACTCAATATCCCCGTGCTGGGCAAACAGAACAGGTTTTGCAGCCGTTTGAGCTAAGATTTTAAAATTATTCACATAATGAAAACCTATACTTTGTCTCAGGCGAGTTTCCCATTCAAATGCATGTAACAGTGAGAAACGCATTGTCTTGGCGAAATAAAGCGTTTTTGAACAACTTCATATAAATCGCTGTAACTTTTGATAGAAGACTCAGACAAACATGTTTATGGCTTTATCTTATAGAACTCAATATCCCCGTGCTGGGCAAACAGAACAGGTTTTGCAGCCGTTTGAGCTAAGATTTTAAAATTATTCACATAATGAAAACCTATACTTTGTCTCAGGCGAGTTTCCCATTCAAATGCATGTAACAGTGAGAAACGCATTGTCTTGGCGAAATAAAGCGTTTTTGAACAACTTCATATAAATCGCTGTAACTTTTGATAGAAGACTCAGACAAACATGTTTATGGCTTTATCTTATAGAACTCAATATCCCCGTGCTGGGCAAACAGAACAGGTTTTGCAGCCGTTTGAGCTAAGATTTTAAAATTATTCACATAATGAAAACCTATACTTTGTCTCAGGCGAGTTTCCCATTCAAATGCATGTAACAGTGAGAAACACACTGTCTTGGCGAAATAAAGCGTTTTTGTACAACTTCATATAAATCGCTGTAACCTTTGATAGAAGACTCAGACAAACATGTTTATGGCTTTATCTTATAGAACTCAATATCCCAGTGCTGGGCAAACAGGTTTTGCAGCCGTTTGAGCTAAGATTTTAAAATTATTCACATAATGAAAACCTATACTTTGTCTCAGGCGAGTTTCCCATTCAAATGCATGTAACAGTGAGAAACACACTGTCTTGGCGAAATAAAGCGTTTTTGTACAACTTCATATAAATCGCTGTAACCTTTGATAGAAGACTCAGACAAACATGTTTATGGCTTTATCTTATAGAACTCAATATCCCCGTGCTGGGCAAACAGGTTTTGCAGCCGTTTGAGCTAAGATTTTAAAATTATTCACATAATGAAAACCTATACTTTGTCTCAGGCGAGTTTCCCATTCAAATGCATGTAACAGTGAGAAACGCATTGTCTTGGCGAAATAAAGCGTTTTTGAACAACTTCATATAAATCGCTGTAACTTTTGATAGAAGACTCAGACAAACATGTTTATGGCTTTATCTTATAGAACTCAATATCCCCGTGCTGGGCAAACAGAACAGGTTTTGCAGCCGTTTGAGCTAAGATTTTAAAATTATTCACATAATGAAAACCTATACTTTGTCTCAGGCGAGTTTCCCATTCAAATGCATGTAACAGTGAGAAACGCATTGTCTTGGCGAAATAAAGCGTTTTTGAACAACTTCATATAAATCGCTGTAACTTTTGATAGAAGACTCAGACAAACATGTTTATGGCTTTATCTTATAGAACTCAATATCCCCGTGCTGGGCAAACAGAACAGGTTTTGCAGCCGTTTGAGCTAAGATTTTAAAATTATTCACATAATGAAAACCTATACTTTGTCTCAGGCGAGTTTCCCATTCAAATGCATGTAACAGTGAGAAACACACTGTCTTGGCGAAATAAAGCGTTTTTGTACAACTTCATATAAATCGCTGTAACCTTTGATAGAAGACTCAGACAAACATGTTTATGGCTTTATCTTATAGAACTCAATATCCCCGTGCTGGGCAAACAGGTTTTGCAGCCGTTTGAGCTAAGATTTTAAAATTATTCACATAATGAAAACCTATACTTTGTCTCAGGCGAGTTTCCCATTCAAATGCATGTAACAGTGAGAAACACACTGTCTTGGCGAAATAAAGCGTTTTTGTACAACTTCATATAAATCGCTGTAACCTTTGATAGAAGACTCAGACAAACATGTTTATGGCTTTATCTTATAGAACTCAATATCCCCGTGCTGGGCAAACAGGTTTTGCAGCCGTTTGAGCTAAGATTTTAAAATTATTCACATAATGAAAACCTATACTTTGTCTCAGGCGAGTTTCCCATTCAAATGCATGTAACAGTGAGAAACACACTGTCTTGGCGAAATAAAGCGTTTTTGTACAACTTCATATAAATCGCTGTAACTTTTGATAGAAGACTCAGACAAACATGTTTATGGCTTTATCTTATAGAACTCAATATCCCCGTGCTGGGCAAACAGAACAGGTTTTGCAGCCGTTTGAGCTAAGATTTTAAAATTATTCACATAATGAAAACCTATACTTTGTCTCAGGCGAGTTTCCCATTCAAATGCATGTAACAGTGAGAAACGCATTGTCTTGGCGAAATAAAGCGTTTTTGAACAACTTCATATAAATCGCTGTAACTTTTGATAGAAGACTCAGACAAACATGTTTATGGCTTTATCTTATAGAACTCAATATCCCCGTGCTGGGCAAACAGAACAGGTTTTGCAGCCGTTTGAGCTAAGATTTTAAAATTATTCACATAATGAAAACCTATACTTTGTCTCAGGCGAGTTTCCCATTCAAATGCATGTAACAGTGAGAAACGCATTGTCTTGGCGAAATAAAGCGTTTTTGAACAACTTTATATAAATCGCTGTAACTTTTGATAGAAGACTCAGACAAACATGTTTATGGCTTTATCTTATAGAACTCAATATCCCCGTGCTGGGCAAACAGAACAGGTTTTGCAGCCGTTTGAGCTAAGATTTTAAAATTATTCACATAATGAAAACCTATACTTTGTCTCAGGCGAGTTTCCCATTCAAATGCATGTAACAGTGAGAAACACACTGTCTTGGCGAAATAAAGCGTTTTTGTACAACTTCATATAAATCGCTGTAACCTTTGATAGAAGACTCAGACAAACATGTTTATGGCTTTATCTTATAGAACTCAATATCCCCGTGCTGGGCAAACAGGTTTTGCAGCCGTTTGAGCTAAGATTTTAAAATTATTCACATAATGAAAACCTATACTTTGTCTCAGGCGAGTTTCCCATTCAAATGCATGTAACAGTGAGAAACGCACTGTCTTGGCGAAATAAAGCGTTTTTGAACAACTTCATATAAATCGCTGTAACTTTTGATAGAAGACTCAGACAAACATGTTTATGGCTTTATCTTATAGAACTCAATATCCCCGTGCTGGGCAAACAGGTTTTGCAGCCGTTTGAGCTAAGATTTTAAAATTATTCACATAATGAAAACCTATACTTTGTCTCAGGCGAGTTTCCCATTCAAATGCATGTAACAGTGAGAAACGCATTGTCTTGGCGAAATAAAGCGTTTTTGAACAACTTCATATAAATCGCTGTAACTTTTGATAGAAGACTCAGACAAACATGTTTATGGCTTTATCTTATAGAACTCAATATCCCCGTGCTGGGCAAACAGAACAGGTTTTGCAGCCGTTTGAGCTAAGATTTTAAAATTATTCACATAATGAAAACCTATACTTTGTCTCAGGCGAGTTTCCCATTCAAATGCATGTAACAGTGAGAAACGCATTGTCTTGGCGAAATAAAGCGTTTTTGAACAACTTCATATAAATCGCTGTAACTTTTGATAGAAGACTCAGACAAACATGTTTATGGCTTTATCTTATAGAACTCAATATCCCCGTGCTGGGCAAACAGAACAGGTTTTGCAGCCGTTTGAGCTAAGATTTTAAAATTATTCACATAATGAAAACCTATACTTTGTCTCAGGCGAGTTTCCCATTCAAATGCATGTAACAGTGAGAAACACACTGTCTTGGCGAAATAAAGCGTTTTTGTACAACTTCATATAAATCGCTGTAACCTTTGATAGAAGACTCAGACAAACATGTTTATGGCTTTATCTTATAGAACTCAATATCCCAGTGCTGGGCAAACAGGTTTTGCAGCCGTTTGAGCTAAGATTTTAAAATTATTCACATAATGAAAACCTATACTTTGTCTCAGGCGAGTTTCCCATTCAAATGCATGTAACAGTGAGAAACACACTGTCTTGGCGAAATAAAGCGTTTTTGTACAACTTCATATAAATCGCTGTAACCTTTGATAGAAGACTCAGACAAACATGTTTATGGCTTTATCTTATAGAACTCAATATCCCCGTGCTGGGCAAACAGGTTTTGCAGCCGTTTGAGCTAAGATTTTAAAATTATTCACATAATGAAAACCTATACTTTGTCTCAGGCGAGTTTCCCATTCAAATGCATGTAACAGTGAGAAACGCATTGTCTTGGCGAAATAAAGCGTTTTTGAACAACTTCATATAAATCGCTGTAACTTTTGATAGAAGACTCAGACAAACATGTTTATGGCTTTATCTTATAGAACTCAATATCCCCGTGCTGGGCAAACAGAACAGGTTTTGCAGCCGTTTGAGCTAAGATTTTAAAATTATTCACATAATGAAAACCTATACTTTGTCTCAGGCGAGTTTCCCATTCAAATGCATGTAACAGTGAGAAACGCATTGTCTTGGCGAAATAAAGCGTTTTTGAACAACTTCATATAAATCGCTGTAACTTTTGATAGAAGACTCAGACAAACATGTTTATGGCTTTATCTTATAGAACTCAATATCCCCGTGCTGGGCAAACAGAACAGGTTTTGCAGCCGTTTGAGCTAAGATTTTAAAATTATTCACATAATGAAAACCTATACTTTGTCTCAGGCGAGTTTCCCATTCAAATGCATGTAACAGTGAGAAACGCATTGTCTTGGCGAAATAAAGCGTTTTTGAACAACTTTATATAAATCGCTGTAACTTTTGATAGAAGACTCAGACAAACATGTTTATGGCTTTATCTTATAGAACTCAATATCCCCGTGCTGGGCAAACAGAACAGGTTTTGCAGCCGTTTGAGCTAAGATTTTAAAATTATTCACATAATGAAAACCTATACTTTGTCTCAGGCGAGTTTCCCATTCAAATGCATGTAACAGTGAGAAACACACTGTCTTGGCGAAATAAAGCGTTTTTGTACAACTTCATATAAATCGCTGTAACCTTTGATAGAAGACTCAGACAAACATGTTTATGGCTTTATCTTATAGAACTCAATATCCCCGTGCTGGGCAAACAGGTTTTGCAGCCGTTTGAGCTAAGATTTTAAAATTATTCACATAATGAAAACCTATACTTTGTCTCAGGCGAGTTTCCCATTCAAATGCATGTAACAGTGAGAAACGCACTGTCTTGGCGAAATAAAGCGTTTTTGAACAACTTCATATAAATCGCTGTAACTTTTGATAGAAGACTCAGACAAACATGTTTATGGCTTTATCTTATAGAACTCAATATCCCCGTGCTGGGCAAACAGGTTTTGCAGCCGTTTGAGCTAAGATTTTAAAATTATTCACATAATGAAAACCTATACTTTGTCTCAGGCGAGTTTCCCATTCAAATGCATGTAACAGTGAGAAACGCATTGTCTTGGCGAAATAAAGCGTTTTTGAACAACTTCATATAAATCGCTGTAACTTTTGATAGAAGACTCAGACAAACATGTTTATGGCTTTATCTTATAGAACTCAATATCCCCGTGCTGGGCAAACAGAACAGGTTTTGCAGCCGTTTGAGCTAAGATTTTAAAATTATTCACATAATGAAAACCTATACTTTGTCTCAGGCGAGTTTCCCATTCAAATGCATGTAACAGTGAGAAACGCATTGTCTTGGCGAAATAAAGCGTTTTTGAACAACTTCATATAAATCGCTGTAACTTTTGATAGAAGACTCAGACAAACATGTTTATGGCTTTATCTTATAGAACTCAATATCCCCGTGCTGGGCAAACAGAACAGGTTTTGCAGCCGTTTGAGCTAAGATTTTAAAATTATTCACATAATGAAAACCTATACTTTGTCTCAGGCGAGTTTCCCATTCAAATGCATGTAACAGTGAGAAACGCATTGTCTTGGCGAAATAAAGCGTTTTTGAACAACTTCATATAAATCGCTGTAACTTTTGATAGAAGACTCAGACAAACATGTTTATGGCTTTATCTTATAGAACTCAATATCCCCGTGCTGGGCAAACAGAACAGGTTTTGCAGCCGTTTGAGCTAAGATTTTAAAATTATTCACATAATGAAAACCTATACTTTGTCTCAGGCGAGTTTCCCATTCAAATGCATGTAACAGTGAGAAACACACTGTCTTGGCGAAATAAAGCGTTTTTGTACAACTTCATATAAATCGCTGTAACCTTTGATAGAAGACTCAGACAAACATGTTTATGGCTTTATCTTATAGAACTCAATATCCCAGTGCTGGGCAAACAGGTTTTGCAGCCGTTTGAGCTAAGATTTTAAAATTATTCACATAATGAAAACCTATACTTTGTCTCAGGCGAGTTTCCCATTCAAATGCATGTAACAGTGAGAAACACACTGTCTTGGCGAAATAAAGCGTTTTTGTACAACTTCATATAAATCGCTGTAACCTTTGATAGAAGACTCAGACAAACATGTTTATGGCTTTATCTTATAGAACTCAATATCCCCGTGCTGGGCAAACAGGTTTTGCAGCCGTTTGAGCTAAGATTTTAAAATTATTCACATAATGAAAACCTATACTTTGTCTCAGGCGAGTTTCCCATTCAAATGCATGTAACAGTGAGAAACGCATTGTCTTGGCGAAATAAAGCGTTTTTGAACAACTTCATATAAATCGCTGTAACTTTTGATAGAAGACTCAGACAAACATGTTTATGGCTTTATCTTATAGAACTCAATATCCCCGTGCTGGGCAAACAGAACAGGTTTTGCAGCCGTTTGAGCTAAGATTTTAAAATTATTCACATAATGAAAACCTATACTTTGTCTCAGGCGAGTTTCCCATTCAAATGCATGTAACAGTGAGAAACGCATTGTCTTGGCGAAATAAAGCGTTTTTGAACAACTTCATATAAATCGCTGTAACTTTTGATAGAAGACTCAGACAAACATGTTTATGGCTTTATCTTATAGAACTCAATATCCCCGTGCTGGGCAAACAGAACAGGTTTTGCAGCCGTTTGAGCTAAGATTTTAAAATTATTCACATAATGAAAACCTATACTTTGTCTCAGGCGAGTTTCCCATTCAAATGCATGTAACAGTGAGAAACACACTGTCTTGGCGAAATAAAGCGTTTTTGTACAACTTCATATAAATCGCTGTAACCTTTGATAGAAGACTCAGACAAACATGTTTATGGCTTTATCTTATAGAACTCAATATCCCAGTGCTGGGCAAACAGGTTTTGCAGCCGTTTGAGCTAAGATTTTAAAATTATTCACATAATGAAAACCTATACTTTGTCTCAGGCGAGTTTCCCATTCAAATGCATGTAACAGTGAGAAACACACTGTCTTGGCGAAATAAAGCGTTTTTGTACAACTTCATATAAATCGCTGTAACCTTTGATAGAAGACTCAGACAAACATGTTTATGGCTTTATCTTATAGAACTCAATATCCCCGTGCTGGGCAAACAGGTTTTGCAGCCGTTTGAGCTAAGATTTTAAAATTATTCACATAATGAAAACCTATACTTTGTCTCAGGCGAGTTTCCCATTCAAATGCATGTAACAGTGAGAAACGCATTGTCTTGGCGAAATAAAGCGTTTTTGAACAACTTCATATAAATCGCTGTAACTTTTGATAGAAGACTCAGACAAACATGTTTATGGCTTTATCTTATAGAACTCAATATCCCCGTGCTGGGCAAACAGAACAGGTTTTGCAGCCGTTTGAGCTAAGATTTTAAAATTATTCACATAATGAAAACCTATACTTTGTCTCAGGCGAGTTTCCCATTCAAATGCATGTAACAGTGAGAAACGCATTGTCTTGGCGAAATAAAGCGTTTTTGAACAACTTTATATAAATCGCTGTAACTTTTGATAGAAGACTCAGACAAACATGTTTATGGCTTTATCTTATAGAACTCAATATCCCCGTGCTGGGCAAACAGAACAGGTTTTGCAGCCGTTTGAGCTAAGATTTTAAAATTATTCACATAATGAAAACCTATACTTTGTCTCAGGCGAGTTTCCCATTCAAATGCATGTAACAGTGAGAAACGCACTGTCTTGGCGAAATAAAGCGTTTTTGTACAACTTCATATAAATCGCTGTAACCTTTGATAGAAGACTCAGACAAACATGTTTATGGCTTTATCTTATAGAACTCAATATCCCCGTGCTGGGCAAACAGGTTTTGCAGCCGTTTGAGCTAAGATTTTAAAATTATTCACATAATGAAAACCTATACTTTGTCTCAGGCGAGTTTCCCATTCAAATGCATGTAACAGTGAGAAACGCACTGTCTTGGCGAAATAAAGCGTTTTTGAACAACTTCATATAAATCGCTGTAACTTTTGATAGAAGACTCAGACAAACATGTTTATGGCTTTATCTTATAGAACTCAATATCCCCGTGCTGGGCAAACAGGTTTTGCAGCCGTTTGAGCTAAGATTTTAAAATTATTCACATAATGAAAACCTATACTTTGTCTCAGGCGAGTTTCCCATTCAAATGCATGTAACAGTGAGAAACGCATTGTCTTGGCGAAATAAAGCGTTTTTGAACAACTTCATATAAATCGCTGTAACTTTTGATAGAAGACTCAGACAAACATGTTTATGGCTTTATCTTATAGAACTCAATATCCCCGTGCTGGGCAAACAGAACAGGTTTTGCAGCCGTTTGAGCTAAGATTTTAAAATTATTCACATAATGAAAACCTATACTTTGTCTCAGGCGAGTTTCCCATTCAAATGCATGTAACAGTGAGAAACGCATTGTCTTGGCGAAATAAAGCGTTTTTGAACAACTTCATATAAATCGCTGTAACTTTTGATAGAAGACTCAGACAAACATGTTTATGGCTTTATCTTATAGAACTCAATATCCCCGTGCTGGGCAAACAGAACAGGTTTTGCAGCCGTTTGAGCTAAGATTTTAAAATTATTCACATAATGAAAACCTATACTTTGTCTCAGGCGAGTTTCCCATTCAAATGCATGTAACAGTGAGAAACACACTGTCTTGGCGAAATAAAGCGTTTTTGTACAACTTCATATAAATCGCTGTAACCTTTGATAGAAGACTCAGACAAACATGTTTATGGCTTTATCTTATAGAACTCAATATCCCAGTGCTGGGCAAACAGGTTTTGCAGCCGTTTGAGCTAAGATTTTAAAATTATTCACATAATGAAAACCTATACTTTGTCTCAGGCGAGTTTCCCATTCAAATGCATGTAACAGTGAGAAACACACTGTCTTGGCGAAATAAAGCGTTTTTGTACAACTTCATATAAATCGCTGTAACCTTTGATAGAAGACTCAGACAAACATGTTTATGGCTTTATCTTATAGAACTCAATATCCCCGTGCTGGGCAAACAGGTTTTGCAGCCGTTTGAGCTAAGATTTTCAAATTATTCACATAATGAAAACCTATACTTTGTCTCAGGCGAGTTTCCCATTCAAATGCATGTAACAGTGAGAAACGCATTGTCTTGGCGAAATAAAGCGTTTTTGAACAACTTCATATAAATCGCTGTAACTTTTGATAGAAGACTCAGACAAACATGTTTATGGCTTTATCTTATAGAACTCAATATCCCCGTGCTGGGCAAACAGGTTTTGCAGCCGTTTGAGCTAAGATTTTAAAATTATTCACATAATGAAAACCTATACTTTGTCTCAGGCGAGTTTCCCATTCAAATGCATGTAACAGTGAGAAACGCATTGTCTTGGCGAAATAAAGCGTTTTTGAACAACTTCATATAAATCGCTGTAACTTTTGATAGAAGACTCAGACAAACATGTTTATGGCTTTATCTTATAGAACTCAATATCCCCGTGCTGGGAAAACAGAACAGGTTTTGCAGCCGTTTGAGCTAAGATTTTAAAATTATTCACATAATGAAAACCTATACTTTGTCTCAGGCGAGTTTCCCATTCAAATGCATGTAACAGTGAGAAACACACTGTCTTGGCGAAATAAAGCGTTTTTGTACAACTTCATATAAATCGCTGTAACCTTTGATAGAAGACTCAGACAAACATGTTTATGGCTTTATCTTATAGAACTCAATATCCCCGTGCTGGGCAAACAGGTTTTGCAGCCGTTTGAGCTAAGATTTTAAAATTATTCACATAATGAAAACCTATACTTTGTCTCAGGCGAGTTTCCCATTCAAATGCATGTAACAGTGAGAAACGCATTGTCTTGGCGAAATAAAGCGTTTTTGAACAACTTCATATAAATCGCTGTAACTTTTGATAGAAGACTCAGACAAACATGTTTATGGCTTTATCTTATAGAACTCAATATCCCCGTGCTGGGCAAACAGGTTTTGCAGCCGTTTGAGCTAAGATTTTAAAATTATTCACATAATGAAAACCTATACTTTGTCTCAGGCGAGTTTCCCATTCAAATGCATGTAACAGTGAGAAACACTGTCTTGGCGAAATAAAGCGTTTTTGAACAACTTCATATAAATCGCTGTAACTTTTGATAGAAGACTCAGACAAACATGTTTATGGCTTTATCTTATAGAACTCAATATCCCCGTGCTGGGCAACCAGGTTTTGCAGCCGTTTGAGCTAAGATTTTCAAATTATTCACATAATGAAAACCTATACTTTGTCTCAGGCGAGTTTCCCATTCAAATGCATGTAACAGTGAGAAACGCATTGTCTTGGCGAAATAAAGCGTTTTTGAACAACTTCATATAAATCGCTGTAACTTTTGATAGAAGACTCAGACAAACATGTTTATGGCTTTATCTTATAGAACTCAATATCCCCGTGCTGGGCAAACAGAACAGGTTTTGCAGCCGTTTGAGCTAAGATTTTAAAATTATTCACATAATGAAAACCTATACTTTGTCTCAGGCGAGTTTCCCATTCAAATGCATGTAACAGTGAGAAACGCATTGTCTTGGCGAAATAAAGCGTTTTTGAACAACTTCATATAAATCGCTGTAACTTTTGATAGAAGACTCAGACAAACATGTTTATGGCTTTATCTTATAGAACTCAATATCCCCGTGCTGGGCAAACAGAACAGGTTTTGCAGCCGTTTGAGCTAAGATTTTAAAATTATTCACATAATGAAAACCTATACTTTGTCTCAGGCGAGTTTCCCATTCAAATGCATGTAACAGTGAGAAACACACTGTCTTGGCGAAATAAAGCGTTTTTGAACAACTTCATATAAATCGCTGTAACCTTTGATAGAAGACTCAGACAAACATGTTTATGGCTTTATCTTATAGAACTCGATATCCCCGTGCTGGGCAAACAGGTTTTGCAGCCGTTTGAGCTAAGATTTTAAAATTATTCACATAATGAAAACCTATACTTTGTCTCAGGCGAGTTTCCCATTCAAATGCATGTAACAGTGAGAAACGCATTGTCTTGGCGAAATAAAGCGTTTTTGAACAACTTCATATAAATCGCTGTAACTTTTGATAGAAGACTCAGACAAACATGTTTATGGCTTTATCTTATAGAACTCAATATCCCCGTGCTGGGCAAACAGGTTTTGCAGCCGTTTGAGCTAAGATTTTAAAATTATTCACATAATGAAAACCTATACTTTGTCTCAGGCGAGTTTCCCATTCAAATGCATGTAACAGTGAGAAACACACTGTCTTGGCGAAATAAAGTGTTTTTGTACAACTTCATATAAATCGCTGTAACCTTTGATAGAAGACTCAGACAAACATGTTTATGGCTTTATCTTATAGAACTCAATATCCCCGTGCTGGGCAAACAGGTTTTGCAGCCGTTTGAGCTAAGATTTTAAAATTATTCACATAATGAAAACCTATACTTTGTCTCAGGCGAGTTTCCCATTCAAATGCATGTAACAGTGAGAAACGCATTGTCTTGGCGAAATAAAGCGTTTTTGAACAACTTCATATAAATCGCTGTAACTTTTGATAGAAGACTCAGACAAACATGTTTATGGCTTTATCTTATAGAACTCAATATCCCCGTGCTGGGCAAACAGGTTTTGCAGCCGTTTGAGCTAAGATTTTAAAATTATTCACATAATGAAAACCTATACTTTGTCTCAGGCGAGTTTCCCATTCAAATGCATGTAACAGTGAGAAACGCATTGTCTTGGCGAAATAAAGCGTTTTTGAACAACTTCATATAAATCGCTGTAACTTTTGATAGAAGACTCAGACAAACATGTTTATGGCTTTATCTTATAGAACTCAATATCCCCGTGCTGGGAAAACAGAACAGGTTTTGCAGCCGTTTGAGCTAAGATTTTAAAATTATTCACATAATGAAAACCTATACTTTGTCTCAGGCGAGTTTCCCATTCAAATGCATGTAACAGTGAGAAACACACTGTCTTGGCGAAATAAAGCGTTTTTGTACAACTTCATATAAATCGCTGTAACCTTTGATAGAAGACTCAGACAAACATGTTTATGGCTTTATCTTATAGAACTCAATATCCCCGTGCTGGGCAAACAGGTTTTGCAGCCGTTTGAGCTAAGATTTTAAAATTATTCACATAATGAAAACCTATACTTTGTCTCAGGCGAGTTTCCCATTCAAATGCATGTAACAGTGAGAAACGCATTGTCTTGGCGAAATAAAGCGTTTTTGAACAACTTCATATAAATCGCTGTAACTTTTGATAGAAGACTCAGACAAACATGTTTATGGCTTTATCTTATAGAACTCAATATCCCCGTGCTGGGCAAACAGGTTTTGCAGCCGTTTGAGCTAAGATTTTAAAATTATTCACATAATGAAAACCTATACTTTGTCTCAGGCGAGTTTCCCATTCAAATGCATGTAACAGTGAGAAACACTGTCTTGGCGAAATAAAGCGTTTTTGAACAACTTCATATAAATCGCTGTAACTTTTGATAGAAGACTCAGACAAACATGTTTATGGCTTTATCTTATAGAACTCAATATCCCCGTGCTGGGCAACCAGGTTTTGCAGCCGTTTGAGCTAAGATTTTAAAATTATTCACATAATGAAAACCTATACTTTGTCTCAGGCGAGTTTCCCATTCAAATGCATGTAACAGTGAGAAACGCATTGTCTTGGCGAAATAAAGCGTTTTTGAACAACTTCATATAAATCGCTGTAACTTTTGATAGAAGACTCAGACAAACATGTTTATGGCTTTATCTTATAGAACTCAATATCCCCGTGCTGGGCAAACAGAACAGGTTTTGCAGCCGTTTGAGCTAAGATTTTAAAATTATTCACATAATGAAAACCTATACTTTGTCTCAGGCGAGTTTCCCATTCAAATGCATGTAACAGTGAGAAACGCATTGTCTTGGCGAAATAAAGCGTTTTTGAACAACTTCATATAAATCGCTGTAACTTTTGATAGAAGACTCAGACAAACATGTTTATGGCTTTATCTTATAGAACTCAATATCCCCGTGCTGGGCAAACAGAACAGGTTTTGCAGCCGTTTGAGCTAAGATTTTAAAATTATTCACATAATGAAAACCCATACTTTGTCTCAGGCGAGTTTCCCATTCAAATGCATGTAACAGTGAGAAACACACTGTCTTGGCGAAATAAAGCGTTTTTGAACAACTTCATATAAATCGCTGTAACCTTTGATAGAAGACTCAGACAAACATGTTTATGGCTTTATCTTATAGAACTCGATATCCCCGTGCTGGGCAAACAGGTTTTGCAGCCGTTTGAGCTAAGATTTTAAAATTATTCACATAATGAAAACCTATACTTTGTCTCAGGCGAGTTTCCCATTCAAATGCATGTAACAGTGAGAAACGCATTGTCTTGGCGAAATAAAGCGTTTTTGAACAACTTCATATAAATCGCTGTAACTTTTGATAGAAGACTCAGACAAACATGTTTATGGCTTTATCTTATAGAACTCAATATCCCCGTGCTGGGCAAACAGGTTTTGCAGCCGTTTGAGCTAAGATTTTAAAATTATTCACATAATGAAAACCTATACTTTGTCTCAGGCGAGTTTCCCATTCAAATGCATGTAACAGTGAGAAACACACTGTCTTGGCGAAATAAAGTGTTTTTGTACAACTTCATATAAATCGCTGTAACCTTTGATAGAAGACTCAGACAAACATGTTTATGGCTTTATCTTATAGAACTCAATATCCCCGTGCTGGGCAAACAGGTTTTGCAGCCGTTTGAGCTAAGATTTTAAAATTATTCACATAATGAAAACCTATACTTTGTCTCAGGCGAGTTTCCCATTCAAATGCATGTAACAGTGAGAAACGCATTGTCTTGGCGAAATAAAGCGTTTTTGAACAACTTCATATAAATCGCTGTAACTTTTGATAGAAGACTCAGACAAACATGTTTATGGCTTTATCTTATAGAACTCAATATCCCCGTGCTGGGCAAACAGGTTTTGCAGCCGTTTGAGCTAAGATTTTAAAATTATTCACATAATGAAAACCTATACTTTGTCTCAGGCGAGTTTCCCATTCAAATGCATGTAACAGTGAGAAACGCATTGTCTTGGCGAAATAAAGCGTTTTTGAACAACTTCATATAAATCGCTGTAACTTTTGATAGAAGACTCAGACAAACATGTTTATGGCTTTATCTTATAGAACTCAATATCCCCGTGCTGGGCAAACAGAACAGGTTTTGCAGCCGTTTGAGCTGAGATTTTAAAATTATTCACATAATGAAAACCTATACTTTGTTTCAGGCGAGTTTCCCATTCAAATGCATGTAACAGTGAGAAACGCATTGTCTTGGCGAAATAAAGCGTTTTTGAACAACTTCATATAAATCGCTGTAACTTTTGATAGAAGACTCAGACAAACATGTTTATGGCTTTATCTTATAGAACTCAATATCCCCGTGCTGGGCAACCAGGTTTTGCAGCCGTTTGAGCTAAGATTTTAAAATTATTCACATAATGAAAACCTATACTTTGTCTCAGGCGAGTTTCCCATTCAAATGCATGTAACAGTGAGAAACGCATTGTCTTGGCGAAATAAAGCGTTTTTGAACAACTTCATATAAATCGCTGTAACTTTTGATAGAAGACTCAGACAAACATGTTTATGGCTTTATCTTATAGAACTCAATATCCCCGTGCTGGGCAACCAGGTTTTGCAGCCGTTTGAGCTAAGATTTTAAAATTATTCACATAATGAAAACCTATACTTTGTCTCAGGCGAGTTTCCCATTCAAATGCATGTAACAGTGAGAAACGCATTGTCTTGGCGAAATAAAGCGTTTTTGAACAACTTCATATAAATCGCTGTAACTTTTGATAGAAGACTCAGACAAACATGTTTATGGCTTTATCTTATAGAACTCAATATCCCCGTGCTGGGGAAACAGAACAGGTTTTGCAGCCGTTTGAGCTAAGATTTTAAAATTATTCACATAATGAAAACCTATACTTTGTCTCAGGCGAGTTTCCCATTCAAATGCATGTAACAGTGAGAAACGCATTGTCTTGGCGAAATAAAGCGTTTTTGAACAACTTCATATAAATCGCTGTAACTTTTGATAGAAGACTCAGACAAACATGTTTATGGCTTTATCTTATAGAACTCAATATCCCCGTGCTGGGCAAACAGAACAGGTTTTGCAGCCGTTTGAGCTAAGATTTTAAAATTATTCACATAATGAAAACCTATACTTTGTCTCAGGCGAGTTTCCCATTCAAATGCATGTAACAGTGAGAAACGCATTGTCTTGGCGAAATAAAGCGTTTTTGAACAACTTCATATAAATCGCTGTAACTTTTGATAGAAGACTCAGACAAACATGTTTATGGCTTTATCTTATAGAACTCAATATCCCTGTGCTGGGCAAACAGAACAGGTTTTGCAGCCGTTTGAGCTAAGATTTTAAAATTATTCACATAATGAAAACCTATACTTTGTCTCAGGCGAGTTTCCCATTCAAATGCATGTAACAGTGAGAAACACACTGTCTTGGCGAAATAAAGCGTTTTTGTACAACTTCATATAAATCGCTGTAACCTTTGATAGAAGACTCAGACAAACATGTTTATGGCTTTATCTTATAGAACTCAATATCCCCGTGCTGGGCAAACAGAACAGGTTTTGCAGCCGTTTGAGCTAAGATTTTAAAATTATTCACATAATGAAAACCTATACTTTGTCTCAGGCGAGTTTCCCATTCAAATGCATGTAACAGTGAGAAACACACTGTCTTGGCGAAATAAAGCGTTTTTGTACAACTTCATATAAATCGCTGTAACTTTTGATAGAAGACTCAGACAAACATGTTTATGGCTTTATCTTATAGAACTCAATATCCCTGTGCTGGGCAAACAGGTTTTGCAGCCGTTTGAGCTAAGACTTTAAAATTATTCACATAATGAAAACCTATACTTTGTCTCAGGCGAGTTTCCCATTCAAATGCATGTAACAGTGAGAAACGCATTGTCTTGGCGAAATAAAGCGTTTTTGTACAACTTCATATAAATCGCTGTAACTTTTGATAGAAGACTCAGACAAACATGTTTATGGCTTTATCTTATAGAACTCAATATCCCCGTGCTGGGCAAACAGAACAGGTTTTGCAGCCGTTTGAGCTAAGATTTTAAAATTATTCACATAATGAAAACCTATACTTTGTCTCAGGCGAGTTTCCCATTCAAATGCATGTAACAGTGAGAAACGCATTGTCTTGGCGAAATAAAGCGTTTTTGAACAACTTCATATAAATCGCTCTAACTTTTGATAGAAGACTCAGACAAACATGTTTATGGCTTTATCTTATAGAACTCAATATCCCTGTGCTGGGCAAACAGGTTTTGCAGCCGTTTGAGCTAAGACTTTAAAATTATTCACATAATGAAAACCTATACTTTGTCTCAGGCGAGTTTCCCATTCAAATGCATGTAACAGTGAGAAACGCATTGTCTTGGCGAAATAAAGCGTTTTTGAACAACTTCATATAAATCGCTGTAACTTTTGATAGAAGACTCAGACAAACATGTTTATGGCTTTATCTTATAGAACTCAATATCCCCGTGCTGGGCAAACAGAACAGGTTTTGCAGCCGTTTGAGCTAAGATTTTAAAATTATTCACATAATGAAAACCTATACTTTGTCTCAGGCGAGTTTCCCATTCAAATGCATGTAACAGTGAGAAACGCATTGTCTTGGCGAAATAAAGCGTTTTTGAACAACTTCATATAAATCGCTGTAACTTTTGATAGAAGACTCAGACAAACATGTTTATGGCTTTATCTTATAGAACTCAATATCCCCGTGCTGGGCAAACAGAACAGGTTTTGCAGCTGTTTGAGCTAAGATTTTAAAATTATTCACATAATGAAAACCTATACTTTGTCTCAGGCGAGTTTCCCATTCAAATGCATGTAACAGTGAGAAACGCATTGTCTTGGCGAAATAAAGCGTTTTTGAACAACTTCATATAAATCGCTGTAACTTTTGATAGAAGACTCAGACAAACATGTTTATGGCTTTATCTTATAGAACTCAATATCCCCGTGCTGGGCAAACAGAACAGGTTTTGCAGCCGTTTGAGCTAAGATTTTAAAATTATTCACATAATGAAAACCTATACTTTGTCTCAGGCGAGTTTCCCATTCAAATGCATGTAACAGTGAGAAACGCATTGTCTTGGCGAAATAAAGCGTTTTTGAACAACTTCATATAAATCGCTGTAACTTTTGATAGAAGACTCAGACAAACATGTTTATGGCTTTATCTTATAGAACTCAATATCCCCGTGCTGGGCAAACAGAACAGGTTTTGCAGCCGTTTGAGCTAAGATTTTAAAATTATTCACATAATGAAAACCTATACTTTGTCTCAGGCGAGTTTCCCATTCAAATGCATGTAACAGTGAGAAACGCATTGTCTTGGCGAAATAAAGCGTTTTTGAACAACTTCATATAAATCGCTGTAACTTTTGATAGAAGACTCAGACAAACATGTTTATGGCTTTATCTTATAGAACTCAATATCCCCGTGCTGGGCAAACAGAACAGGTTTTGCAGCCGTTTGAGCTAAGATTTTAAAATTATTCACATAATGAAAACCTATACTTTGTCTCAGGCGAGTTTCCCATTCAAATGCATGTAACAGTGAGAAACGCATTGTCTTGGCGAAATAAAGCGTTTTTGAACAACTTCATATAAATCGCTGTAACTTTTGATAGAAGACTCAGACAAACATGTTTATGGCTTTATCTTATAGAACTCAATATCCCCGTGCTGGGCAAACAGAACAGGTTTTGCAGCCGTTTGAGCTAAGATTTTAAAATTATTCACATAATGAAAACCTATACTTTGTCTCAGGCGAGTTTCCCATTCAAATGCATGTAACAGTGAGAAACACACTGTCTTGGCGAAATAAAGCGTTTTTGTACAACTTCATATAAATCGCTGTAACCTTTGATAGAAGACTCAGACAAACATGTTTATGGCTTTATCTTATAGAACTCAATATCCCCGTGCTGGGCAAACAGAACAGGTTTTGCAGCCGTTTGAGCTAAGATTTTAAAATTATTCACATAATGAAAACCTATACTTTGTCTCAGGCGAGTTTCCCATTCAAATGCATGTAACAGTGAGAAACGCATTGTCTTGGCGAAATAAAGCGTTTTTGAACAACTTCATATAAATCGCTGTAACCTTTGATAGAAGACTCAGACAAACATGTTTATGGCTTTATCTTATAGAACTCAATATCCCCGTGCTGGGCAAACAGAACAGGTTTTGCAGCCGTTTGAGCTAAGATTTTAAAATTATTCACATAATGAAAACCTATACTTTGTCTCAGGCGAGTTTCCCATTCAAATGCATGTAACAGTGAGAAACACACTGTCTTGGCGAAATAAAGCGTTTTTGAACAACTTCATATAAATCGCTCTAACTTTTGATAGAAGACTCAGACAAACATGTTTATGGCTTTATCTTATAGAACTCAATATCCCTGTGCTGGGCAAACAGGTTTTGCAGCCGTTTGAGCTAAGATTTTAAAATTATTCACATAATGAAAACCTATACTTTGTCTCAGGCGAGTTTCCCATTCAAATGCATGTAACAGTGAGAAACGCATTGTCTTGGCGAAATAAAGCGTTTTTGAACAACTTCATATAAATCGCTGTAACTTTTGATAGAAGACTCAGACAAACATGTTTATGGCTTTATCTTATAGAACTCAATATCCCCGTGCTGGGCAAACAGGTTTTGCAGCCGTTTGAGCTAAGATTTTAAAATTATTCACATAATGAAAACCTATACTTTGTCTCAGGCGAGTTTCCCATTCAAATGCATGTAACAGTGAGAAACGCATTGTCTTGGCGAAATAAAGCGTTTTTGAACAACTTCATATAAATCGCTGTAACTTTTGATAGAAGACTCAGACAAACATGTTTATGGCTTTATCTTATAGAACTCAATATCCCCGTGCTGGGCAACCAGGTTTTGCAGCCGTTTGAGCTAAGATTTTAAAATTATTCACATAATGAAAACCTATACTTTGTCTCAGGCGAGTTTCCCATTCAAATGCATGTAACAGTGAGAAACGCATTGTCTTGGCGAAATAAAGCGTTTTTGAACAACTTCATATAAATCGCTGTAACTTTTGATAGAAGACTCAGACAAACATGTTTATGGCTTTATCTTATAGAACTCAATATCCCCGTGCTGGGCAAACAGAACAGGTTTTGCAGCCGTTTGAGCTAAGATTTTAAAATTATTCACATAATGAAAACCTATACTTTGTCTCAGGCGAGTTTCCCATTCAAATGCATGTAACAGTGAGAAACGCATTGTCTTGGCGAAATAAAGCGTTTTTGAACAACTTCATATAAATCGCTGTAACTTTTGATAGAAGACTCAGACAAACATGTTTATGGCTTTATCTTATAGAACTCAATATCCCCGTGCTGGGCAAACAGAACAGGTTTTGCAGCCGTTTGAGCTAAGATTTTAAAATTATTCACATAATGAAAACCTATACTTTGTCTCAGGCGAGTTTCCCATTCAAATGCATGTAACAGTGAGAAACACACTGTCTTGGCGAAATAAAGCGTTTTTGAACAACTTCATATAAATCGCTGTAACCTTTGATAGAAGACTCAGACAAACATGTTTATGGCTTTATCTTATAGAACTCGATATCCCCGTGCTGGGCAAACAGGTTTTGCAGCCGTTTGAGCTAAGATTTTAAAATTATTCACATAATGAAAACCTATACTTTGTCTCAGGCGAGTTTCCCATTCAAATGCATGTAACAGTGAGAAACGCATTGTCTTGGCGAAATAAAGCGTTTTTGAACAACTTCATATAAATCGCTGTAACTTTTGATAGAAGACTCAGACAAACATGTTTATGGCTTTATCTTATAGAACTCAATATCCCCGTGCTGGGCAAACAGGTTTTGCAGCCGTTTGAGCTAAGATTTTAAAATTATTCACATAATGAAAACCTATACTTTGTCTCAGGCGAGTTTCCCATTCAAATGCATGTAACAGTGAGAAACACACTGTCTTGGCGAAATAAAGTGTTTTTGTACAACTTCATATAAATCGCTGTAACCTTTGATAGAAGACTCAGACAAACATGTTTATGGCTTTATCTTATAGAACTCAATATCCCCGTGCTGGGCAAACAGGTTTTGCAGCCGTTTGAGCTAAGATTTTAAAATTATTCACATAATGAAAACCTATACTTTGTCTCAGGCGAGTTTCCCATTCAAATGCATGTAACAGTGAGAAACGCATTGTCTTGGCGAAATAAAGCGTTTTTGAACAACTTCATATAAATCGCTGTAACTTTTGATAGAAGACTCAGACAAACATGTTTATGGCTTTATCTTATAGAACTCAATATCCCCGTGCTGGGCAAACAGGTTTTGCAGCCGTTTGAGCTAAGATTTTAAAATTATTCACATAATGAAAACCTATACTTTGTCTCAGGCGAGTTTCCCATTCAAATGCATGTAACAGTGAGAAACGCATTGTCTTGGCGAAATAAAGCGTTTTTGAACAACTTCATATAAATCGCTGTAACTTTTGATAGAAGACTCAGACAAACATGTTTATGGCTTTATCTTATAGAACTCAATATCCCCGTGCTGGGCAAACAGAACAGGTTTTGCAGCCGTTTGAGCTGAGATTTTAAAATTATTCACATAATGAAAACCTATACTTTGTTTCAGGCGAGTTTCCCATTCAAATGCATGTAACAGTGAGAAACGCATTGTCTTGGCGAAATAAAGCGTTTTTGAACAACTTCATATAAATCGCTGTAACTTTTGATAGAAGACTCAGACAAACATGTTTATGGCTTTATCTTATAGAACTCAATATCCCCGTGCTGGGCAACCAGGTTTTGCAGCCGTTTGAGCTAAGATTTTAAAATTATTCACATAATGAAAACCTATACTTTGTCTCAGGCGAGTTTCCCATTCAAATGCATGTAACAGTGAGAAACGCATTGTCTTGGCGAAATAAAGCGTTTTTGAACAACTTCATATAAATCGCTGTAACTTTTGATAGAAGACTCAGACAAACATGTTTATGGCTTTATCTTATAGAACTCAATATCCCCGTGCTGGGCAAACAGAACAGGTTTTGCAGCCGTTTGAGCTAAGATTTTAAAATTATTCACATAATGAAAACCTATACTTTGTCTCAGGCGAGTTTCCCATTCAAATGCATGTAACAGTGAGAAACGCATTGTCTTGGCGAAATAAAGCGTTTTTGAACAACTTCATATAAATCGCTGTAACTTTTGATAGAAGACTCAGACAAACATGTTTATGGCTTTATCTTATAGAACTCAATATCCCCGTGCTGGGCAAACAGAACAGGTTTTGCAGCCGTTTGAGCTAAGATTTTAAAATTATTCACATAATGAAAACCTATACTTTGTCTCAGGCGAGTTTCCCATTCAAATGCATGTAACAGTGAGAAACGCATTGTCTTGGCGAAATAAAGCGTTTTTGAACAACTTCATATAAATCGCTGTAACTTTTGATAGAAGACTCAGACAAACATGTTTATGGCTTTATCTTATAGAACTCAATATCCCTGTGCTGGGCAAACAGAACAGGTTTTGCAGCCGTTTGAGCTAAGATTTTAAAATTATTCACATAATGAAAACCTATACTTTGTCTCAGGCGAGTTTCCCATTCAAATGCATGTAACAGTGAGAAACACACTGTCTTGGCGAAATAAAGCGTTTTTGTACAACTTCATATAAATCGCTGTAACCTTTGATAGAAGACTCAGACAAACATGTTTATGGCTTTATCTTATAGAACTCAATATCCCCGTGCTGGGCAAACAGAACAGGTTTTGCAGCCGTTTGAGCTAAGATTTTAAAATTATTCACATAATGAAAACCTATACTTTGTCTCAGGCGAGTTTCCCATTCAAATGCATGTAACAGTGAGAAACACACTGTCTTGGCGAAATAAAGCGTTTTTGTACAACTTCATATAAATCGCTGTAACTTTTGATAGAAGACTCAGACAAACATGTTTATGGCTTTATCTTATAGAACTCAATATCCCTGTGCTGGGCAAACAGGTTTTGCAGCCGTTTGAGCTAAGACTTTAAAATTATTCACATAATGAAAACCTATACTTTGTCTCAGGCGAGTTTCCCATTCAAATGCATGTAACAGTGAGAAACGCATTGTCTTGGCGAAATAAAGCGTTTTTGTACAACTTCATATAAATCGCTGTAACTTTTGATAGAAGACTCAGACAAACATGTTTATGGCTTTATCTTATAGAACTCAATATCCCCGTGCTGGGCAAACAGAACAGGTTTTGCAGCCGTTTGAGCTAAGATTTTAAAATTATTCACATAATGAAAACCTATACTTTGTCTCAGGCGAGTTTCCCATTCAAATGCATGTAACAGTGAGAAACGCATTGTCTTGGCGAAATAAAGCGTTTTTGAACAACTTCATATAAATCGCTGTAACTTTTGATAGAAGACTCAGACAAACATGTTTATGGCTTTATCTTATAGAACTCAATATCCCCGTGCTGGGCAAACAGAACAGGTTTTGCAGCCGTTTGAGCTAAGATTTTAAAATTATTCACATAATGAAAACCTATACTTTGTCTCAGGCGAGTTTCCCATTCAAATGCATGTAACAGTGAGAAACGCATTGTCTTGGCGAAATAAAGCGTTTTTGAACAACTTCATATAAATCGCTGTAACTTTTGATAGAAGACTCAGACAAACATGTTTATGGCTTTATCTTATAGAACTCAATATCCCCGTGCTGGGCAAACAGAACAGGTTTTGCAGCTGTTTGAGCTAAGATTTTAAAATTATTCACATAATGAAAACCTATACTTTGTCTCAGGCGAGTTTCCCATTCAAATGCATGTAACAGTGAGAAACGCATTGTCTTGGCGAAATAAAGCGTTTTTGAACAACTTCATATAAATCGCTGTAACTTTTGATAGAAGACTCAGACAAACATGTTTATGGCTTTATCTTATAGAACTCAATATCCCCGTGCTGGGCAAACAGAACAGGTTTTGCAGCCGTTTGAGCTAAGATTTTAAAATTATTCACATAATGAAAACCTATACTTTGTCTCAGGCGAGTTTCCCATTCAAATGCATGTAACAGTGAGAAACGCATTGTCTTGGCGAAATAAAGCGTTTTTGAACAACTTCATATAAATCGCTGTAACTTTTGATAGAAGACTCAGACAAACATGTTTATGGCTTTATCTTATAGAACTCAATATCCCCGTGCTGGGCAAACAGAACAGGTTTTGCAGCCGTTTGAGCTAAGATTTTAAAATTATTCACATAATGAAAACCTATACTTTGTCTCAGGCGAGTTTCCCATTCAAATGCATGTAACAGTGAGAAACGCATTGTCTTGGCGAAATAAAGCGTTTTTGAACAACTTCATATAAATCGCTGTAACTTTTGATAGAAGACTCAGACAAACATGTTTATGGCTTTATCTTATAGAACTCAATATCCCCGTGCTGGGCAAACAGAACAGGTTTTGCAGCCGTTTGAGCTAAGATTTTAAAATTATTCACATAATGAAAACCTATACTTTGTCTCAGGCGAGTTTCCCATTCAAATGCATGTAACAGTGAGAAACACACTGTCTTGGCGAAATAAAGCGTTTTTGTACAACTTCATATAAATCGCTGTAACCTTTGATAGAAGACTCAGACAAACATGTTTATGGCTTTATCTTATAGAACTCAATATCCCCGTGCTGGGCAAACAGAACAGGTTTTGCAGCCGTTTGAGCTAAGATTTTAAAATTATTCACATAATGAAAACCTATACTTTGTCTCAGGCGAGTTTCCCATTCAAATGCATGTAACAGTGAGAAACGCATTGTCTTGGCGAAATAAAGCGTTTTTGAACAACTTCATATAAATCGCTGTAACTTTTGATAGAAGACTCAGACAAACATGTTTATGGCTTTATCTTATAGAACTCAATATCCCGTGCTGGGCAAACAGAACAGGTTTTGCAGCCGTTTGAGCTAAGATTTTAAAATTATTCACATAATGAAAACCTATACTTTGTCTCAGGCGAGTTTCCCATTCAAATGCATGTAACAGTGAGAAACACACTGTCTTGGCGAAATAAAGCGTTTTTGAACAACTTCATATAAATCGCTCTAACTTTTGATAGAAGACTCAGACAAACATGTTTATGGCTTTATCTTATAGAACTCAATATCCCTGTGCTGGGCAAACAGGTTTTGCAGCCGTTTGAGCTAAGATTTTAAAATTATTCACATAATGAAAACCTATACTTTGTCTCAGGCGAGTTTCCCATTCAAATGCATGTAACAGTGAGAAACGCATTGTCTTGGCGAAATAAAGCGTTTTTGAACAACTTCATATAAATCGCTGTAACTTTTGATAGAAGACTCAGACAAACATGTTTATGGCTTTATCTTATAGAACTCAATATCCCCGTGCTGGGCAAACAGGTTTTGCAGCCGTTTGAGCTAAGATTTTAAAATTATTCACATAATGAAAACCTATACTTTGTCTCAGGCGAGTTTCCCATTCAAATGCATGTAACAGTGAGAAACGCATTGTCTTGGCGAAATAAAGCGTTTTTGAACAACTTCATATAAATCGCTGTAACTTTTGATAGAAGACTCAGACAAACATGTTTATGGCTTTATCTTATAGAACTCAATATCCCCGTGCTGGGCAACCAGGTTTTGCAGCCGTTTGAGCTAAGATTTTAAAATTATTCACATAATGAAAACCTATACTTTGTCTCAGGCGAGTTTCCCATTCAAATGCATGTAACAGTGAGAAACGCATTGTCTTGGCGAAATAAAGCGTTTTTGAACAACTTCATATAAATCGCTGTAACTTTTGATAGAAGACTCAGACAAACATGTTTATGGCTTTATCTTATAGAACTCAATATCCCCGTGCTGGGCAAACAGAACAGGTTTTGCAGCCGTTTGAGCTAAGATTTTAAAATTATTCACATAATGAAAACCTATACTTTGTCTCAGGCGAGTTTCCCATTCAAATGCATGTAACAGTGAGAAACGCATTGTCTTGGCGAAATAAAGCGTTTTTGAACAACTTCATATAAATCGCTGTAACTTTTGATAGAAGACTCAGACAAACATGTTTATGGCTTTATCTTATAGAACTCAATATCCCCGTGCTGGGCAAACAGAACAGGTTTTGCAGCCGTTTGAGCTAAGATTTTAAAATTATTCACATAATGAAAACCTATACTTTGTCTCAGGCGAGTTTCCCATTCAAATGCATGTAACAGTGAGAAACACACTGTCTTGGCGAAATAAAGCGTTTTTGTACAACTTCATATAAATCGCTGTAACCTTTGATAGAAGACTCAGACAAACATGTTTATGGCTTTATCTTATAGAACTCAATATCCCCGTGCTGGGCAAACAGAACAGGTTTTGCAGCCGTTTGAGCTAAGATTTTAAAATTATTCACATAATGAAAACCTATACTTTGTCTCAGGCGAGTTTCCCATTCAAATGCATGTAACAGTGAGAAACGCATTGTCTTGGCGAAATAAAGCGTTTTTGAACAACTTCATATAAATCGCTGTAACTTTTGATAGAAGACTCAGACAAACATGTTTATGGCTTTATCTTATAGAACTCAACATCCCCGTGCTGGGCAAACAGAACAGGTTTTGCAGCCGTTTGAGCTAAGATTTTAAAATTATTCACATAATGAAAACCTATACTTTGTCTCAGGCGAGTTTCCCATTCAAATGCATGTAACAGTGAGAAACGCATTGTCTTGGCGAAATAAAGCGTTTTTGAACAACTTCATATAAATCGCTGTAACTTTTGATAGAAGACTCAGACAAACATGTTTATGGCTTTATCTTATAGAACTCAATATCCCTGTGCTGGGCAAACAGGTTTTGCAGCCGTTTGAGCTAAGATTTTAAAATTATTCACATAATGAAAACCTATACTTTGTCTCAGGCGAGTTTCCCATTCAAATGCATGTAACAGTGAGAAACGCATTGTCTTGGCGAAATAAAGCGTTTTTGAACAACTTCATATAAATCGCTGTAACTTTTGATAGAAGACTCAGACAAACATGTTTATGGCTTTATCTTATAGAACTCAATATCCCCGTGCTGGGCAAACAGGTTTTGCAGCCGTTTGAGCTAAGATTTTAAAATTATTCACATAATGAAAACCTATACTTTGTCTCAGGCGAGTTTCCCATTCAAATGCATGTAACAGTGAGAAACGCATTGTCTTGGCGAAATAAAGCGTTTTTGAACAACTTCATATAAATCGCTGTAACTTTTGATAGAAGACTCAGACAAACATGTTTATGGCTTTATCTTATAGAACTCAATATCCCCGTGCTGGGCAACCAGGTTTTGCAGCCGTTTGAGCTAAGATTTTAAAATTATTCACATAATGAAAACCTATACTTTGTCTCAGGCGAGTTTCCCATTCAAATGCATGTAACAGTGAGAAACGCATTGTCTTGGCGAAATAAAGCGTTTTTGAACAACTTCATATAAATCGCTGTAACTTTTGATAGAAGACTCAGACAAACATGTTTATGGCTTTATCTTATAGAACTCAATATCCCCGTGCTGGGCAAACAGAACAGGTTTTGCAGCCGTTTGAGCTAAGATTTTAAAATTATTCACATAATGAAAACCTATACTTTGTCTCAGGCGAGTTTCCCATTCAAATGCATGTAACAGTGAGAAACGCATTGTCTTGGCGAAATAAAGCGTTTTTGAACAACTTCATATAAATCGCTGTAACTTTTGATAGAAGACTCAGACAAACATGTTTATGGCTTTATCTTATAGAACTCAATATCCCTGTGCTGGGCAAACAGGTTTTGCAGCCGTTTGAGCTAAGATTTTAAAATTATTCACATAATGAAAACCTATACTTTGTCTCAGGCGAGTTTCCCATTCAAATGCATGTAACAGTGAGAAACGCATTGTCTTGGCGAAATAAAGCGTTTTTGAACAACTTCATATAAATCGCTGTAACTTTTGATAGAAGACTCAGACAAACATGTTTATGGCTTTATCTTATAGAACTCAATATCCCCGTGCTGGGCAAACAGGTTTTGCAGCCGTTTGAGCTAAGATTTTAAAATTATTCACATAATGAAAACCTATACTTTGTCTCAGGCGAGTTTCCCATTCAAATGCATGTAACAGTGAGAAACGCATTGTCTTGGCGAAATAAAGCGTTTTTGAACAACTTCATATAAATCGCTGTAACTTTTGATAGAAGACTCAGACAAACATGTTTATGGCTTTATCTTATAGAACTCAATATCCCCGTGCTGGGCAACCAGGTTTTGCAGCCGTTTGAGCTAAGATTTTAAAATTATTCACATAATGAAAACCTATACTTTGTCTCAGGCGAGTTTCCCATTCAAATGCATGTAACAGTGAGAAACGCATTGTCTTGGCGAAATAAAGCGTTTTTGAACAACTTCATATAAATCGCTGTAACTTTTGATAGAAGACTCAGACAAACATGTTTATGGCTTTATCTTATAGAACTCAATATCCCCGTGCTGGGCAAACAGAACAGGTTTTGCAGCCGTTTGAGCTAAGATTTTAAAATTATTCACATAATGAAAACCTATACTTTGTCTCAGGCGAGTTTCCCATTCAAATGCATGTAACAGTGAGAAACGCATTGTCTTGGCGAAATAAAGCGTTTTTGAACAACTTCATATAAATCGCTGTAACTTTTGATAGAAGACTCAGACAAACATGTTTATGGCTTTATCTTATAGAACTCAATATCCCCGTGCTGGGCAAACAGAACAGGTTTTGCAGCCGTTTGAGCTAAGATTTTAAAATTATTCACATAATGAAAACCTATACTTTGTCTCAGGCGAGTTTCCCATTCAAATGCATGTAACAGTGAGAAACACACTGTCTTGGCGAAATAAAGCGTTTTTGTACAACTTCATATAAATCGCTGTAACCTTTGATAGAAGACTCAGACAAACATGTTTATGGCTTTATCTTATAGAACTCAATATCCCCGTGCTGGGCAAACAGAACAGGTTTTGCAGCCGTTTGAGCTAAGATTTTAAAATTATTCACATAATGAAAACCTATACTTTGTCTCAGGCGAGTTTCCCATTCAAATGCATGTAACAGTGAGAAACACACTGTCTTGGCGAAATAAAGCGTTTTTGAACAACTTCATATAAATCGCTCTAACTTTTGATAGAAGACTCAGACAAACATGTTTATGGCTTTATCTTATAGAACTCAATATCCCTGTGCTGGGCAAACAGGTTTTGCAGCCGTTTGAGCTAAGATTTTAAAATTATTCACATAATGAAAACCTATACTTTGTCTCAGGCGAGTTTCCCATTCAAATGCATGTAACAGTGAGAAACGCATTGTCTTGGCGAAATAAAGCGTTTTTGAACAACTTCATATAAATCGCTGTAACTTTTGATAGAAGACTCAGACAAACATGTTTATGGCTTTATCTTATAGAACTCAATATCCCCGTGCTGGGCAAACAGGTTTTGCAGCCGTTTGAGCTAAGATTTTAAAATTATTCACATAATGAAAACCTATACTTTGTCTCAGGCGAGTTTCCCATTCAAATGCATGTAACAGTGAGAAACGCATTGTCTTGGCGAAATAAAGCGTTTTTGAACAACTTCATATAAATCGCTGTAACTTTTGATAGAAGACTCAGACAAACATGTTTATGGCTTTATCTTATAGAACTCAATATCCCCGTGCTGGGCAAACAGGTTTTGCAGCCGTTTGAGCTAAGATTTTAAAATTATTCACATAATGAAAACCTATACTTTGTCTCAGGCGAGTTTCCCATTCAAATGCATGTAACAGTGAGAAACGCATTGTCTTGGCGAAATAAAGCGTTTTTGAACAACTTCATATAAATCGCTGTAACTTTTGATAGAAGACTCAGACAAACATGTTTATGGCTTTATCTTATAGAACTCAATATCCCCGTGCTGGGCAACCAGGTTTTGCAGCCGTTTGAGCTAAGATTTTAAAATTATTCACATAATGAAAACCTATACTTTGTCTCAGGCGAGTTTCCCATTCAAATGCATGTAACAGTGAGAAACGCATTGTCTTGGCGAAATAAAGCGTTTTTGAACAACTTCATATAAATCGCTGTAACTTTTGATAGAAGACTCAGACAAACATGTTTATGGCTTTATCTTATAGAACTCAATATCCCCGTGCTGGGCAAACAGAACAGGTTTTGCAGCCGTTTGAGCTAAGATTTTAAAATTATTCACATAATGAAAACCTATACTTTGTCTCAGGCGAGTTTCCCATTCAAATGCATGTAACAGTGAGAAACGCATTGTCTTGGCGAAATAAAGCGTTTTTGAACAACTTCATATAAATCGCTGTAACTTTTGATAGAAGACTCAGACAAACATGTTTATGGCTTTATCTTATAGAACTCAATATCCCCGTGCTGGGCAAACAGAACAGGTTTTGCAGCCGTTTGAGCTAAGATTTTAAAATTATTCACATAATGAAAACCTATACTTTGTCTCAGGCGAGTTTCCCATTCAAATGCATGTAACAGTGAGAAACACACTGTCTTGGCGAAATAAAGCGTTTTTGTACAACTTCATATAAATCGCTGTAACCTTTGATAGAAGACTCAGACAAACATGTTTATGGCTTTATCTTATAGAACTCAATATCCCCGTGCTGGGCAAACAGAACAGGTTTTGCAGCCGTTTGAGCTAAGATTTTAAAATTATTCACATAATGAAAACCTATACTTTGTCTCAGGCGAGTTTCCCATTCAAATGCATGTAACAGTGAGAAACACACTGTCTTGGCGAAATAAAGCGTTTTTGAACAACTTCATATAAATCGCTCTAACTTTTGATAGAAGACTCAGACAAACATGTTTATGGCTTTATCTTATAGAACTCAATATCCCTGTGCTGGGCAAACAGGTTTTGCAGCCGTTTGAGCTAAGATTTTAAAATTATTCACATAATGAAAACCTATACTTTGTCTCAGGCGAGTTTCCCATTCAAATGCATGTAACAGTGAGAAACGCATTGTCTTGGCGAAATAAAGCGTTTTTGAACAACTTCATATAAATCGCTGTAACTTTTGATAGAAGACTCAGACAAACATGTTTATGGCTTTATCTTATAGAACTCAATATCCCCGTGCTGGGCAAACAGGTTTTGCAGCCGTTTGAGCTAAGATTTTAAAATTATTCACATAATGAAAACCTATACTTTGTCTCAGGCGAGTTTCCCATTCAAATGCATGTAACAGTGAGAAACGCATTGTCTTGGCGAAATAAAGCGTTTTTGAACAACTTCATATAAATCGCTGTAACTTTTGATAGAAGACTCAGACAAACATGTTTATGGCTTTATCTTATAGAACTCAATATCCCTGTGCTGGGCAACCAGGTTTTGCAGCCGTTTGAGCTAAGATTTTAAAATTATTCACATAATGAAAACCTATACTTTGTCTCAGGCGAGTTTCCCATTCAAATGCATGTAACAGTGAGAAACGCATTGTCTTGGCGAAATAAAGCGTTTTTGAACAACTTCATATAAATCGCTGTAACCTTTGATAGAAGACTCAGACAAACATGTTTATGGCTTTATCTTATAGAACTCAATATCCCCGTGCTGGGCAAACAGAACAGGTTTTGCAGCCGTTTGAGCTAAGATTTTAAAATTATTCACATAATGAAAACCTATACTTTGTCTCAGGCGAGTTTCCCATTCAAATGCATGTAACAGTGAGAAACGCATTGTCTTGGCGAAATAAAGCGTTTTTGAACAACTTCATATAAATTGCTGTAACTTTTGATAGAAGACTCAGACAAACATGTTTATGGCTTTATCTTATAGAACTCAATATCCCCGTGCTGGGCAAACAGAACAGGTTTTGCAGCCGTTTGAGCTAAGATTTTAAAATTATTCACATAATGAAAACCTATACTTTGTCTCAGGCGAGTTTCCCATTCAAATGCATGTAACAGTGAGAAACGCATTGTCTTGGCGAAATAAAGCGTTTTTGAACAACTTCATATAAATCGCTGTAACTTTTGATAGAAGACTCAGACAAACATGTTTATGGCTTTATCTTATAGAACTCAATATCCCTGTGCTGGGCAAACAGGTTTTGCAGCCGTTTGAGCTAAGATTTTAAAATTATTCACATAATGAAAACCTATACTTTGTCTCAGGCGAGTTTCCCATTCAAATGCATGTAACAGTGAGAAACGCATTGTCTTGGCGAAATAAAGCGTTTTTGAACAACTTCATATAAATCGCTGTAACTTTTGATAGAAGACTCAGACAAACATGTTTATGGCTTTATCTTATAGAACTCAATATCCCCGTGCTGGGCAAACAGGTTTTGCAGCCGTTTGAGCTAAGATTTTAAAATTATTCACATAATGAAAACCTATACTTTGTCTCAGGCGAGTTTCCCATTCAAATGCATGTAACAGTGAGAAACGCATTGTCTTGGCGAAATAAAGCGTTTTTGAACAACTTCATATAAATCGCTGTAACTTTTGATAGAAGACTCAGACAAACATGTTTATGGCTTTATCTTATAGAACTCAATATCCCCGTGCTGGGCAACCAGGTTTTGCAGCCGTTTGAGCTAAGATTTTAAAATTATTCACATAATGAAAACCTATACTTTGTCTCAGGCGAGTTTCCCATTCAAATGCATGTAACAGTGAGAAACGCATTGTCTTGGCGAAATAAAGCGTTTTTGAACAACTTCATATAAATCGCTGTAACTTTTGATAGAAGACTCAGACAAACATGTTTATGGCTTTATCTTATAGAACTCAATATCCCCGTGCTGGGCAAACAGAACAGGTTTTGCAGCCGTTTGAGCTAAGATTTTAAAATTATTCACATAATGAAAACCTATACTTTGTCTCAGGCGAGTTTCCCATTCAAATGCATGTAACAGTGATAAACGCATTGTCTTGGCGAAATAAAGCGTTTTTGAACAACTTCATATAAATCGCTGTAACTTTTGATAGAAGACTCAGACAAACATGTTTATGGCTTTATCTTATAGAACTCAATATCCCCGTGCTGGGCAACCAGGTTTTGCAGCCGTTTGAGCTAAGATTTTAAAATTATTCACATAATGAAAACCTATACTTTGTCTCAGGCGAGTTTCCCATTCAAATGCATGTAACAGTGAGAAACGCATTGTCTTGGCGAAATAAAGCGTTTTTGAACAACTTCATATAAATCGCTGTAACTTTTGATAGAAGACTCAGACAAACATGTTTATGGCTTTATCTTATAGAACTCAATATCCCCGTGCTGGGCAAACAGAACAGGTTTTGCAGCCGTTTGAGCTAAGATTTTAAAATTATTCACATAATGAAAACCTATACTTTGTCTCAGGCGAGTTTCCCATTCAAATGCATGTAACAGTGAGAAACGCATTGTCTTGGCGAAATAAAGCGTTTTTGAACAACTTCATATAAATCGCTGTAACTTTTGATAGAAGACTCAGACAAACATGTTTATGGCTTTATCTTATAGAACTCAATATCCCTGTGCTGGGCAAACAGGTTTTGCAGCCGTTTGAGCTAAGATTTTAAAATTATTCACATAATGAAAACCTATACTTTGTCTCAGGCGAGTTTCCCATTCAAATGCATGTAACAGTGAGAAACGCATTGTCTTGGCGAAATAAAGCGTTTTTGAACAACTTCATATAAATCGCTGTAACTTTTGATAGAAGACTCAGACAAACATGTTTATGGCTTTATCTTATAGAACTCAATATCCCCGTGCTGGGCAACCAGGTTTTGCAGCCGTTTGAGCTAAGATTTTAAAATTATTCACATAATGAAAACCTATACTTTGTCTCAGGCGAGTTTCCCATTCAAATGCATGTAACAGTGAGAAACGCATTGTCTTGGCGAAATAAAGCGTTTTTGAACAACTTCATATAAATCGCTGTAACTTTTGATAGAAGACTCAGACAAACATGTTTATGGCTTTATCTTATAGAACTCAATATCCCCGTGCTGGGCAAACAGAACAGGTTTTGCAGCCGTTTGAGCTAAGATTTTAAAATTATTCACATAATGAAAACCTATACTTTGTCTCAGGCGAGTTTCCCATTCAAATGCATGTAACAGTGAGAAACGCATTGTCTTGGCGAAATAAAGCGTTTTTGAACAACTTCATATAAATCGCTGTAACTTTTGATAGAAGACTCAGACAAACATGTTTATGGCTTTATCTTATAGAACTCAATATCCCCGTGCTGGGCAAACAGAACAGGTTTTGCAGCCGTTTGAGCTAAGATTTTAAAATTATTCACATAATGAAAACCTATACTTTGTCTCAGGCGAGTTTCCCATTCAAATGCATGTAACAGTGAGAAACACACTGTCTTGGCGAAATAAAGCGTTTTTGTACAACTTCATATAAATCGCTGTAACCTTTGATAGAAGACTCAGACAAACATGTTTATGGCTTTATCTTATAGAACTCAATATCCCCGTGCTGGGCAAACAGAACAGGTTTTGCAGCCGTTTGAGCTAAGATTTTAAAATTATTCACATAATGAAAACCTATACTTTGTCTCAGGCGAGTTTCCCATTCAAATGCATGTAACAGTGAGAAACGCATTGTCTTGGCGAAATAAAGCGTTTTTGAACAACTTCATATAAATCGCTGTAACTTTTGATAGAAGACTCAGACAAACATGTTTATGGCTTTATCTTATAGAACTCAATATCCCCGTGCTGGGCAAACAGAACAGGTTTTGCAGCCGTTTGAGCTAAGATTTTAAAATTATTCACATAATGAAAACCTATACTTTGTCTCAGGCGAGTTTCCCATTCAAATGCATGTAACAGTGAGAAACACACTGTCTTGGCGAAATAAAGCGTTTTTGTACAACTTCATATAAATCGCTGTAACCTTTGATAGAAGACTCAGACAAACATGTTTATGGCTTTATCTTATAGAACTCAATATCCCCGTGCTGGGCAAACAGAACAGGTTTTGCAGCCGTTTGAGCTAAGATTTTAAAATTATTCACATAATGAAAACCTATACTTTGTCTCAGGCGAGTTTCCCATTCAAATGCATGTAACAGTGAGAAACGCATTGTCTTGGCGAAATAAAGCGTTTTTGAACAACTTCATATAAATCGCTGTAACTTTTGATAGAAGACTCAGACAAACATGTTTATGGCTTTATCTTATAGAACTCAATATCCCCGTGCTGGGCAAACAGAACAGGTTTTGCAGCCGTTTGAGCTAAGATTTTAAAATTATTCACATAATGAAAACCTATACTTTGTCTCAGGCGAGTTTCCCATTCAAATGCATGTAACAGTGAGAAACACACTGTCTTGGCGAAATAAAGCGTTTTTGAACAACTTCATATAAATCGCTCTAACTTTTGATAGAAGACTCAGACAAACATGTTTATGGCTTTATCTTATAGAACTCAATATCCCTGTGCTGGGCAAACAGGTTTTGCAGCCGTTTGAGCTAAGATTTTAAAATTATTCACATAATGAAAACCTATACTTTGTCTCAGGCGAGTTTCCCATTCAAATGCATGTAACAGTGAGAAACGCATTGTCTTGGCGAAATAAAGCGTTTTTGAACAACTTCATATAAATCGCTGTAACTTTTGATAGAAGACTCAGACAAACATGTTTATGGCTTTATCTTATAGAACTCAATATCCCCGTGCTGGGCAAACAGGTTTTGCAGCCGTTTGAGCTAAGATTTTAAAATTATTCACATAATGAAAACCTATACTTTGTCTCAGGCGAGTTTCCCATTCAAATGCATGTAACAGTGAGAAACACACTGTCTTGGCGAAATAAAGCGTTTTTGTACAACTTCATATAAATCGCTGTAACCTTTGATAGAAGACTCAGACAAACATGTTTATGGCTTTATCTTATAGAACTCAATATCCCCGTGCTGGGCAAACAGGTTTTGCAGCCGTTTGAGCTGAGATTTTAAAATTATTCACATAATGAAAACCTATACTTTGTTTCAGGCGAGTTTCCCATTCAAATGCATGTAACAGTGAGAAACGCATTGTCTTGGCGAAATAAAGCGTTTTTGAACAACTTCATATAAATCGCTGTAACTTTTGATAGAAGACTCAGACAAACATGTTTATGGCTTTATCTTATAGAACTCAATATCCCCGTGCTGGGCAAACAGGTTTTGCAGCCGTTTGAGCTAAGATTTTAAAATTATTCACATAATGAAAACCTATACTTTGTCTCAGGCGAGTTTCCCATTCAAATGCATGTAACAGTGAGAAACGCATTGTCTTGGCGAAATAAAGCGTTTTTGAACAACTTCATATAAATCGCTGTAACTTTTGATAGAAGACTCAGACAAACATGTTTATGGCTTTATCTTATAGAACTCAATATCCCCGTGCTGGGCAAACAGGTTTTGCAGCCGTTTGAGCTAAGATTTTAAAATTATTCACATAATGAAAACCTATACTTTGTCTCAGGCGAGTTTCCCATTCAAATGCATGTAACAGTGAGAAACACTGTCTTGGCGAAATAAAGCGTTTTTGAACAACTTCATATAAATCGCTGTAACTTTTGATAGAAGACTCAGACAAACATGTTTATGGCTTTATCTTATAGAACTCAATATCCCCGTGCTGGGCAACCAGGTTTTGCAGCCGTTTGAGCTAAGATTTTAAAATTATTCACATAATGAAAACCTATACTTTGTCTCAGGCGAGTTTCCCATTCAAATGCATGTAACAGTGAGAAACGCATTGTCTTGGCGAAATAAAGCGTTTTTGAACAACTTCATATAAATCGCTGTAACTTTTGATAGAAGACTCAGACAAACATGTTTATGGCTTTATCTTATAGAACTCAATATCCCCGTGCTGGGCAAACAGAACAGGTTTTGCAGCCGTTTGAGCTAAGATTTTAAAATTATTCACATAATGAAAACCTATACTTTGTCTCAGGCGAGTTTCCCATTCAAATGCATGTAACAGTGAGAAACGCATTGTCTTGGCGAAATAAAGCGTTTTTGAACAACTTCATATAAATCGCTGTAACTTTTGATAGAAGACTCAGACAAACATGTTTATGGCTTTATCTTATAGAACTCAATATCCCCGTGCTGGGCAAACAGAACAGGTTTTGCAGCCGTTTGAGCTAAGATTTTAAAATTATTCACATAATGAAAACCTATACTTTGTCTCAGGCGAGTTTCCCATTCAAATGCATGTAACAGTGAGAAACGCATTGTCTTGGCGAAATAAAGCGTTTTTGAACAACTTCATATAAATCGCTGTAACTTTTGATAGAAGACTCAGACAAACATGTTTATGGCTTTATCTTATAGAACTCAATATCCCCGTGCTGGGCAAACAGGTTTTGCAGCCGTTTGAGCTAAGATTTTAAAATTATTCACATAATGAAAACCTATACTTTGTCTCAGGCGAGTTTCCCATTCAAATGCATGTAACAGTGAGAAACGCATTGTCTTGGCGAAATAAAGCGTTTTTGAACAACTTCATATAAATCGCTGTAACTTTTGATAGAAGACTCAGACAAACATGTTTATGGCTTTATCTTATAGAACTCAATATCCCCGTGCTGGGCAAACAGAACAGGTTTTGCAGCCGTTTGAGCTAAGATTTTAAAATTATTCACATAATGAAAACCTATACTTTGTCTCAGGCGAGTTTCCCATTCAAATGCATGTAACAGTGAGAAACGCATTGTCTTGGCGAAATAAAGCGTTTTTGAACAACTTCATATAAATCGCTGTAACTTTTGATAGAAGACTCAGACAAACATGTTTATGGCTTTATCTTATAGAACTCAATATCCCCGTGCTGGGCAAACAGAACAGGTTTTGCAGCCGTTTGAGCTAAGATTTTAAAATTATTCACATAATGAAAACCTATACTTTGTCTCAGGCGAGTTTCCCATTCCAATGCATGTAACAGTGAGAAACGCATTGTCTTGGCGAAATAAAGCGTTTTTGAACAACTTCATATAAATCGCTGTAACTTTTGATAGAAGACTCAGACAAACATGTTTATGGCTTTATCTTATAGAACTCAATATCCCCGTGCTGGGCAAACAGAACAGGTTTTGCAGCCGTTTGAGCTAAGATTTTAAAATTATTCACATAATGAAAACCTATACTTTGTCTCAGGCGAGTTTCCCATTCAAATGCATGTAACAGTGAGAAACGCATTGTCTTGGCGAAATAAAGCGTTTTTGAACAACTTCATATAAATCGCTGTAACTTTTGATAGAAGACTCAGACAAACATGTTTATGGCTTTATCTTATAGAACTCAATATCCCCGTGCTGGGCAAACAGGTTTTGCAGCCGTTTGAGCTAAGATTTTAAAATTATTCACATAATGAAAACCTATACTTTGTCTCAGGCGAGTTTCCCATTCAAATGCATGTAACAGTGAGAAACGCATTGTCTTGGCGAAATAAAGCGTTTTTGAACAACTTCATATAAATCGCTGTAACTTTTGATAGAAGACTCAGACAAACATGTTTATGGCTTTATCTTATAGAACTCAATATCCCCGTGCTGGGCAACCAGGTTTTGCAGCCGTTTGAGCTAAGATTTTAAAATTATTCACATAATGAAAACCTATACTTTGTCTCAGGCGAGTTTCCCATTCAAATGCATGTAACAGTGAGAAACGCATTGTCTTGGCGAAATAAAGCGTTTTTGAACAACTTCATATAAATCGCTGTAACTTTTGATAGAAGACTCAGACAAACATGTTTATGGCTTTATCTTATAGAACTCAATATCCCCGTGCTGGGCAAACAGAACAGGTTTTGCAGCCGTTTGAGCTAAGATTTTAAAATTATTCACATAATGAAAACCTATACTTTGTCTCAGGCGAGTTTCCCATTCCAATGCATGTAACAGTGAGAAACGCATTGTCTTGGCGAAATAAAGCGTTTTTGAACAACTTCATATAAATCGCTGTAACTTTTGATAGAAGACTCAGACAAACATGTTTATGGCTTTATCTTATAGAACTCAATATCCCCGTGCTGGGCAAACAGGTTTTGCAGCCGTTTGAGCTAAGATTTTAAAATTATTCACATAATGAAAACCTATACTTTGTCTCAGGCGAGTTTCCCATTCAAATGCATGTAACAGTGAGAAACACTGTCTTGGCGAAATAAAGCGTTTTTGAACAACTTCATATAAATCGCTGTAACTTTTGATAGAAGACTCAGACAAACATGTTTATGGCTTTATCTTATAGAACTCAATATCCCCGTGCTGGGCAACCAGGTTTTGCAGCCGTTTGAGCTAAGATTTTAAAATTATTCACATAATGAAAACCTATACTTTGTCTCAGGCGAGTTTCCCATTCAAATGCATGTAACAGTGAGAAACGCATTGTCTTGGCGAAATAAAGCGTTTTTGAACAACTTCATATAAATCGCTGTAACTTTTGATAGAAGACTCAGACAAACATGTTTATGGCTTTATCTTATAGAACTCAATATCCCCGTGCTGGGCAACCAGGTTTTGCAGCCGTTTGAGCTAAGATTTTAAAATTATTCACATAATGAAAACCTATACTTTGTCTCAGGCGAGTTTCCCATTCAAATGCATGTAACAGTGAGAAAAGCATTGTCTTGGCGAAATAAAGCGTTTTTGAACAACTTCATATAAATCGCTGTAACTTTTGATAGAAGACTCAGACAAACATGTTTATGGCTTTATCTTATAGAACTCAATATCCCCGTGCTGGGCAAACAGAACAGGTTTTGCAGCCGTTTGAGCTAAGATTTTAAAATTATTCACATAATGAAAACCTATACTTTGTCTCAGGCGAGTTTCCCATTCCAATGCATGTAACAGTGAGAAACGCATTGTCTTGGCGAAATAAAGCGTTTTTGAACAACTTCATATAAATCGCTGTAACTTTTGATAGAAGACTCAGACAAACATGTTTATGGCTTTATCTTATAGAACTCAATATCCCCGTGCTGGGCAAACAGGTTTTGCAGCCGTTTGAGCTAAGATTTTAAAATTATTCACATAATGAAAACCTATACTTTGTCTCAGGCGAGTTTCCCATTCAAATGCATGTAACAGTGAGAAACACTGTCTTGGCGAAATAAAGCGTTTTTGAACAACTTCATATAAATCGCTGTAACTTTTGATAGAAGACTCAGACAAACATGTTTATGGCTTTATCTTATAGAACTCAATATCCCCGTGCTGGGCAACCAGGTTTTGCAGCCGTTTGAGCTAAGATTTTAAAATTATTCACATAATGAAAACCTATACTTTGTCTCAGGCGAGTTTCCCATTCAAATGCATGTAACAGTGAGAAACGCATTGTCTTGGCGAAATAAAGCGTTTTTGAACAACTTCATATAAATCGCTGTAACTTTTGATAGAAGACTCAGACAAACATGTTTATGGCTTTATCTTATAGAACTCAATATCCCCGTGCTGGGCAAACAGAACAGGTTTTGCAGCCGTTTGAGCTAAGATTTTAAAATTATTCACATAATGAAAACCTATACTTTGTCTCAGGCGAGTTTCCCATTCAAATGCATGTAACAGTGAGAAACGCATTGTCTTGGCGAAATAAAGCGTTTTTGAACAACTTCATATAAATCGCTGTAACTTTTGATAGAAGACTCAGACAAACATGTTTATGGCTTTATCTTATAGAACTCAATATCCCCGTGCTGGGCAAACAGGTTTTGCAGCCGTTTGAGCTAAGATTTTAAAATTATTCACATAATGAAAACCTATACTTTGTCTCAGGCGAGTTTCCCATTCAAATGCATGTAACAGTGAGAAACGCATTGTCTTGGCGAAATAAAGCGTTTTTGAACAACTTCATATAAATCGCTGTAACTTTTGATAGAAGACTCAGACAAACATGTTTATGGCTTTATCTTATAGAACTCAATATCCCCGTGCTGGGCAAACAGAACAGGTTTTGCAGCCGTTTGAGCTAAGATTTTAAAATTATTCACATAATGAAAACCTATACTTTGTCTCAGGCGAGTTTCCCATTCAAATGCATGTAACAGTGAGAAACGCATTGTCTTGGCGAAATAAAGCGTTTTTGAACAACTTCATATAAATCGCTGTAACTTTTGATAGAAGACTCAGACAAACATGTTTATGGCTTTATCTTATAGAACTCAATATCCCCGTGCTGGGCAAACAGAACAGGTTTTGCAGCCGTTTGAGCTAAGATTTTAAAATTATTCACATAATGAAAACCTATACTTTGTCTCAGGCGAGTTTCCCATTCCAATGCATGTAACAGTGAGAAACGCATTGTCTTGGCGAAATAAAGCGTTTTTGAACAACTTCATATAAATCGCTGTAACTTTTGATAGAAGACTCAGACAAACATGTTTATGGCTTTATCTTATAGAACTCAATATCCCCGTGCTGGGCAAACAGAACAGGTTTTGCAGCCGTTTGAGCTAAGATTTTAAAATTATTCACATAATGAAAACCTATACTTTGTCTCAGGCGAGTTTCCCATTCAAATGCATGTAACAGTGAGAAACACTGTCTTGGCGAAATAAAGCGTTTTTGAACAACTTCATATAAATCGCTGTAACTTTTGATAGAAGACTCAGACAAACATGTTTATGGCTTTATCTTATAGAACTCAATATCCCCGTGCTGGGCAACCAGGTTTTGCAGCCGTTTGAGCTAAGATTTTAAAATTATTCACATAATGAAAACCTATACTTTGTCTCAGGCGAGTTTCCCATTCAAATGCATGTAACAGTGAGAAACGCATTGTCTTGGCGAAATAAAGCGTTTTTGAACAACTTCATATAAATCGCTGTAACTTTTGATAGAAGACTCAGACAAACATGTTTATGGCTTTATCTTATAGAACTCAATATCCCCGTGCTGGGCAAACAGAACAGGTTTTGCAGCCGTTTGAGCTAAGATTTTAAAATTATTCACATAATGAAAACCTATACTTTGTCTCAGGCGAGTTTCCCATTCAAATGCATGTAACAGTGAGAAACACACTGTCTTGGCGAAATAAAGCGTTTTTGTACAACTTCATATAAATCGCTGTAACCTTTGATAGAAGACTCAGACAAACATGTTTATGGCTTTATCTTATAGAACTCAATATCCCCGTGCTGGGCAAACAGGTTTTGCAGCCGTTTGAGCTGAGATTTTAAAATTATTCACATAATGAAAACCTATACTTTGTTTCAGGCGAGTTTCCCATTCAAATGCATGTAACAGTGAGAAACGCATTGTCTTGGCGAAATAAAGCGTTTTTGAACAACTTCATATAAATCGCTGTAACTTTTGATAGAAGACTCAGACAAACATGTTTATGGCTTTATCTTATAGAACTCAATATCCCCGTGCTGGGCAAACAGGTTTTGCAGCCGTTTGAGCTAAGATTTTAAAATTATTCACATAATGAAAACCTATACTTTGTCTCAGGCGAGTTTCCCATTCAAATGCATGTAACAGTGAGAAACGCATTGTCTTGGCGAAATAAAGCGTTTTTGAACAACTTCATATAAATCGCTGTAACTTTTGATAGAAGACTCAGACAAACATGTTTATGGCTTTATCTTATAGAACTCAATATCCCCGTGCTGGGCAAACAGGTTTTGCAGCCGTTTGAGCTAAGATTTTAAAATTATTCACATAATGAAAACCTATACTTTGTCTCAGGCGAGTTTCCCATTCAAATGCATGTAACAGTGAGAAACACTGTCTTGGCGAAATAAAGCGTTTTTGAACAACTTCATATAAATCGCTGTAACTTTTGATAGAAGACTCAGACAAACATGTTTATGGCTTTATCTTATAGAACTCAATATCCCCGTGCTGGGCAACCAGGTTTTGCAGCCGTTTGAGCTAAGATTTTAAAATTATTCACATAATGAAAACCTATACTTTGTCTCAGGCGAGTTTCCCATTCAAATGCATGTAACAGTGAGAAACGCATTGTCTTGGCGAAATAAAGCGTTTTTGAACAACTTCATATAAATCGCTGTAACTTTTGATAGAAGACTCAGACAAACATGTTTATGGCTTTATCTTATAGAACTCAATATCCCCGTGCTGGGCAAACAGAACAGGTTTTGCAGCCGTTTGAGCTAAGATTTTAAAATTATTCACATAATGAAAACCTATACTTTGTCTCAGGCGAGTTTCCCATTCAAATGCATGTAACAGTGAGAAACACACTGTCTTGGCGAAATAAAGCGTTTTTGTACAACTTCATATAAATCGCTGTAACCTTTGATAGAAGACTCAGACAAACATGTTTATGGCTTTATCTTATAGAACTCAATATCCCCGTGCTGGGCAAACAGGTTTTGCAGCCGTTTGAGCTGAGATTTTAAAATTATTCACATAATGAAAACCTATACTTTGTTTCAGGCGAGTTTCCCATTCAAATGCATGTAACAGTGAGAAACGCATTGTCTTGGCGAAATAAAGCGTTTTTGAACAACTTCATATAAATCGCTGTAACTTTTGATAGAAGACTCAGACAAACATGTTTATGGCTTTATCTTATAGAACTCAATATCCCCGTGCTGGGCAAACAGGTTTTGCAGCCGTTTGAGCTAAGATTTTAAAATTATTCACATAATGAAAACCTATACTTTGTCTCAGGCGAGTTTCCCATTCAAATGCATGTAACAGTGAGAAACGCATTGTCTTGGCGAAATAAAGCGTTTTTGAACAACTTCATATAAATCGCTGTAACTTTTGATAGAAGACTCAGACAAACATGTTTATGGCTTTATCTTATAGAACTCAATATCCCCGTGCTGGGCAAACAGGTTTTGCAGCCGTTTGAGCTAAGATTTTAAAATTATTCACATAATGAAAACCTATACTTTGTCTCAGGCGAGTTTCCCATTCAAATGCATGTAACAGTGAGAAACACTGTCTTGGCGAAATAAAGCGTTTTTGAACAACTTCATATAAATCGCTGTAACTTTTGATAGAAGACTCAGACAAACATGTTTATGGCTTTATCTTATAGAACTCAATATCCCCGTGCTGGGCAACCAGGTTTTGCAGCCGTTTGAGCTAAGATTTTAAAATTATTCACATAATGAAAACCTATACTTTGTCTCAGGCGAGTTTCCCATTCAAATGCATGTAACAGTGAGAAACGCATTGTCTTGGCGAAAGAAAGCGTTTTTGAACAACTTCATATAAATCGCTGTAACTTTTGATAGAAGACTCAGACAAACATGTTTATGGCTTTATCTTATAGAACTCAATATCCCCGTGCTGGGCAAACAGAACAGGTTTTGCAGCCGTTTGAGCTAAGATTTTAAAATTATTCACATAATGAAAACCTATACTTTGTCTCAGGCGAGTTTCCCATTCAAATGCATGTAACAGTGAGAAACGCATTGTCTTGGCGAAATAAAGCGTTTTTGAACAACTTCATATAAATCGCTGTAACTTTTGATAGAAGACTCAGACAAACATGTTTATGGCTTTATCTTATAGAACTCAATATCCCCGTGCTGGGCAAACAGAACAGGTTTTGCAGCCGTTTGAGCTAAGATTTTAAAATTATTCACATAATGAAAACCTATACTTTGTCTCAGGCGAGTTTCCCATTCAAATGCATGTAACAGTGAGAAACGCATTGTCTTGGCGAAATAAAGCGTTTTTGAACAACTTCATATAAATCGCTGTAACTTTTGATAGAAGACTCAGACAAACATGTTTATGGCTTTATCTTATAGAACTCAATATCCCCGTGCTGGGCAAACAGGTTTTGCAGCCGTTTGAGCTAAGATTTTAAAATTATTCACATAATGAAAACCTATACTTTGTCTCAGGCGAGTTTCCCATTCAAATGCATGTAACAGTGAGAAACGCATTGTCTTGGCGAAATAAAGCGTTTTTGAACAACTTCATATAAATCGCTGTAACTTTTGATAGAAGACTCAGACAAACATGTTTATGGCTTTATCTTATAGAACTCAATATCCCCGTGCTGGGCAAACAGAACAGGTTTTGCAGCCGTTTGAGCTAAGATTTTAAAATTATTCACATAATGAAAACCTATACTTTGTCTCAGGCGAGTTTCCCATTCAAATGCATGTAACAGTGAGAAACGCATTGTCTTGGCGAAATAAAGCGTTTTTGAACAACTTCATATAAATCGCTGTAACTTTTGATAGAAGACTCAGACAAACATGTTTATGGCTTTATCTTATAGAACTCAATATCCCCGTGCTGGGCAAACAGAACAGGTTTTGCAGCCGTTTGAGCTAAGATTTTAAAATTATTCACATAATGAAAACCTATACTTTGTCTCAGGCGAGTTTCCCATTCCAATGCATGTAACAGTGAGAAACGCATTGTCTTGGCGAAATAAAGCGTTTTTGAACAACTTCATATAAATCGCTGTAACTTTTGATAGAAGACTCAGACAAACATGTTTATGGCTTTATCTTATAGAACTCAATATCCCCATGCTGGGCAAACAGAACAGGTTTTGCAGCCGTTTGAGCTAAGATTTTAAAATTATTCACATAATGAAAACCTATACTTTGTCTCAGGCGAGTTTCCCATTCAAATGCATGTAACAGTGAGAAACGCATTGTCTTGGCGAAATAAAGCGTTTTTGAACAACTTCATATAAATCGCTGTAACTTTTGATAGAAGACTCAGACAAACATGTTTATGGCTTTATCTTATAGAACTCAATATCCCCGTGCTGGGCAAACAGGTTTTGCAGCCGTTTGAGCTAAGATTTTAAAATTATTCACATAATGAAAACCTATACTTTGTCTCAGGCGAGTTTCCCATTCAAATGCATGTAACAGTGAGAAACGCATTGTCTTGGCGAAATAAAGCGTTTTTGAACAACTTCATATAAATCGCTGTAACTTTTGATAGAAGACTCAGACAAACATGTTTATGGCTTTATCTTATAGAACTCAATATCCCCGTGCTGGGCAACCAGGTTTTGCAGCCGTTTGAGCTAAGATTTTAAAATTATTCACATAATGAAAACCTATACTTTGTCTCAGGCGAGTTTCCCATTCAAATGCATGTAACAGTGAGAAACGCATTGTCTTGGCGAAATAAAGCGTTTTTGAACAACTTCATATAAATCGCTGTAACTTTTGATAGAAGACTCAGACAAACATGTTTATGGCTTTATCTTATAGAACTCAATATCCCCGTGCTGGGCAAACAGAACAGGTTTTGCAGCCGTTTGAGCTAAGATTTTAAAATTATTCACATAATGAAAACCTATACTTTGTCTCAGGCGAGTTTCCCATTCCAATGCATGTAACAGTGAGAAACGCATTGTCTTGGCGAAATAAAGCGTTTTTGAACAACTTCATATAAATCGCTGTAACTTTTGATAGAAGACTCAGACAAACATGTTTATGGCTTTATCTTATAGAACTCAATATCCCCGTGCTGGGCAAACAGGTTTTGCAGCCGTTTGAGCTAAGATTTTAAAATTATTCACATAATGAAAACCTATACTTTGTCTCAGGCGAGTTTCCCATTCAAATGCATGTAACAGTGAGAAACACTGTCTTGGCGAAATAAAGCGTTTTTGAACAACTTCATATAAATCGCTGTAACTTTTGATAGAAGACTCAGACAAACATGTTTATGGCTTTATCTTATAGAACTCAATATCCCCGTGCTGGGCAACCAGGTTTTGCAGCCGTTTGAGCTAAGATTTTAAAATTATTCACATAATGAAAACCTATACTTTGTCTCAGGCGAGTTTCCCATTCAAATGCATGTAACAGTGAGAAACGCATTGTCTTGGCGAAATAAAGCGTTTTTGAACAACTTCATATAAATCGCTGTAACTTTTGATAGAAGACTCAGACAAACATGTTTATGGCTTTATCTTATAGAACTCAATATCCCCGTGCTGGGCAAACAGAACAGGTTTTGCAGCCGTTTGAGCTAAGATTTTAAAATTATTCACATAATGAAAACCTATACTTTGTCTCAGGCGAGTTTCCCATTCCAATGCATGTAACAGTGAGAAACGCATTGTCTTGGCGAAATAAAGCGTTTTTGAACAACTTCATATAAATCGCTGTAACTTTTGATAGAAGACTCAGACAAACATGTTTATGGCTTTATCTTATAGAACTCAATATCCCCGTGCTGGGCAAACAGAACAGGTTTTGCAGCCGTTTGAGCTAAGATTTTAAAATTATTCACATAATGAAAACCTATACTTTGTCTCAGGCGAGTTTCCCATTCAAATGCATGTAACAGTGAGAAACGCATTGTCTTGGCGAAATAAAGCGTTTTTGAACAACTTCATATAAATCGCTGTAACTTTTGATAGAAGACTCAGACAAACATGTTTATGGCTTTATCTTATAGAACTCAATATCCCCGTGCTGGGCAAACAGGTTTTGCAGCCGTTTGAGCTAAGATTTTAAAATTATTCACATAATGAAAACCTATACTTTGTCTCAGGCGAGTTTCCCATTCAAATGCATGTAACAGTGAGAAACGCATTGTCTTGGCGAAATAAAGCGTTTTTGAACAACTTCATATAAATCGCTGTAACTTTTGATAGAAGACTCAGACAAACATGTTTATGGCTTTATCTTATAGAACTCAATATCCCCGTGCTGGGCAACCAGGTTTTGCAGCCGTTTGAGCTAAGATTTTAAAATTATTCACATAATGAAAACCTATACTTTGTCTCAGGCGAGTTTCCCATTCAAATGCATGTAACAGTGAGAAACGCATTGTCTTGGCGAAATAAAGCGTTTTTGAACAACTTCATATAAATCGCTGTAACTTTTGATAGAAGACTCAGACAAACATGTTTATGGCTTTATCTTATAGAACTCAATATCCCCGTGCTGGGCAAACAGAACAGGTTTTGCAGCCGTTTGAGCTAAGATTTTAAAATTATTCACATAATGAAAACCTATACTTTGTCTCAGGCGAGTTTCCCATTCCAATGCATGTAACAGTGAGAAACGCATTGTCTTGGCGAAATAAAGCGTTTTTGAACAACTTCATATAAATCGCTGTAACTTTTGATAGAAGACTCAGACAAACATGTTTATGGCTTTATCTTATAGAACTCAATATCCCCGTGCTGGGCAAACAGGTTTTGCAGCCGTTTGAGCTAAGATTTTAAAATTATTCACATAATGAAAACCTATACTTTGTCTCAGGCGAGTTTCCCATTCAAATGCATGTAACAGTGAGAAACACTGTCTTGGCGAAATAAAGCGTTTTTGAACAACTTCATATAAATCGCTGTAACTTTTGATAGAAGACTCAGACAAACATGTTTATGGCTTTATCTTATAGAACTCAATATCCCCGTGCTGGGCAACCAGGTTTTGCAGCCGTTTGAGCTAAGATTTTAAAATTATTCACATAATGAAAACCTATACTTTGTCTCAGGCGAGTTTCCCATTCAAATGCATGTAACAGTGAGAAACGCATTGTCTTGGCGAAATAAAGCGTTTTTGAACAACTTCATATAAATCGCTGTAACTTTTGATAGAAGACTCAGACAAACATGTTTATGGCTTTATCTTATAGAACTCAATATCCCCGTGCTGGGCAAACAGAACAGGTTTTGCAGCCGTTTGAGCTAAGATTTTAAAATTATTCACATAATGAAAACCTATACTTTGTCTCAGGCGAGTTTCCCATTCAAATGCATGTAACAGTGAGAAACGCATTGTCTTGGCGAAATAAAGCGTTTTTGAACAACTTCATATAAATCGCTGTAACTTTTGATAGAAGACTCAGACAAACATGTTTATGGCTTTATCTTATAGAACTCAATATCCCCGTGCTGGGCAAACAGGTTTTGCAGCCGTTTGAGCTAAGATTTTAAAATTATTCACATAATGAAAACCTATACTTTGTCTCAGGCGAGTTTCCCATTCAAATGCATGTAACAGTGAGAAACGCATTGTCTTGGCGAAATAAAGCGTTTTTGAACAACTTCATATAAATCGCTGTAACTTTTGATAGAAGACTCAGACAAACATGTTTATGGCTTTATCTTATAGAACTCAATATCCCCGTGCTGGGCAAACAGAACAGGTTTTGCAGCCGTTTGAGCTAAGATTTTAAAATTATTCACATAATGAAAACCTATACTTTGTCTCAGGCGAGTTTCCCATTCAAATGCATGTAACAGTGAGAAACGCATTGTCTTGGCGAAATAAAGCGTTTTTGAACAACTTCATATAAATCGCTGTAACTTTTGATAGAAGACTCAGACAAACATGTTTATGGCTTTATCTTATAGAACTCAATATCCCCGTGCTGGGCAAACAGGTTTTGCAGCCGTTTGAGCTAAGATTTTAAAATTATTCACATAATGAAAACCTATACTTTGTCTCAGGCGAGTTTCCCATTCAAATGCATGTAACAGTGAGAAACACTGTCTTGGCGAAATAAAGCGTTTTTGAACAACTTCATATAAATCGCTGTAACTTTTGATAGAAGACTCAGACAAACATGTTTATGGCTTTATCTTATAGAACTCAATATCCCCGTGCTGGGCAACCAGGTTTTGCAGCCGTTTGAGCTAAGATTTTAAAATTATTCACATAATGAAAACCTATACTTTGTCTCAGGCGAGTTTCCCATTCAAATGCATGTAACAGTGAGAAACGCATTGTCTTGGCGAAATAAAGCGTTTTTGAACAACTTCATATAAATCGCTGTAACTTTTGATAGAAGACTCAGACAAACATGTTTATGGCTTTATCTTATAGAACTCAATATCCCCGTGCTGGGCAAACAGAACAGGTTTTGCAGCCGTTTGAGCTAAGATTTTAAAATTATTCACATAATGAAAACCTATACTTTGTCTCAGGCGAGTTTCCCATTCAAATGCATGTAACAGTGAGAAACGCATTGTCTTGGCGAAATAAAGCGTTTTTGAACAACTTCATATAAATCGCTGTAACTTTTGATAGAAGACTCAGACAAACATGTTTATGGCTTTATCTTATAGAACTCAATATCCCCGTGCTGGGCAAACAGGTTTTGCAGCCGTTTGAGCTAAGATTTTAAAATTATTCACATAATGAAAACCTATACTTTGTCTCAGGCGAGTTTCCCATTCAAATGCATGTAACAGTGAGAAACGCATTGTCTTGGCGAAATAAAGCGTTTTTGAACAACTTCATATAAATCGCTGTAACTTTTGATAGAAGACTCAGACAAACATGTTTATGGCTTTATCTTATAGAACTCAATATCCCCGTGCTGGGCAAACAGAACAGGTTTTGCAGCCGTTTGAGCTAAGATTTTAAAATTATTCACATAATGAAAACCTATACTTTGTCTCAGGCGAGTTTCCCATTCAAATGCATGTAACAGTGAGAAACGCATTGTCTTGGCGAAATAAAGCGTTTTTGAACAACTTCATATAAATCGCTGTAACTTTTGATAGAAGACTCAGACAAACATGTTTATGGCTTTATCTTATAGAACTCAATATCCCCGTGCTGGGCAAACAGGTTTTGCAGCCGTTTGAGCTAAGATTTTAAAATTATTCACATAATGAAAACCTATACTTTGTCTCAGGCGAGTTTCCCATTCAAATGCATGTAACAGTGAGAAACGCATTGTCTTGGCGAAATAAAGCGTTTTTGAACAACTTCATATAAATCGCTGTAACTTTTGATAGAAGACTCAGACAAACATGTTTATGGCTTTATCTTATAGAACTCAATATCCCCGTGCTGGGCAAACAGAACAGGTTTTGCAGCCGTTTGAGCTAAGATTTTAAAATTATTCACATAATGAAAACCTATACTTTGTCTCAGGCGAGTTTCCCATTCAAATGCATGTAACAGTGAGAAACACACTGTCTTGGCGAAATAAAGCGTTTTTGTACAACTTCATATAAATCGCTGTAACCTTTGATAGAAGACTCAGACAAACATGTTTATGGCTTTATCTTATAGAACTCAATATCCCCGTGCTGGGCAAACAGGTTTTGCAGCCGTTTGAGCTGAGATTTTAAAATTATTCACATAATGAAAACCTATACTTTGTTTCAGGCGAGTTTCCCATTCAAATGCATGTAACAGTGAGAAACGCATTGTCTTGGCGAAATAAAGCGTTTTTGAACAACTTCATATAAATCGCTGTAACTTTTGATAGAAGACTCAGACAAACATGTTTATGGCTTTATCTTATAGAACTCAATATCCCCGTGCTGGGCAAACAGGTTTTGCAGCCGTTTGAGCTAAGATTTTAAAATTATTCACATAATGAAAACCTATACTTTGTCTCAGGCGAGTTTCCCATTCAAATGCATGTAACAGTGAGAAACACACTGTCTTGGCGAAATAAAGCGTTTTTGAACAACTTCATATAAATCGCTGTAACTTTTGATAGAAGACTCAGACAAACATGTTTATGGCTTTATCTTATAGAACTCAATATCCCCGTGCTGGGCAAACAGGTTTTGCAGCCGTTTGAGCTAAGATTTTAAAATTATTCACATAATGAAAACCTATACTTTGTCTCAGGCGAGTTTCCCATTCAAATGCATGTAACAGTGAGAAACGCATTGTCTTGGCGAAATAAAGCGTTTTTGAACAACTTCATATAAATCGCTGTAACTTTTGATAGAAGACTCAGACAAACATGTTTATGGCTTTATCTTATAGAACTCAATATCCCCGTGCTGGGCAAACAGGTTTTGCAGCCGTTTGAGCTAAGATTTTAAAATTATTCACATAATGAAAACCTATACTTTGTCTCAGGCGAGTTTCCCATTCAAATGCATGTAACAGTGAGAAACGCACTGTCTTGGCGAAAGAAAGCGTTTTTGTACAACTTCATATAAATCGCTGTAACTTTTGATAGAAGACTCAGACAAACATGTTTATGGCTTTATCTTATAGAACTCAATATCCCCGTGCTGGGCAAACAGGTTTTGCAGCCGTTTGAGCTAAGATTTTAAAATTATTCACATAATGAAAACCTATACTTTGTCTCAGGCGAGTTTCCCATTCAAATGCATGTAACAGTGAGAAACACTGTCTTGGCGAAATAAAGCGTTTTTGAACAACTTCATATAAATCGCTGTAACTTTTGATAGAAGACTCAGACAAACATGTTTATGGCTTTATCTTATAGAACTCAATATCCCCGTGCTGGGCAACCAGGTTTTGCAGCCGTTTGAGCTAAGATTTTAAAATTATTCACATAATGAAAACCTATACTTTGTCTCAGGCGAGTTTCCCATTCAAATGCATGTAACAGTGAGAAACGCATTGTCTTGGCGAAATAAAGCGTTTTTGAACAACTTCATATAAATCGCTGTAACTTTTGATAGAAGACTCAGACAAACATGTTTATGGCTTTATCTTATAGAACTCAATATCCCCGTGCTGGGCAAACAGAACAGGTTTTGCAGCCGTTTGAGCTAAGATTTTAAAATTATTCACATAATGAAAACCTATACTTTGTCTCAGGCGAGTTTCCCATTCAAATGCATGTAACAGTGAGAAACGCATTGTCTTGGCGAAATAAAGCGTTTTTGAACAACTTCATATAAATCGCTGTAACTTTTGATAGAAGACTCAGACAAACATGTTTATGGCTTTATCTTATAGAACTCAATATCCCCGTGCTGGGCAAACAGGTTTTGCAGCCGTTTGAGCTAAGATTTTAAAATTATTCACATAATGAAAACCTATACTTTGTCTCAGGCGAGTTTCCCATTCAAATGCATGTAACAGTGAGAAACGCATTGTCTTGGCGAAATAAAGCGTTTTTGAACAACTTCATATAAATCGCTGTAACTTTTGATAGAAGACTCAGACAAACATGTTTATGGCTTTATCTTATAGAACTCAATATCCCCGTGCTGGGCAAACAGAACAGGTTTTGCAGCCGTTTGAGCTAAGATTTTAAAATTATTCACATAATGAAAACCTATACTTTGTCTCAGGCGAGTTTCCCATTCAAATGCATGTAACAGTGAGAAACGCATTGTCTTGGCGAAATAAAGCGTTTTTGAACAACTTCATATAAATCGCTGTAACTTTTGATAGAAGACTCAGACAAACATGTTTATGGCTTTATCTTATAGAACTCAATATCCCCGTGCTGGGCAAACAGAACAGGTTTTGCAGCCGTTTGAGCTAAGATTTTAAAATTATTCACATAATGAAAACCTATACTTTGTCTCAGGCGAGTTTCCCATTCAAATGCATGTAACAGTGAGAAACGCATTGTCTTGGCGAAATAAAGCGTTTTTGAACAACTTCATATAAATCGCTGTAACTTTTGATAGAAGACTCAGACAAACATGTTTATGGCTTTATCTTATAGAACTCAATATCCCCGTGCTGGGCAAACAGGTTTTGCAGCCGTTTGAGCTAAGATTTTAAAATTATTCACATAATGAAAACCTATACTTTGTCTCAGGCGAGTTTCCCATTCAAATGCATGTAACAGTGAGAAACGCATTGTCTTGGCGAAATAAAGCGTTTTTGAACAACTTCATATAAATCGCTGTAACTTTTGATAGAAGACTCAGACAAACATGTTTATGGCTTTATCTTATAGAACTCAATATCCCCGTGCTGGGCAAACAGGTTTTGCAGCCGTTTGAGCTAAGATTTTAAAATTATTCACATAATGAAAACCTATACTTTGTCTCAGGCGAGTTTCCCATTCAAATGCATGTAACAGTGAGAAACGCATTGTCTTGGCGAAATAAAGCGTTTTTGAACAACTTCATATAAATCGCTGTAACTTTTGATAGAAGACTCAGACAAACATGTTTATGGCTTTATCTTATAGAACTCAATATCCCCGTGCTGGGCAAACAGAACAGGTTTTGCAGCCGTTTGAGCTAAGATTTTAAAATTATTCACATAATGAAAACCTATACTTTGTCTCAGGCGAGTTTCCCATTCAAATGCATGTAACAGTGAGAAACACACTGTCTTGGCGAAATAAAGCGTTTTTGTACAACTTCATATAAATCGCTGTAACCTTTGATAGAAGACTCAGACAAACATGTTTATGGCTTTATCTTATAGAACTCAATATCCCCGTGCTGGGCAAACAGGTTTTGCAGCCGTTTGAGCTGAGATTTTAAAATTATTCACATAATGAAAACCTATACTTTGTTTCAGGCGAGTTTCCCATTCAAATGCATGTAACAGTGAGAAACGCATTGTCTTGGCGAAATAAAGCGTTTTTGAACAACTTCATATAAATCGCTGTAACTTTTGATAGAAGACTCAGACAAACATGTTTATGGCTTTATCTTATAGAACTCAATATCCCCGTGCTGGGCAAACAGGTTTTGCAGCCGTTTGAGCTAAGATTTTAAAATTATTCACATAATGAAAACCTATACTTTGTCTCAGGCGAGTTTCCCATTCAAATGCATGTAACAGTGAGAAACGCATTGTCTTGGCGAAATAAAGCGTTTTTGAACAACTTCATATAAATCGCTGTAACTTTTGATAGAAGACTCAGACAAACATGTTTATGGCTTTATCTTATAGAACTCAATATCCCCGTGCTGGGCAAACAGGTTTTGCAGCCGTTTGAGCTAAGATTTTAAAATTATTCACATAATGAAAACCTATACTTTGTCTCAGGCGAGTTTCCCATTCAAATGCATGTAACAGTGAGAAACGCATTGTCTTGGCGAAATAAAGCGTTTTTGAACAACTTCATATAAATCGCTGTAACTTTTGATAGAAGACTCAGACAAACATGTTTATGGCTTTATCTTATAGAACTCAATATCCCCGTGCTGGGCAAACAGAACAGGTTTTGCAGCCGTTTGAGCTAAGATTTTAAAATTATTCACATAATGAAAACCTATACTTTGTCTCAGGCGAGTTTCCCATTCAAATGCATGTAACAGTGAGAAACACACTGTCTTGGCGAAATAAAGCGTTTTTGAACAACTTCATATAAATCGCTGTAACCTTTGATAGAAGACTCAGACAAACATGTTTATGGCTTTATCTTATAGAACTCAATATCCCCGTGCTGGGCAAACAGGTTTTGCAGCCGTTTGAGCTGAGATTTTAAAATTATTCACATAATGAAAACCTATACTTTGTTTCAGGCGAGTTTCCCATTCAAATGCATGTAACAGTGAGAAACGCATTGTCTTGGCGAAATAAAGCGTTTTTGAACAACTTCATATAAATCGCTGTAACCTTTGATAGAAGACTCAGACAAACATGTTTATGGCTTTATCTTATAGAACTCAATATCCCCGTGCTGGGCAAACAGAACAGGTTTTGCAGCCGTTTGAGCTAAGATTTTAAAATTATTCACATAATGAAAACCTATACTTTGTCTCAGGCGAGTTTCCCATTCAAATGCATGTAACAGTGAGAAACGCATTGTCTTGGCGAAATAAAGCGTTTTTGAACAACTTCATATAAATCGCTGTAACTTTTGATAGAAGACTCAGACAAACATGTTTATGGCTTTATCTTATAGAACTCAATATCCCCGTGCTGGGCAAACAGAACAGGTTTTGCAGCCGTTTGAGCTAAGATTTTAAAATTATTCACATAATGAAAACCTATACTTTGTCTCAGGCGAGTTTCCCATTCAAATGCATGTAACAGTGAGAAACGCATTGTCTTGGCGAAATAAAGCGTTTTTGAACAACTTCATATAAATCGCTGTAACTTTTGATAGAAGACTCAGACAAACATGTTTATGGCTTTATCTTATAGAACTCAATATCCCCGTGCTGGGCAAACAGAACAGGTTTTGCAGCCGTTTGAGCTAAGATTTTAAAATTATTCACATAATGAAAACCTATACTTTGTCTCAGGCGAGTTTCCCATTCAAATGCATGTAACAGTGAGAAACGCATTGTCTTGGCGAAATAAAGCGTTTTTGAACAACTTCATATAAATCGCTGTAACTTTTGATAGAAGACTCAGACAAACATGTTTATGGCTTTATCTTATAGAACTCAATATCCCCGTGCTGGGCAAACAGAACAGGTTTTGCAGCCGTTTGAGCTAAGATTTTAAAATTATTCACATAATGAAAACCTATACTTTGTCTCAGGCGAGTTTCCCATTCAAATGCATGTAACAGTGAGAAACGCATTGTCTTGGCGAAATAAAGCGTTTTTGAACAACTTCATATAAATCGCTGTAACTTTTGATAGAAGACTCAGACAAACATGTTTATGGCTTTATCTTATAGAACTCAATATCCCCGTGCTGGGCAAACAGGTTTTGCAGCCGTTTGAGCTAAGATTTTAAAATTATTCACATAATGAAAACCTATACTTTGTCTCAGGCGAGTTTCCCATTCAAATGCATGTAACAGTGAGAAACGCATTGTCTTGGCGAAATAAAGCGTTTTTGAACAACTTCATATAAATCGCTGTAACTTTTGATAGAAGACTCAGACAAACATGTTTATGGCTTTATCTTATAGAACTCAATATCCCCGTGCTGGGCAAACAGAACAGGTTTTGCAGCCGTTTGAGCTAAGATTTTAAAATTATTCACATAATGAAAACCTATACTTTGTCTCAGGCGAGTTTCCCATTCAAATGCATGTAACAGTGAGAAACGCATTGTCTTGGCGAAATAAAGCGTTTTTGAACAACTTCATATAAATCGCTGTAACTTTTGATAGAAGACTCAGACAAACATGTTTATGGCTTTATCTTATAGAACTCAATATCCCCGTGCTGGGCAAACAGGTTTTGCAGCCGTTTGAGCTAAGATTTTAAAATTATTCACATAATGAAAACCTATACTTTGTCTCAGGCGAGTTTCCCATTCAAATGCATGTAACAGTGAGAAACACTGTCTTGGCGAAATAAAGCGTTTTTGAACAACTTCATATAAATCGCTGTAACTTTTGATAGAAGACTCAGACAAACATGTTTATGGCTTTATCTTATAGAACTCAATATCCCCGTGCTGGGCAACCAGGTTTTGCAGCCGTTTGAGCTAAGATTTTAAAATTATTCACATAATGAAAACCTATACTTTGTCTCAGGCGAGTTTCCCATTCAAATGCATGTAACAGTGAGAAACGCATTGTCTTGGCGAAATAAAGCGTTTTTGAACAACTTCATATAAATCGCTGTAACTTTTGATAGAAGACTCAGACAAACATGTTTATGGCTTTATCTTATAGAACTCAATATCCCCGTGCTGGGCAAACAGAACAGGTTTTGCAGCCGTTTGAGCTAAGATTTTAAAATTATTCACATAATGAAAACCTATACTTTGTCTCAGGCGAGTTTCCCATTCCAATGCATGTAACAGTGAGAAACGCATTGTCTTGGCGAAATAAAGCGTTTTTGAACAACTTCATATAAATCGCTGTAACTTTTGATAGAAGACTCAGACAAACATGTTTATGGCTTTATCTTATAGAACTCAATATCCCCGTGCTGGGCAAACAGGTTTTGCAGCCGTTTGAGCTAAGATTTTAAAATTATTCACATAATGAAAACCTATACTTTGTCTCAGGCGAGTTTCCCATTCAAATGCATGTAACAGTGAGAAACGCATTGTCTTGGCGAAATAAAGCGTTTTTGAACAACTTCATATAAATCGCTGTAACTTTTGATAGAAGACTCAGACAAACATGTTTATGGCTTTATCTTATAGAACTCAATATCCCCGTGCTGGGCAAACAGAACAGGTTTTGCAGCCGTTTGAGCTAAGATTTTAAAATTATTCACATAATGAAAACCTATACTTTGTCTCAGGCGAGTTTCCCATTCAAATGCATGTAACAGTGAGAAACGCATTGTCTTGGCGAAATAAAGCGTTTTTGAACAACTTCATATAAATCGCTGTAACTTTTGATAGAAGACTCAGACAAACATGTTTATGGCTTTATCTTATAGAACTCAATATCCCCGTGCTGGGCAAACAGGTTTTGCAGCCGTTTGAGCTAAGATTTTAAAATTATTCACATAATGAAAACCTATACTTTGTCTCAGGCGAGTTTCCCATTCAAATGCATGTAACAGTGAGAAACACTGTCTTGGCGAAATAAAGCGTTTTTGAACAACTTCATATAAATCGCTGTAACTTTTGATAGAAGACTCAGACAAACATGTTTATGGCTTTATCTTATAGAACTCAATATCCCCGTGCTGGGCAAACAGAACAGGTTTTGCAGCCGTTTGAGCTAAGATTTTAAAATTATTCACATAATGAAAACCTATACTTTGTCTCAGGCGAGTTTCCCATTCAAATGCATGTAACAGTGAGAAACGCATTGTCTTGGCGAAATAAAGCGTTTTTGAACAACTTCATATAAATCGCTGTAACTTTTGATAGAAGACTCAGACAAACATGTTTATGGCTTTATCTTATAGAACTCAATATCCCCGTGCTGGGCAAACAGAACAGGTTTTGCAGCCGTTTGAGCTAAGATTTTAAAATTATTCACATAATGAAAACCTATACTTTGTCTCAGGCGAGTTTCCCATTCAAATGCATGTAACAGTGAGAAACGCATTGTCTTGGCGAAATAAAGCGTTTTTGAACAACTTCATATAAATCGCTGTAACTTTTGATAGAAGACTCAGACAAACATGTTTATGGCTTTATCTTATAGAACTCAATATCCCCGTGCTGGGCAAACAGAACAGGTTTTGCAGCCGTTTGAGCTAAGATTTTAAAATTATTCACATAATGAAAACCTATACTTTGTCTCAGGCGAGTTTCCCATTCAAATGCATGTAACAGTGAGAAACACACTGTCTTGGCGAAATAAAGCGTTTTTGTACAACTTCATATAAATCGCTGTAACCTTTGATAGAAGACTCAGACAAACATGTTTATGGCTTTATCTTATAGAACTCAATATCCCCGTGCTGGGCAAACAGAACAGGTTTTGAAGCCGTTTGAGCTAAGATTTTAAAATTATTCACATAATGAAAACCTATACTTTGTCTCAGGCGAGTTTCCCATTCAAATGCATGTAACAGTGAGAAACACACTGTCTTGGCGAAATAAAGCGTTTTTGAACAACTTCATATAAATCGCTCTAACTTTTGATAGAAGACTCAGACAAACATGTTTATGGCTTTATCTTATAGAACTCAATATCCCTGTGCTGGGCAAACAGGTTTTGCAGCCGTTTGAGCTAAGATTTTAAAATTATTCACATAATGAAAACCTATACTTTGTCTCAGGCGAGTTTCCCATTCAAATGCATGTAACAGTGAGAAACGCATTGTCTTGGCGAAATAAAGCGTTTTTGAACAACTTCATATAAATCGCTGTAACTTTTGATAGAAGACTCAGACAAACATGTTTATGGCTTTATCTTATAGAACTCAATATCCCCGTGCTGGGCAAACAGAACAGGTTTTGCAGCCGTTTGAGCTAAGATTTTAAAATTATTCACATAATGAAAACCTATACTTTGTCTCAGGCGAGTTTCCCATTCAAATGCATGTAACAGTGAGAAACGCATTGTCTTGGCGAAATAAAGCGTTTTTGAACAACTTCATATAAATCGCTGTAACTTTTGATAGAAGACTCAGACAAACATGTTTATGGCTTTATCTTATAGAACTCAATATCCCCGTGCTGGGCAAACAGAACAGGTTTTGCAGCCGTTTGAGCTAAGATTTTAAAATTATTCACATAATGAAAACCTATACTTTGTCTCAGGCGAGTTTCCCATTCAAATGCATGTAACAGTGAGAAACACACTGTCTTGGCGAAATAAAGCGTTTTTGTACAACTTCATATAAATCGCTGTAACCTTTGATAGAAGACTCAGACAAACATGTTTATGGCTTTATCTTATAGAACTCAATATCCCCGTGCTGGGCAAACAGAACAGGTTTTGCAGCCGTTTGAGCTAAGATTTTAAAATTATTCACATAATGAAAACCTATACTTTGTCTCAGGCGAGTTTCCCATTCAAATGCATGTAACAGTGAGAAACACACTGTCTTGGCGAAATAAAGCGTTTTTGAACAACTTCATATAAATCGCTCTAACTTTTGATAGAAGACTCAGACAAACATGTTTATGGCTTTATCTTATAGAACTCAATATCCCTGTGCTGGGCAAACAGGTTTTGCAGCCGTTTGAGCTAAGATTTTAAAATTATTCACATAATGAAAACCTATACTTTGTCTCAGGCGAGTTTCCCATTCAAATGCATGTAACAGTGAGAAACGCATTGTCTTGGCGAAATAAAGCGTTTTTGAACAACTTCATATAAATCGCTGTAACTTTTGATAGAAGACTCAGACAAACATGTTTATGGCTTTATCTTATAGAACTCAATATCCCCGTGCTGGGCAAACAGAACAGGTTTTGCAGCCGTTTGAGCTAAGATTTTAAAATTATTCACATAATGAAAACCTATACTTTGTCTCAGGCGAGTTTCCCATTCAAATGCATGTAACAGTGAGAAACGCATTGTCTTGGCGAAATAAAGCGTTTTTGAACAACTTCATATAAATCGCTGTAACTTTTGATAGAAGACTCAGACAAACATGTTTATGGCTTTATCTTATAGAACTCAATATCCCCGTGCTGGGCAAACAGAACAGGTTTTGCAGCCGTTTGAGCTAAGATTTTAAAATTATTCACATAATGAAAACCTATACTTTGTCTCAGGCGAGTTTCCCATTCAAATGCATGTAACAGTGAGAAACACACTGTCTTGGCGAAATAAAGCGTTTTTGAACAACTTCATATAAATCGCTGTAACTTTTGATAGAAGACTCAGACAAACATGTTTATGGCTTTATCTTATAGAACTCAATATCCCTGTGCTGGGCAAACAGGTTTTGCAGCCGTTTGAGCTAAGATTTTAAAATTATTCACATAATGAAAACCTATACTTTGTCTCAGGCGAGTTTCCCATTCAAATGCATGTAACAGTGAGAAACGCATTGTCTTGGCGAAATAAAGCGTTTTTGAACAACTTCATATAAATCGCTGTAACTTTTGATAGAAGACTCAGACAAACATGTTTATGGCTTTATCTTATAGAACTCAATATCCCCGTGCTGGGCAAACAGAACAGGTTTTGCAGCCGTTTGAGCTAAGATTTTAAAATTATTCACATAATGAAAACCTATACTTTGTCTCAGGCGAGTTTCCCATTCAAATGCATGTAACAGTGAGAAACGCATTGTCTTGGCGAAATAAAGCGTTTTTGAACAACTTCATATAAATCGCTGTAACTTTTGATAGAAGACTCAGACAAACATGTTTATGGCTTTATCTTATAGAACTCAATATCCCCGTGCTGGGCAAACAGGTTTTGCAGCCGTTTGAGCTAAGATTTTAAAATTATTCACATAATGAAAACCTATACTTTGTCTCAGGCGAGTTTCCCATTCAAATGCATGTAACAGTGAGAAACGCATTGTCTTGGCGAAATAAAGCGTTTTTGAACAACTTCATATAAATCGCTGTAACTTTTGATAGAAGACTCAGACAAACATGTTTATGGCTTTATCTTATAGAACTCAATATCCCCGTGCTGGGCAAACAGAACAGGTTTTGCAGCCGTTTGAGCTAAGATTTTAAAATTATTCACATAATGAAAACCTATACTTTGTCTCAGGCGAGTTTCCCATTCAAATGCATGTAACAGTGAGAAACGCATTGTCTTGGCGAAATAAAGCGTTTTTGAACAACTTCATATAAATCGCTGTAACTTTTGATAGAAGACTCAGACAAACATGTTTATGGCTTTATCTTATAGAACTCAATATCCCCGTGCTGGGCAAACAGAACAGGTTTTGCAGCCGTTTGAGCTAAGATTTTAAAATTATTCACATAATGAAAACCTATACTTTGTCTCAGGCGAGTTTCCCATTCAAATGCATGTAACAGTGAGAAACACACTGTCTTGGCGAAATAAAGCGTTTTTGAACAACTTCATATAAATCGCTCTAACTTTTGATAGAAGACTCAGACAAACATGTTTATGGCTTTATCTTATAGAACTCAATATCCCTGTGCTGGGCAAACAGGTTTTGCAGCCGTTTGAGCTAAGATTTTAAAATTATTCACATAATGAAAACCTATACTTTGTCTCAGGCGAGTTTCCCATTCAAATGCATGTAACAGTGAGAAACGCATTGTCTTGGCGAAATAAAGCGTTTTTGAACAACTTCATATAAATCGCTGTAACTTTTGATAGAAGACTCAGACAAACATGTTTATGGCTTTATCTTATAGAACTCAATATCCCCGTGCTGGGCAAACAGGTTTTGCAGCCGTTTGAGCTAAGATTTTAAAATTATTCACATAATGAAAACCTATACTTTGTCTCAGGCGAGTTTCCCATTCAAATGCATGTAACAGTGAGAAACGCATTGTCTTGGCGAAATAAAGCGTTTTTGAACAACTTCATATAAATCGCTGTAACTTTTGATAGAAGACTCAGACAAACATGTTTATGGCTTTATCTTATAGAACTCAATATCCCCGTGCTGGGCAAACAGAACAGGTTTTGCAGCCGTTTGAGCTAAGATTTTAAAATTATTCACATAATGAAAACCTATACTTTGTCTCAGGCGAGTTTCCCATTCAAATGCATGTAACAGTGAGAAACGCATTGTCTTGGCGAAATAAAGCGTTTTTGAACAACTTCATATAAATCGCTGTAACTTTTGATAGAAGACTCAGACAAACATGTTTATGGCTTTATCTTATAGAACTCAATATCCCCGTGCTGGGCAAACAGAACAGGTTTTGCAGCCGTTTGAGCTAAGATTTTAAAATTATTCACATAATGAAAACCTATACTTTGTCTCAGGCGAGTTTCCCATTCAAATGCATGTAACAGTGAGAAACGCATTGTCTTGGCGAAATAAAGCGTTTTTGAACAACTTCATATAAATCGCTGTAACTTTTGATAGAAGACTCAGACAAACATGTTTATGGCTTTATCTTATAGAACTCAATATCCCCGTGCTGGGCAAACAGAACAGGTTTTGCAGCCGTTTGAGCTAAGATTTTAAAATTATTCACATAATGAAAACCTATACTTTGTCTCAGGCGAGTTTCCCATTCAAATGCATGTAACAGTGAGAAACGCATTGTCTTGGCGAAATAAAGCGTTTTTGAACAACTTCATATAAATCGCTGTAACTTTTGATAGAAGACTCAGACAAACATGTTTATGGCTTTATCTTATAGAACTCAATATCCCCGTGCTGGGCAAACAGGTTTTGCAGCCGTTTGAGCTAAGATTTTAAAATTATTCACATAATGAAAACCTATACTTTGTCTCAGGCGAGTTTCCCATTCAAATGCATGTAACAGTGAGAAACGCATTGTCTTGGCGAAATAAAGCGTTTTTGAACAACTTCATATAAATCGCTGTAACTTTTGATAGAAGACTCAGACAAACATGTTTATGGCTTTATCTTATAGAACTCAATATCCCCGTGCTGGGCAAACAGAACAGGTTTTGCAGCCGTTTGAGCTAAGATTTTAAAATTATTCACATAATGAAAACCTATACTTTGTCTCAGGCGAGTTTCCCATTCAAATGCATGTAACAGTGAGAAACGCATTGTCTTGGCGAAATAAAGCGTTTTTGAACAACTTCATATAAATCGCTGTAACTTTTGATAGAAGACTCAGACAAACATGTTTATGGCTTTATCTTATAGAACTCAATATCCCTGTGCTGGGCAAACAGGTTTTGCAGCCGTTTGAGCTAAGATTTTAAAATTATTCACATAATGAAAACCTATATGTGGCATGAATAAGGCACGGCGGGACCACGGAGCCACGTTCAGAGCCAACTTTATTTGATTCACGTCACACCACACCACCACCAACCCCTGAGTCCCCGTGTTTTAACACGGCGGGCGTGATTGCGGATGCCGTGCAGGTGCGTCCGCACGGCCCCGCAGACCACGCCCCACCACATACCCCCATCGCCCGATTGAGGCCGGGGAGCAATCTGGCCGAACCTACTCCCCCCCCCGCGAACTGGGGCGAGACTCGGCCCCTAAACATCGGCGCCCCAGCCCCTGACCAAGCGACGGGGAAGCGTCCGTTCTGGTGGCCGCCCGCGCATCCAGCGGCAACGGCGAAGCTGGTCCGGAGGTCGGCCGCGTAGCAAGCGGACACGGCCCCACAGGCATGGCCGTGAGCTCCTGCACACAGGCGGCTGGGCAGACGTCAGGCGCGCAGAATCGACTGGTGGCAGCGAGGCTGGACTAGCCAGCCCGCCGATCCCCGGCCTAGCGGGGCTGTCCCGCTCCTCTGCCTCCAACTCCGGCTGCACAGGCTGCCCTGGAGCAGGGACCTCCGTCTCCCCGCACAGCTGCTCCGCCACCGCCTCCGCCACTCCCGTTTGGAGCGGCTCCCCGCACTGCGCCTCCGCCCCCAGCAGGCACAGCCCCTCGCCCACCTCTGGGTGGAGCGACTCCTCTGCCTCCGGCAGGTGTAGACCCTCGCCCGCCTCGTCCTCGGCCTCCGATTGGAGCGGCTCCTCCACCGCTCCCGGCAGGAGCAGCCCTTCACCCGGCTGCTCCTCCTCCTCCGGCAGGCTCGGACCCCCGCGTGGCTCGTCCACCACCTCCGGCTGCCGAGGTGACCCACACGGCTCCTCCACCGCTTCACTGTCCTCGGGACACACTTGTGGGGGTGGCGCCCAGGCCCAGAGCAGCGCTGCCAGCTCTGCCATCTTCCCCAGGTGGCGTTCGCTCTCCTTCCGCAGCTCTTCCTGTTGGCGACGCACCTCCGCCGCCTGCTTCCGCTGGGTGGCCGCTATTTCGGCCACCCTCTCGGCCAGCTCTTTCCTTTCCTGGCTCTGGTAGGTACCCGCCATGCCGCCTCCTGGGTTTCGGCACCAATGTGGCATGAATAAGGCACGGCGGGACCACGGAGCCACGTTCAGAGCCAACTTTATTTGATTCACGTCACACCACACCACCACCAACCCCTGAGTCCCCGTGTTTTAACACGGCGGGCGTGATTGCGGATGCCGTGCAGGTGCGTCCGCACGGCCCCGCAGACCACGCCCCACCACACTATACTTTGTCTCAGGCGAGTTTCCCATTCAAATGCATGTAACAGTGAGAAACGCATTGTCTTGGCGAAATAAAGCGTTTTTGAACAACTTCATATAAATCGCTGTAACTTTTGATAGAAGACTCAGACAAACATGTTTATGGCTTTATCTTATAGAACTCAATATCCCCGTGCTGGGCAAACAGAACAGGTTTTGCAGCCGTTTGAGCTAAGATTTTAAAATTATTCACATAATGAAAACCTATACTTTGTCTCAGGCGAGTTTCCCATTCCAATGCATGTAACAGTGAGAAACGCATTGTCTTGGCGAAATAAAGCGTTTTTGAACAACTTCATATAAATCGCTGTAACTTTTGATAGAAGACTCAGACAAACATGTTTATGGCTTTATCTTATAGAACTCAATATCCCCGTGCTGGGCAAACAGGTTTTGCAGCCGTTTGAGCTAAGATTTTAAAATTATTCACATAATGAAAACCTATACTTTGTCTCAGGCGAGTTTCCCATTCAAATGCATGTAACAGTGAGAAACGCATTGTCTTGGCGAAATAAAGCGTTTTTGAACAACTTCATATAAATCGCTGTAACTTTTGATAGAAGACTCAGACAAACATGTTTATGGCTTTATCTTATAGAACTCAATATCCCCGTGCTGGGCAAACAGAACAGGTTTTGCAGCCGTTTGAGCTAAGATTTTAAAATTATTCACATAATGAAAACCTATACTTTGTCTCAGGCGAGTTTCCCATTCAAATGCATGTAACAGTGAGAAACGCATTGTCTTGGCGAAATAAAGCGTTTTTGAACAACTTCATATAAATCGCTGTAACTTTTGATAGAAGACTCAGACAAACATGTTTATGGCTTTATCTTATAGAACTCAATATCCCCGTGCTGGGCAAACAGGTTTTGCAGCCGTTTGAGCTAAGATTTTAAAATTATTCACATAATGAAAACCTATACTTTGTCTCAGGCGAGTTTCCCATTCAAATGCATGTAACAGTGAGAAACGCATTGTCTTGGCGAAATAAAGCGTTTTTGAACAACTTCATATAAATCGCTGTAACTTTTGATAGAAGACTCAGACAAACATGTTTATGGCTTTATCTTATAGAACTCAATATCCCCGTGCTGGGCAAACAGAACAGGTTTTGCAGCCGTTTGAGCTAAGATTTTAAAATTATTCACATAATGAAAACCTATACTTTGTCTCAGGCGAGTTTCCCATTCAAATGCATGTAACAGTGAGAAACACACTGTCTTGGCGAAATAAAGCGTTTTTGTACAACTTCATATAAATCGCTGTAACCTTTGATAGAAGACTCAGACAAACATGTTTATGGCTTTATCTTATAGAACTCAATATCCCCGTGCTGGGCAAACAGGTTTTGCAGCCGTTTGAGCTGAGATTTTAAAATTATTCACATAATGAAAACCTATACTTTGTTTCAGGCGAGTTTCCCATTCAAATGCATGTAACAGTGAGAAACGCATTGTCTTGGCGAAATAAAGCGTTTTTGAACAACTTCATATAAATCGCTGTAACTTTTGATAGAAGACTCAGACAAACATGTTTATGGCTTTATCTTATAGAACTCAATATCCCCGTGCTGGGCAAACAGGTTTTGCAGCCGTTTGAGCTAAGATTTTAAAATTATTCACATAATGAAAACCTATACTTTGTCTCAGGCGAGTTTCCCATTCAAATGCATGTAACAGTGAGAAACACACTGTCTTGGCGAAATAAAGCGTTTTTGAACAACTTCATATAAATCGCTGTAACTTTTGATAGAAGACTCAGACAAACATGTTTATGGCTTTATCTTATAGAACTCAATATCCCCGTGCTGGGCAAACAGGTTTTGCAGCCGTTTGAGCTAAGATTTTAAAATTATTCACATAATGAAAACCTATACTTTGTCTCAGGCGAGTTTCCCATTCAAATGCATGTAACAGTGAGAAACGCATTGTCTTGGCGAAATAAAGCATTTTTGAACAACTTCATATAAATCGCTGTAACTTTTGATAGAAGACTCAGACAAACATGTTTATGGCTTTATCTTATAGAACTCAATATCCCCGTGCTGGGCAAACAGGTTTTGCAGCCGTTTGAGATAAGATTTTAAAATTATTCACATAATGAAAACCTATACTTTGTCTCAGGCGAGTTTCCCATTCAAATGCATGTAACAGTGAGAAACACACTGTCTTGGCGAAATAAAGCGTTTTTGAACAACTTCATATAAATCGCTGTAACTTTTGATAGAAGACTCAGACAAACATGTTTATGGCTTTATCTTATAGAACTCAATATCCCCGTGCTGGGCAACCAGGTTTTGCAGCCGTTTGAGCTAAGATTTTAAAATTATTCACATAATGAAAACCTATACTTTGTCTCAGGCGAGTTTCCCATTCAAATGCATGTAACAGTGAGAAACGCATTGTCTTGGCGAAATAAAGCGTTTTTGAACAACTTCATATAAATCGCTGTAACTTTTGATAGAAGACTCAGACAAACATGTTTATGGCTTTATCTTATAGAACTCAATATCCCCGTGCTGGGCAAACAGAACAGGTTTTGCAGCCGTTTGAGCTAAGATTTTAAAATTATTCACATAATGAAAACCTATACTTTGTCTCAGGCGAGTTTCCCATTCAAATGCATGTAACAGTGAGAAACGCATTGTCTTGGCGAAATAAAGCGTTTTTGAACAACTTCATATAAATCGCTGTAACTTTTGATAGAAGACTCAGACAAACATGTTTATGGCTTTATCTTATAGAACTCAATATCCCCGTGCTGGGCAAACAGAACAGGTTTTGCAGCCGTTTGAGCTAAGATTTTAAAATTATTCACATAATGAAAACCTATACTTTGTCTCAGGCGAGTTTCCCATTCAAATGCATGTAACAGTGAGAAACGCATTGTCTTGGCGAAATAAAGCGTTTTTGAACAACTTCATATAAATCGCTGTAACTTTTGATAGAAGACTCAGACAAACATGTTTATGGCTTTATCTTATAGAACTCAATATCCCTGTGCTGGGCAAACAGAACAGGTTTTGCAGCCGTTTGAGCTAAGATTTTAAAATTATTCACATAATGAAAACCTATACTTTGTTTCAGGCGAGTTTCCCATTCAAATGCATGTAACAGTGAGAAACACACTGTCTTGGCGAAATAAAGCGTTTTTGTACAACTTCATATAAATCGCTGTAACCTTTGATAGAAGACTCAGACAAACATGTTTATGGCTTTATCTTATAGAACTCAATATCCCCGTGCTGGGCAAACAGAACAGGTTTTGCAGCCGTTTGAGCTAAGATTTTAAAATTATTCACATAATGAAAACCTATACTTTGTCTCAGGCGAGTTTCCCATTCAAATGCATGTAACAGTGAGAAACACACTGTCTTGGCGAAATAAAGCGTTTTTGTACAACTTCATATAAATCGCTGTAACTTTTGATAGAAGACTCAGACAAACATGTTTATGGCTTTATCTTATAGAACTCAATATCCCTGTGCTGGGCAAACAGGTTTTGCAGCCGTTTGAGCTAAGACTTTAAAATTATTCACATAATGAAAACCTATACTTTGTCTCAGGCGAGTTTCCCATTCAAATGCATGTAACAGTGAGAAACGCATTGTCTTGGCGAAATAAAGCGTTTTTGAACAACTTCATATAAATCGCTGTAACTTTTGATAGAAGACTCAGACAAACATGTTTATGGCTTTATCTTATAGAACTCAATATCCCCGTGCTGGGCAAACAGAACAGGTTTTGCAGCCGTTTGAGCTAAGATTTTAAAATTATTCACATAATGAAAACCTATACTTTGTCTCAGGCGAGTTTCCCATTCAAATGCATGTAACAGTGAGAAACACACTGTCTTGGCGAAATAAAGCGTTTTTGAACAACTTCATATAAATCGCTCTAACTTTTGATAGAAGACTCAGACAAACATGTTTATGGCTTTATCTTATAGAACTCAATATCCCCGTGCTGGGCAAACAGAACAGGTTTTGCAGCCGTTTGAGCTAAGATTTTAAAATTATTCACATAATGAAAACCTATACTTTGTCTCAGGCGAGTTTCCCATTCAAATGCATGTAACAGTGAGAAACGCATTGTCTTGGCGAAATAAAGCGTTTTTGAACAACTTCATATAAATCGCTGTAACTTTTGATAGAAGACGCAGACAAACATGTTTATGGCTTTATCTTATAGAACTCAATATCCCCGTGCTGGGCAAACAGAACAGGTTTTGCAGCCGTTTGAGCTAAGATTTTAAAATTATTCACATAATGAAAACCTATACTTTGTCTCAGGCGAGTTTCCCATTCAAATGCATGTAACAGTGAGAAACGCATTGTCTTGGCGAAATAAAGCGTTTTTGAACAACTTCATATAAATCGCTGTAACTTTTGATAGAAGACTCAGACAAACATGTTTATGGCTTTATCTTATAGAACTCAATATCCCTGTGCTGGGCAAACAGGTTTTGCAGCCGTTTGAGCTAAGACTTTAAAATTATTCACATAATGAAAACCTATACTTTGTCTCAGGCGAGTTTCCCATTCAAATGCATGTAACAGTGAGAAACGCATTGTCTTGGCGAAATAAAGCGTTTTTGAACAACTTCATATAAATCGCTGTAACTTTTGATAGAAGACTCAGACAAACATGTTTATGGCTTTATCTTATAGAACTCAATATCCCCGTGCTGGGCAAACAGAACAGGTTTTGCAGCCGTTTGAGCTAAGATTTTAAAATTATTCACATAATGAAAACCTATACTTTGTCTCAGGCGAGTTTCCCATTCAAATGCATGTAACAGTGAGAAACGCATTGTCTTGGCGAAATAAAGCGTTTTTGAACAACTTCATATAAATCGCTGTAACTTTTGATAGAAGACTCAGACAAACATGTTTATGGCTTTATCTTATAGAACTCAATATCCCCGTGCTGGGCAAACAGAACAGGTTTTGCAGCCGTTTGAGCTAAGATTTTAAAATTATTCACATAATGAAAACCTATACTTTGTCTCAGGCGAGTTTCCCATTCAAATGCATGTAACAGTGAGAAACGCATTGTCTTGGCGAAATAAAGCGTTTTTGAACAACTTCATATAAATCGCTGTAACTTTTGATAGAAGACTCAGACAAACATGTTTATGGCTTTATCTTATAGAACTCAACATCCCCGTGCTGGGCAAACAGAACAGGTTTTGCAGCCGTTTGAGCTAAGATTTTAAAATTATTCACATAATGAAAACCTATACTTTGTCTCAGGCGAGTTTCCCATTCAAATGCATGTAACAGTGAGAAACACACTGTCTTGGCGAAATAAAGCGTTTTTGTACAACTTCATATAAATCGCTGTAACCTTTGATAGAAGACTCAGACAGACATGTTTATGGCTTTATCTTATAGAACTCAATATCCCCGTGCTGGGCAAACAGGTTTTGCAGCCGTTTGAGCTAAGATTTTAAAATTATTCACATAATGAAAACCTATACTTTGTCTCAGGCGAGTTTCCCATTCAAATGCATGTAACAGTGAGAAACGCATTGTCTTGGCGAAATAAAGCGTTTTTGAACAACTTCATATAAATCGCTGTAACTTTTGATAGAAGACTCAGACAAACATGTTTATGGCTTTATCTTATAGAACTCAATATCCCCGTGCTGGGCAAACAGAACAGGTTTTGCAGCCGTTTGAGCTAAGATTTTAAAATTATTCACATAATGAAAACCTATACTTTGTCTCAGGCGAGTTTCCCATTCAAATGCATGTAACAGTGAGAAACACACTGTCTTGGCGAAATAAAGCGTTTTTGTACAACTTCATATAAATCGCTGTAACTTTTGATAGAAGACTCAGACAAACATGTTTATGGCTTTATCTTATAGAACTCAATATCCCTGTGCTGGGCAAACAGGTTTTGCAGCCGTTTGAGCTAAGACTTTAAAATTATTCACATAATGAAAACCTATACTTTGTCTCAGGCGAGTTTCCCATTCAAATGCATGTAACAGTGAGAAACACACTGTCTTGGCGAAATAAAGCGTTTTTGAACAACTTCATATAAATCGCTGTAACTTTTGATAGAAGACTCAGACAAACATGTTTATGGCTTTATCTTATAGAACTCAATATCCCTGTGCTGGGCAAACAGGTTTTGCAGCCGTTTGAGCTAAGATTTTAAAATTATTCACATAATGAAAACCTATACTTTGTCTCAGGCGAGTTTCCCATTCAAATGCATGTAACAGTGAGAAACGCATTGTCTTGGCGAAATAAAGCGTTTTTGAACAACTTCATATAAATCGCTGTAACTTTTGATAGAAGACTCAGACAAACATGTTTATGGCTTTATCTTATAGAACTCAATATCCCTGTGCTGGGCAAACAGGTTTTGCAGCCGTTTGAGCTAAGATTTTAAAATTATTCACATAATGAAAACCTATACTTTGTCTCAGGCGAGTTTCCCATTCAAATGCATGTAACAGTGAGAAACGCATTGTCTTGGCGAAATAAAGCGTTTTTGAACAACTTCATATAAATCGCTGTAACTTTTGATAGAAGACTCAGACAAACATGTTTATGGCTTTATCTTATAGAACTCAATATCCCCGTGCTGGGCAAACAGAACAGGTTTTGCAGCCGTTTGAGCTAAGATTTTAAAATTATTCACATAATGAAAACCTATACTTTGTCTCAGGCGAGTTTCCCATTCAAATGCATGTAACAGTGAGAAACGCATTGTCTTGGCGAAATAAAGCGTTTTTGAACAACTTCATATAAATCGCTGTAACTTTTGATAGAAGACTCAGACAAACATGTTTATGGCTTTATCTTATAGAACTCAATATCCCCGTGCTGGGCAAACAGAACAGGTTTTGCAGCCGTTTGAGCTAAGATTTTAAAATTATTCACATAATGAAAACCTATACTTTGTCTCAGGCGAGTTTCCCATTCAAATGCATGTAACAGTGAGAAACGCATTGTCTTGGCGAAATAAAGCGTTTTTGAACAACTTCATATAAATCGCTGTAACTTTTGATAGAAGACTCAGACAAACATGTTTATGGCTTTATCTTATAGAACTCAATATCCCTGTGCTGGGCAAACAGGTTTTGCAGCCGTTTGAGCTAAGATTTTAAAATTATTCACATAATGAAAACCTATACTTTGTCTCAGGCGAGTTTCCCATTCAAATGCATGTAACAGTGAGAAACGCATTGTCTTGGCGAAATAAAGCGTTTTTGAACAACTTCATATAAATCGCTGTAACTTTTGATAGAAGACTCAGACAAACATGTTTATGGCTTTATCTTATAGAACTCAATATCCCCGTGCTGGGCAAACAGAACAGGTTTTGCAGCCGTTTGAGCTAAGATTTTAAAATTATTCACATAATGAAAACCTATACTTTGTCTCAGGCGAGTTTCCCATTCAAATGCATGTAACAGTGAGAAACGCATTGTCTTGGCGAAATAAAGCGTTTTTGAACAACTTCATATAAATCGCTGTAACTTTTGATAGAAGACTCAGACAAACATGTTTATGGCTTTATCTTATAGAACTCAATATCCCCGTGCTGGGCAAACAGAACAGGTTTTGCAGCCGTTTGAGCTAAGATTTTAAAATTATTCACATAATGAAAACCTATACTTTGTCTCAGGCGAGTTTCCCATTCAAATGCATGTAACAGTGAGAAACGCATTGTCTTGGCGAAATAAAGCGTTTTTGAACAACTTTATATAAATCGCTGTAACTTTTGATAGAAGACTCAGACAAACATGTTTATGGCTTTATCTTATAGAACTCAATATCCCCGTGCTGGGCAAACAGAACAGGTTTTGCAGCCGTTTGAGCTAAGATTTTAAAATTATTCACATAATGAAAACCTATACTTTGTCTCAGGCGAGTTTCCCATTCAAATGCATGTAACAGTGAGAAACACACTGTCTTGGCGAAATAAAGCGTTTTTGTACAACTTCATATAAATCGCTGTAACCTTTGATAGAAGACTCAGACAAACATGTTTATGGCTTTATCTTATAGAACTCAATATCCCCGTGCTGGGCAAACAGGTTTTGCAGCCGTTTGAGCTAAGATTTTAAAATTATTCACATAATGAAAACCTATACTTTGTCTCAGGCGAGTTTCCCATTCAAATGCATGTAACAGTGAGAAACGCATTGTCTTGGCGAAATAAAGCGTTTTTGAACAACTTCATATAAATCGCTGTAACTTTTGATAGAAGACTCAGACAAACATGTTTATGGCTTTATCTTATAGAACTCAATATCCCCGTGCTGGGCAAACAGAACAGGTTTTGCAGCCGTTTGAGCTAAGATTTTAAAATTATTCACATAATGAAAACCTATACTTTGTCTCAGGCGAGTTTCCCATTCAAATGCATGTAACAGTGAGAAACGCATTGTCTTGGCGAAATAAAGCGTTTTTGAACAACTTCATATAAATCGCTGTAACTTTTGATAGAAGACTCAGACAAACATGTTTATGGCTTTATCTTATAGAACTCAATATCCCCGTGCTGGGCAAACAGAACAGGTTTTGCAGCCGTTTGAGCTAAGATTTTAAAATTATTCACATAATGAAAACCTATACTTTGTCTCAGGCGAGTTTCCCATTCAAATGCATGTAACAGTGAGAAACACACTGTCTTGGCGAAATAAAGCGTTTTTGTACAACTTCATATAAATCGCTGTAACCTTTGATAGAAGACTCAGACAAACATGTTTATGGCTTTATCTTATAGAACTCAATATCCCCGTGCTGGGCAAACAGAACAGGTTTTGCAGCCGTTTGAGCTAAGATTTTAAAATTATTCACATAATGAAAACCTATACTTTGTCTCAGGCGAGTTTCCCATTCAAATGCATGTAACAGTGAGAAACGCATTGTCTTGGCGAAATAAAGCGTTTTTGAACAACTTCATATAAATCGCTGTAACTTTTGATAGAAGACTCAGACAAACATGTTTATGGCTTTATCTTATAGAACTCAATATCCCAGTGCTGGGCAAACAGGTTTTGCAGCCGTTTGAGCTAAGATTTTAAAATTATTCACATAATGAAAACCTATACTTTGTCTCAGGCGAGTTTCCCATTCAAATGCATGTAACAGTGAGAAACGCATTGTCTTGGCGAAATAAAGCGTTTTTGAACAACTTCATATAAATCGCTGTAACTTTTGATAGAAGACTCAGACAAACATGTTTATGGCTTTATCTTATAGAACTCAATATCCCCGTGCTGGGCAAACAGAACAGGTTTTGCAGCCGTTTGAGCTAAGATTTTAAAATTATTCACATAATGAAAACCTATACTTTGTCTCAGGCGAGTTTCCCATTCAAATGCATGTAACAGTGAGAAACACACTGTCTTGGCGAAATAAAGCGTTTTTGTACAACTTCATATAAATCGCTGTAACCTTTGATAGAAGACTCAGACAGACATGTTTATGGCTTTATCTTATAGAACTCAATATCCCCGTGCTGGGCAAACAGGTTTTGCAGCCGTTTGAGCTAAGATTTTAAAATTATTCACATAATGAAAACCTATACTTTGTCTCAGGCGAGTTTCCCATTCAAATGCATGTAACAGTGAGAAACGCATTGTCTTGGCGAAATAAAGCGTTTTTGAACAACTTCATATAAATCGCTGTAACTTTTGATAGAAGACTCAGACAAACATGTTTATGGCTTTATCTTATAGAACTCAATATCCCTGTGCTGGGCAAACAGGTTTTGCAGCCGTTTGAGCTAAGATTTTAAAATTATTCACATAATGAAAACCTATACTTTGTCTCAGGCGAGTTTCCCATTCAAATGCATGTAACAGTGAGAAACGCATTGTCTTGGCGAAATAAAGCGTTTTTGAACAACTTCATATAAATCGCTGTAACTTTTGATAGAAGACTCAGACAAACATGTTTATGGCTTTATCTTATAGAACTCAATATCCCCGTGCTGGGCAAACAGAACAGGTTTTGCAGCCGTTTGAGCTAAGATTTTAAAATTATTCACATAATGAAAACCTATACTTTGTCTCAGGCGAGTTTCCCATTCAAATGCATGTAACAGTGAGAAACGCATTGTCTTGGCGAAATAAAGCGTTTTTGAACAACTTCATATAAATCGCTGTAACTTTTGATAGAAGACTCAGACAAACATGTTTATGGCTTTATCTTATAGAACTCAATATCCCCGTGCTGGGCAAACAGAACAGGTTTTGCAGCCGTTTGAGCTAAGATTTTAAAATTATTCACATAATGAAAACCTATACTTTGTCTCAGGCGAGTTTCCCATTCAAATGCATGTAACAGTGAGAAACGCATTGTCTTGGCGAAATAAAGCGTTTTTGAACAACTTCATATAAATCGCTGTAACTTTTGATAGAAGACTCAGACAAACATGTTTATGGCTTTATCTTATAGAACTCAATATCCCTGTGCTGGGCAAACAGGTTTTGCAGCCGTTTGAGCTAAGATTTTAAAATTATTCACATAATGAAAACCTATACTTTGTCTCAGGCGAGTTTCCCATTCAAATGCATGTAACAGTGAGAAACGCATTGTCTTGGCGAAATAAAGCGTTTTTGAACAACTTCATATAAATCGCTGTAACTTTTGATAGAAGACTCAGACAAACATGTTTATGGCTTTATCTTATAGAACTCAATATCCCCGTGCTGGGCAAACAGAACAGGTTTTGCAGCCGTTTGAGCTAAGATTTTAAAATTATTCACATAATGAAAACCTATACTTTGTCTCAGGCGAGTTTCCCATTCAAATGCATGTAACAGTGAGAAACGCATTGTCTTGGCGAAATAAAGCGTTTTTGAACAACTTCATATAAATCGCTGTAACTTTTGATAGAAGACTCAGACAAACATGTTTATGGCTTTATCTTATAGAACTCAATATCCCCGTGCTGGGCAAACAGAACAGGTTTTGCAGCCGTTTGAGCTAAGATTTTAAAATTATTCACATAATGAAAACCTATACTTTGTCTCAGGCGAGTTTCCCATTCAAATGCATGTAACAGTGAGAAACGCATTGTCTTGGCGAAATAAAGCGTTTTTGAACAACTTTATATAAATCGCTGTAACTTTTGATAGAAGACTCAGACAAACATGTTTATGGCTTTATCTTATAGAACTCAATATCCCCGTGCTGGGCAAACAGAACAGGTTTTGCAGCCGTTTGAGCTAAGATTTTAAAATTATTCACATAATGAAAACCTATACTTTGTCTCAGGCGAGTTTCCCATTCAAATGCATGTAACAGTGAGAAACACACTGTCTTGGCGAAATAAAGCGTTTTTGTACAACTTCATATAAATCGCTGTAACCTTTGATAGAAGACTCAGACAAACATGTTTATGGCTTTATCTTATAGAACTCAATATCCCCGTGCTGGGCAAACAGGTTTTGCAGCCGTTTGAGCTAAGATTTTAAAATTATTCACATAATGAAAACCTATACTTTGTCTCAGGCGAGTTTCCCATTCAAATGCATGTAACAGTGAGAAACGCATTGTCTTGGCGAAATAAAGCGTTTTTGAACAACTTCATATAAATCGCTGTAACTTTTGATAGAAGACTCAGACAAACATGTTTATGGCTTTATCTTATAGAACTCAATATCCCCGTGCTGGGCAAACAGAACAGGTTTTGCAGCCGTTTGAGCTAAGATTTTAAAATTATTCACATAATGAAAACCTATACTTTGTCTCAGGCGAGTTTCCCATTCAAATGCATGTAACAGTGAGAAACGCATTGTCTTGGCGAAATAAAGCGTTTTTGAACAACTTCATATAAATCGCTGTAACTTTTGATAGAAGACTCAGACAAACATGTTTATGGCTTTATCTTATAGAACTCAATATCCCCGTGCTGGGCAAACAGAACAGGTTTTGCAGCCGTTTGAGCTAAGATTTTAAAATTATTCACATAATGAAAACCTATACTTTGTCTCAGGCGAGTTTCCCATTCAAATGCATGTAACAGTGAGAAACACACTGTCTTGGCGAAATAAAGCGTTTTTGTACAACTTCATATAAATCGCTGTAACCTTTGATAGAAGACTCAGACAAACATGTTTATGGCTTTATCTTATAGAACTCAATATCCCCGTGCTGGGCAAACAGAACAGGTTTTGCAGCCGTTTGAGCTAAGATTTTAAAATTATTCACATAATGAAAACCTATACTTTGTCTCAGGCGAGTTTCCCATTCAAATGCATGTAACAGTGAGAAACGCATTGTCTTGGCGAAATAAAGCGTTTTTGAACAACTTCATATAAATCGCTGTAACTTTTGATAGAAGACTCAGACAAACATGTTTATGGCTTTATCTTATAGAACTCAATATCCCAGTGCTGGGCAAACAGGTTTTGCAGCCGTTTGAGCTAAGATTTTAAAATTATTCACATAATGAAAACCTATACTTTGTCTCAGGCGAGTTTCCCATTCAAATGCATGTAACAGTGAGAAACGCATTGTCTTGGCGAAATAAAGCGTTTTTGAACAACTTCATATAAATCGCTGTAACTTTTGATAGAAGACTCAGACAAACATGTTTATGGCTTTATCTTATAGAACTCAATATCCCCGTGCTGGGCAAACAGAACAGGTTTTGCAGCCGTTTGAGCTAAGATTTTAAAATTATTCACATAATGAAAACCTATACTTTGTCTCAGGCGAGTTTCCCATTCAAATGCATGTAACAGTGAGAAACGCATTGTCTTGGCGAAATAAAGCGTTTTTGAACAACTTCATATAAATCGCTGTAACTTTTGATAGAAGACTCAGACAAACATGTTTATGGCTTTATCTTATAGAACTCAATATCCCCGTGCTGGGCAAACAGAACAGGTTTTGCAGCCGTTTGAGCTAAGATTTTAAAATTATTCACATAATGAAAACCTATACTTTGTCTCAGGCGAGTTTCCCATTCAAATGCATGTAACAGTGAGAAACGCATTGTCTTGGCGAAATAAAGCGTTTTTGAACAACTTCATATAAATCGCTGTAACTTTTGATAGAAGACTCAGACAAACATGTTTATGGCTTTATCTTATAGAACTCAATATCCCCGTGCTGGGCAAACAGAACAGGTTTTGCAGCCGTTTGAGCTAAGATTTTAAAATTATTCACATAATGAAAACCTATACTTTGTCTCAGGCGAGTTTCCCATTCAAATGCATGTAACAGTGAGAAACGCATTGTCTTGGCGAAATAAAGCGTTTTTGAACAACTTCATATAAATCGCTGTAACTTTTGATAGAAGACTCAGACAAACATGTTTATGGCTTTATCTTATAGAACTCAATATCCCCGTGCTGGGCAAACAGAACAGGTTTTGCAGCCGTTTGAGCTAAGATTTTAAAATTATTCACATAATGAAAACCTATACTTTGTCTCAGGCGAGTTTCCCATTCAAATGCATGTAACAGTGAGAAACGCATTGTCTTGGCGAAATAAAGCGTTTTTGAACAACTTCATATAAATCGCTGTAACTTTTGATAGAAGACTCAGACAAACATGTTTATGGCTTTATCTTATAGAACTCAATATCCCCGTGCTGGGCAAACAGAACAGGTTTTGCAGCCGTTTGAGCTAAGATTTTAAAATTATTCACATAATGAAAACCTATACTTTGTCTCAGGCGAGTTTCCCATTCAAATGCATGTAACAGTGAGAAACACACTGTCTTGGCGAAATAAAGCGTTTTTGTACAACTTCATATAAATCGCTGTAACCTTTGATAGAAGACTCAGACAAACATGTTTATGGCTTTATCTTATAGAACTCAATATCCCCGTGCTGGGCAAACAGAACAGGTTTTGCAGCCGTTTGAGCTAAGATTTTAAAATTATTCACATAATGAAAACCTATACTTTGTCTCAGGCGAGTTTCCCATTCAAATGCATGTAACAGTGAGAAACGCATTGTCTTGGCGAAATAAAGCGTTTTTGAACAACTTCATATAAATCGCTGTAACTTTTGATAGAAGACTCAGACAAACATGTTTATGGCTTTATCTTATAGAACTCAATATCCCAGTGCTGGGCAAACAGGTTTTGCAGCCGTTTGAGCTAAGATTTTAAAATTATTCACATAATGAAAACCTATACTTTGTCTCAGGCGAGTTTCCCATTCAAATGCATGTAACAGTGAGAAACGCATTGTCTTGGCGAAATAAAGCGTTTTTGAACAACTTCATATAAATCGCTGTAACTTTTGATAGAAGACTCAGACAAACATGTTTATGGCTTTATCTTATAGAACTCAATATCCCCGTGCTGGGCAAACAGAACAGGTTTTGCAGCCGTTTGAGCTAAGATTTTAAAATTATTCACATAATGAAAACCTATACTTTGTCTCAGGCGAGTTTCCCATTCAAATGCATGTAACAGTGAGAAACGCATTGTCTTGGCGAAATAAAGCGTTTTTGAACAACTTCATATAAATCGCTGTAACTTTTGATAGAAGACTCAGACAAACATGTTTATGGCTTTATCTTATAGAACTCAATATCCCCGTGCTGGGCAAACAGAACAGGTTTTGCAGCCGTTTGAGCTAAGATTTTAAAATTATTCACATAATGAAAACCTATACTTTGTCTCAGGCGAGTTTCCCATTCAAATGCATGTAACAGTGAGAAACGCATTGTCTTGGCGAAATAAAGCGTTTTTGAACAACTTCATATAAATCGCTGTAACTTTTGATAGAAGACTCAGACAAACATGTTTATGGCTTTATCTTATAGAACTCAATATCCCCGTGCTGGGCAAACAGAACAGGTTTTGCAGCCGTTTGAGCTAAGATTTTAAAATTATTCACATAATGAAAACCTATACTTTGTCTCAGGCGAGTTTCCCATTCAAATGCATGTAACAGTGAGAAACGCATTGTCTTGGCGAAATAAAGCGTTTTTGAACAACTTCATATAAATCGCTGTAACTTTTGATAGAAGACTCAGACAAACATGTTTATGGCTTTATCTTATAGAACTCAATATCCCTGTGCTGGGCAAACAGAACAGGTTTTGCAGCCGTTTGAGCTAAGATTTTAAAATTATTCACATAATGAAAACCTATACTTTGTCTCAGGCGAGTTTCCCATTCAAATGCATGTAACAGTGAGAAACGCATTGTCTTGGCGAAATAAAGCGTTTTTGAACAACTTTATATAAATCGCTGTAACTTTTGATAGAAGACTCAGACAAACATGTTTATGGCTTTATCTTATAGAACTCAATATCCCCGTGCTGGGCAAACAGAACAGGTTTTGCAGCCGTTTGAGCTAAGATTTTAAAATTATTCACATAATGAAAACCTATACTTTGTCTCAGGCGAGTTTCCCATTCAAATGCATGTAACAGTGAGAAACACACTGTCTTGGCGAAATAAAGCGTTTTTGTACAACTTCATATAAATCGCTGTAACCTTTGATAGAAGACTCAGACAAACATGTTTATGGCTTTATCTTATAGAACTCAATATCCCCGTGCTGGGCAAACAGGTTTTGCAGCCGTTTGAGCTAAGATTTTAAAATTATTCACATAATGAAAACCTATACTTTGTCTCAGGCGAGTTTCCCATTCAAATGCATGTAACAGTGAGAAACGCATTGTCTTGGCGAAATAAAGCGTTTTTGAACAACTTCATATAAATCGCTGTAACTTTTGATAGAAGACTCAGACAAACATGTTTATGGCTTTATCTTATAGAACTCAATATCCCAGTGCTGGGCAAACAGGTTTTGCAGCCGTTTGAGCTAAGATTTTAAAATTATTCACATAATGAAAACCTATACTTTGTCTCAGGCGAGTTTCCCATTCAAATGCATGTAACAGTGAGAAACGCATTGTCTTGGCGAAATAAAGCGTTTTTGAACAACTTCATATAAATCGCTGTAACTTTTGATAGAAGACTCAGACAAACATGTTTATGGCTTTATCTTATAGAACTCAATATCCCCGTGCTGGGCAAACAGAACAGGTTTTGCAGCCGTTTGAGCTAAGATTTTAAAATTATTCACATAATGAAAACCTATACTTTGTCTCAGGCGAGTTTCCCATTCAAATGCATGTAACAGTGAGAAACGCATTGTCTTGGCGAAATAAAGCGTTTTTGAACAACTTCATATAAATCGCTGTAACTTTTGATAGAAGACTCAGACAAACATGTTTATGGCTTTATCTTATAGAACTCAATATCCCTGTGCTGGGCAAACAGGTTTTGCAGCCGTTTGAGCTAAGACTTTAAAATTATTCACATAATGAAAACCTATACTTTGTCTCAGGCGAGTTTCCCATTCAAATGCATGTAACAGTGAGAAACGCATTGTCTTGGCGAAATAAAGCGTTTTTGAACAACTTCATATAAATCGCTGTAACTTTTGATAGAAGACTCAGACAAACATGTTTATGGCTTTATCTTATAGAACTCAATATCCCCGTGCTGGGCAAACAGAACAGGTTTTGCAGCCGTTTGAGCTAAGATTTTAAAATTATTCACATAATGAAAACCTATACTTTGTCTCAGGCGAGTTTCCCATTCAAATGCATGTAACAGTGAGAAACGCATTGTCTTGGCGAAATAAAGCGTTTTTGAACAACTTCATATAAATCGCTGTAACTTTTGATAGAAGACTCAGACAAACATGTTTATGGCTTTATCTTATAGAACTCAATATCCCCGTGCTGGGCAAACAGAACAGGTTTTGCAGCCGTTTGAGCTAAGATTTTAAAATTATTCACATAATGAAAACCTATACTTTGTCTCAGGCGAGTTTCCCATTCAAATGCATGTAACAGTGAGAAACGCATTGTCTTGGCGAAATAAAGCGTTTTTGAACAACTTTATATAAATCGCTGTAACTTTTGATAGAAGACTCAGACAAACATGTTTATGGCTTTATCTTATAGAACTCAATATCCCCGTGCTGGGCAAACAGGTTTTGCAGCCGTTTGAGCTAAGATTTTAAAATTATTCACATAATGAAAACCTATACTTTGTCTCAGGCGAGTTTCCCATTCAAATGCATGTAACAGTGAGAAACGCATTGTCTTGGCGAAATAAAGCGTTTTTGAACAACTTCATATAAATCGCTGTAACTTTTGATAGAAGACTCAGACAAACATGTTTATGGCTTTATCTTATAGAACTCAATATCCCCGTGCTGGGCAAACAGAACAGGTTTTGCAGCCGTTTGAGCTAAGATTTTAAAATTATTCACATAATGAAAACCTATACTTTGTCTCAGGCGAGTTTCCCATTCAAATGCATGTAACAGTGAGAAACGCATTGTCTTGGCGAAATAAAGCGTTTTTGAACAACTTCATATAAATCGCTGTAACTTTTGATAGAAGACTCAGACAAACATGTTTATGGCTTTATCTTATAGAACTCAATATCCCTGTGCTGGGCAAACAGGTTTTGCAGCCGTTTGAGCTAAGACTTTAAAATTATTCACATAATGAAAACCTATACTTTGTCTCAGGCGAGTTTCCCATTCAAATGCATGTAACAGTGAGAAACGCATTGTCTTGGCGAAATAAAGCGTTTTTGAACAACTTCATATAAATCGCTGTAACTTTTGATAGAAGACTCAGACAAACATGTTTATGGCTTTATCTTATAGAACTCAATATCCCCGTGCTGGGCAAACAGAACAGGTTTTGCAGCCGTTTGAGCTAAGATTTTAAAATTATTCACATAATGAAAACCTATACTTTGTCTCAGGCGAGTTTCCCATTCAAATGCATGTAACAGTGAGAAACGCATTGTCTTGGCGAAATAAAGCGTTTTTGAACAACTTCATATAAATCGCTGTAACTTTTGATAGAAGACTCAGACAAACATGTTTATGGCTTTATCTTATAGAACTCAATATCCCCGTGCTGGGCAAACAGAACAGGTTTTGCAGCCGTTTGAGCTAAGATTTTAAAATTATTCACATAATGAAAACCTATACTTTGTCTCAGGCGAGTTTCCCATTCAAATGCATGTAACAGTGAGAAACGCATTGTCTTGGCGAAATAAAGCGTTTTTGAACAACTTCATATAAATCGCTGTAACTTTTGATAGAAGACTCAGACAAACATGTTTATGGCTTTATCTTATAGAACTCAATATCCCCGTGCTGGGCAAACAGAACAGGTTTTGCAGCCGTTTGAGCTAAGATTTTAAAATTATTCACATAATGAAAACCTATACTTTGTCTCAGGCGAGTTTCCCATTCAAATGCATGTAACAGTGAGAAACACACTGTCTTGGCGAAATAAAGCGTTTTTGTACAACTTCATATAAATCGCTGTAACTTTTGATAGAAGACTCAGACAAACATGTTTATGGCTTTATCTTATAGAACTCAATATCCCCGTGCTGGGCAAACAGAACAGGTTTTGCAGCCGTTTGAGCTAAGATTTTAAAATTATTCACATAATGAAAACCTATACTTTGTCTCAGGCGAGTTTCCCATTCAAATGCATGTAACAGTGAGAAACGCATTGTCTTGGCGAAATAAAGCGTTTTTGAACAACTTCATATAAATCGCTGTAACTTTTGATAGAAGACTCAGACAAACATGTTTATGGCTTTATCTTATAGAACTCAATATCCCCGTGCTGGGCAAACAGAACAGGTTTTGCAGCCGTTTGAGCTAAGATTTTAAAATTATTCACATAATGAAAACCTATACTTTGTCTCAGGCGAGTTTCCCATTCAAATGCATGTAACAGTGAGAAACACACTGTCTTGGCGAAATAAAGCGTTTTTGTACAACTTCATATAAATCGCTGTAACCTTTGATAGAAGACTCAGACAAACATGTTTATGGCTTTATCTTATAGAACTCAATATCCCTGTGCTGGGCAAACAGGTTTTGCAGCCGTTTGAGCTAAGATTTTAAAATTATTCACATAATGAAAACCTATACTTTGTCTCAGGCGAGTTTCCCATTCAAATGCATGTAACAGTGAGAAACACACTGTCTTGGCGAAATAAAGCGTTTTTGTACAACTTCATATAAATCGCTGTAACCTTTGATAGAAGACTCAGACAAACATGTTTATGGCTTTATCTTATAGAACTCAATATCCCCGTGCTGGGCAAACAGGTTTTGCAGCCGTTTGAGCTAAGATTTTAAAATAATTCACATAATGGAAACCTATACTTTGTCTCAGGCGAGTTTCCCATTCAAATGCATGTAACAGTGAGAAACGCATTGTCTTGGCGAAATAAAGCGTTTTTGAACAACTTCATATAAATCGCTGTAACTTTTGATAGAAGACTCAGACAAACATGTTTATGGCTTTATCTTATAGAACTCAATATCCCCGTGCTGGGCAAACAGAACAGGTTTTGCAGCCGTTTGAGCTAAGATTTTAAAATTATTCACATAATGAAAACCTATACTTTGTCTCAGGCGAGTTTCCCATTCAAATGCATGTAACAGTGAGAAACACACTGTCTTGGCGAAATAAAGCGTTTTTGTACAACTTCATATAAATCGCTGTAACCTTTGATAGAAGACTCAGACAAACATGTTTATGGCTTTATCTTATAGAACTCAATATCCCCGTGCTGGGCAAACAGGTTTTGCAGCTGTTTGAGCTAAGATTTTAAAATTATTCACATAATGAAAACCTATACTTTGTCTCAGGCGAGTTTCCCATTCAAATGCATGTAACAGTGAGAAACACACTGTCTTGGCGAAATAAAGCGTTTTTGTACAACTTCATATAAATCGCTGTAACCTTTGATAGAAGACTCAGACAAACATGTTCATGGCTTTATCTTATAGAACTCAATATCCCCGTGCTGGGCAAACAGGTTTTGCAGCCGTTTGAGCTAAGATTTTAAAATTATTCACATAATGAAAACCTATACTTTGTCTCAGGCGAGTTTCCCATTCAAATGCATGTAACAGTGAGAAACGCATTGTCTTGGCGAAATAAAGCGTTTTTGAACAACTTCATATAAATCGCTGTAACTTTTGATAGAAGACTCAGACAAACATGTTTATGGCTTTATCTTATAGAACTCAATATCCCAGTGCTGGGCAAACAGGTTTTGCAGCCGTTTGAGCTAAGATTTTAAAATTATTCACATAATGAAAACCTATACTTTGTCTCAGGCGAGTTTCCCATTCAAATGCATGTAACAGTGAGAAACGCATTGTCTTGGCGAAATAAAGCGTTTTTGAACAACTTCATATAAATCGCTGTAACTTTTGATAGAAGACTCAGACAAACATGTTTATGGCTTTATCTTATAGAACTCAATATCCCCGTGCTGGGCAAACAGAACAGGTTTTGCAGCCGTTTGAGCTAAGATTTTAAAATTATTCACATAATGAAAACCTATACTTTGTCTCAGGCGAGTTTCCCATTCAAATGCATGTAACAGTGAGAAACACACTGTCTTGGCGAAATAAAGCGTTTTTGTACAACTTCATATAAATCGCTGTAACCTTTGATAGAAGACTCAGACAAACATGTTTATGGCTTTATCTTATAGAACTCAATATCCCCGTGCTGGGCAAACAGGTTTTGCAGCTGTTTGAGCTAAGATTTTAAAATTATTCACATAATGAAAACCTATACTTTGTCTCAGGCGAGTTTCCCATTCAAATGCATGTAACAGTGAGAAACACACTGTCTTGGCGAAATAAAGCGTTTTTGAACAACTTCATATAAATCGCTGTAACCTTTGATAGAAGACTCAGACAAACATGTTTATGGCTTTATCTTATAGAACTCAATATCCCCGTGCTGGGCAAACAGGTTTTGCAGCCGTTTGAGCTAAGATTTTAAAATTATTCACATAATGAAAACCTATACTTTGTCTCAGGCGAGTTTCCCATTCAAATGCATGTAACAGTGAGAAACGCATTGTCTTGGCGAAATAAAGCGTTTTTGAACAACTTCATATAAATCGCTGTAACTTTTGATAGAAGACTCAGACAAACGTGTTTATGGCTTTATCTTATAGAACTCAATATCCCCGTGCTGGGCAAACAGGTTTTGCAGCCGTTTGAGCTAAGATTTTAAAATTATTCACATAATGAAAACCTATACTTTGTCTCAGGCGAGTTTCCCATTCAAATGCATGTAACAGTGAGAAACACACTGTCTTGGCGAAATAAAGCGTTTTTGTACAACTTCATATAAATCGCTGTAACCTTTGATAGAAGACTCAGACAAACATGTTTATGGCTTTATCTTATAGAACTCAATATCCCCGTGCTGGGCAAACAGGTTTTGCAGCTGTTTGAGCTAAGATTTTAAAATTATTCACATAATGAAAACCTATACTTTGTCTCAGGCGAGTTTCCCATTCAAATGCATGTAACAGTGAGAAACACACTGTCTTGGCGAAATAAAGCGTTTTTGTACAACTTCATATAAATCGCTGTAACCTTTGATAGAAGACTCAGACAAACATGTTCATGGCTTTATCTTATAGAACTCAATATCCCCGTGCTGGGCAAACAGGTTTTGCAGCCGTTTGAGCTAAGATTTTAAAATTATTCACATAATGAAAACCTATACTTTGTCTCAGGCGAGTTTCCCATTCAAATGCATGTAACAGTGAGAAACGCATTGTCTTGGCGAAATAAAGCGTTTTTGAACAACTTCATATAAATCGCTGTAACTTTTGATAGAAGACTCAGACAAACATGTTTATGGCTTTATCTTATAGAACTCAATATCCCAGTGCTGGGCAAACAGGTTTTGCAGCCGTTTGAGCTAAGATTTTAAAATTATTCACATAATGAAAACCTATACTTTGTCTCAGGCGAGTTTCCCATTCAAATGCATGTAACAGTGAGAAACGCATTGTCTTGGCGAAATAAAGCGTTTTTGAACAACTTCATATAAATCGCTGTAACTTTTGATAGAAGACTCAGACAAACATGTTTATGGCTTTATCTTATAGAACTCAATATCCCAGTGCTGGGCAAACAGGTTTTGCAGCCGTTTGAGCTAAGATTTTAAAATTATTCACATAATGAAAACCTATACTTTGTCTCAGGCGAGTTTCCCATTCAAATGCATGTAACAGTGAGAAACGCATTGTCTTGGCGAAATAAAGCGTTTTTGAACAACTTCATATAAATCGCTGTAACTTTTGATAGAAGACTCAGACAAACGTGTTTATGGCTTTATCTTATAGAACTCAATATCCCCGTGCTGGGCAAACAGGTTTTGCAGCCGTTTGAGCTAAGATTTTAAAATTATTCACATAATGAAAACCTATACTTTGTCTCAGGCGAGTTTCCCATTCAAATGCATGTAACAGTGAGAAACACACTGTCTTGGCGAAATAAAGCGTTTTTGTACAACTTCATATAAATCGCTGTAACCTTTGATAGAAGACTCAGACAAACATGTTTATGGCTTTATCTTATAGAACTCAATATCCCCGTGCTGGGCAAACAGGTTTTGCAGCTGTTTGAGCTAAGATTTTAAAATTATTCACATAATGAAAACCTATACTTTGTCTCAGGCGAGTTTCCCATTCAAATGCATGTAACAGTGAGAAACACACTGTCTTGGCGAAATAAAGCGTTTTTGTACAACTTCATATAAATCGCTGTAACCTTTGATAGAAGACTCAGACAAACATGTTCATGGCTTTATCTTATAGAACTCAATATCCCCGTGCTGGGCAAACAGGTTTTGCAGCCGTTTGAGCTAAGATTTTAAAATTATTCACATAATGAAAACCTATACTTTGTCTCAGGCGAGTTTCCCATTCAAATGCATGTAACAGTGAGAAACGCATTGTCTTGGCGAAATAAAGCGTTTTTGAACAACTTCATATAAATCGCTGTAACTTTTGATAGAAGACTCAGACAAACATGTTTATGGCTTTATCTTATAGAACTCAATATCCCAGTGCTGGGCAAACAGGTTTTGCAGCCGTTTGAGCTAAGATTTTAAAATTATTCACATAATGAAAACCTATACTTTGTCTCAGGCGAGTTTCCCATTCAAATGCATGTAACAGTGAGAAACGCATTGTCTTGGCGAAATAAAGCGTTTTTGAACAACTTCATATAAATCGCTGTAACTTTTGATAGAAGACTCAGACAAACATGTTTATGGCTTTATCTTATAGAACTCAATATCCCCGTGCTGGGCAAACAGGTTTTGCAGCCGTTTGAGCTAAGATTTTAAAATTATTCACATAATGAAAACCTATACTTTGTCTCAGGCGAGTTTCCCATTCAAATGCATGTAACAGTGAGAAACGCATTGTCTTGGCGAAATAAAGCGTTTTTGAACAACTTCATATAAATCGCTGTAACTTTTGATAGAAGACTCAGACAAACATGTTTATGGCTTTATCTTATAGAACTCAATATCCCCGTGCTGGGCAAACAGAACAGGTTTTGCAGCCGTTTGAGCTAAGATTTTAAAATTATTCACATAATGAAAACCTATACTTTGTCTCAGGCGAGTTTCCCATTCAAATGCATGTAACAGTGAGAAACACACTGTCTTGGCGAAATAAAGCGTTTTTGTACAACTTCATATAAATCGCTGTAACCTTTGATAGAAGACTCAGACAAACATGTTTATGGCTTTATCTTATAGAACTCAATATCCCCGTGCTGGGCAAACAGGTTTTGCAGCTGTTTGAGCTAAGATTTTAAAATTATTCACATAATGAAAACCTATACTTTGTCTCAGGCGAGTTTCCCATTCAAATGCATGTAACAGTGAGAAACACACTGTCTTGGCGAAATAAAGCGTTTTTGAACAACTTCATATAAATCGCTGTAACCTTTGATAGAAGACTCAGACAAACATGTTTATGGCTTTATCTTATAGAACTCAATATCCCCGTGCTGGGCAAACAGGTTTTGCAGCCGTTTGAGCTAAGATTTTAAAATTATTCACATAATGAAAACCTATACTTTGTCTCAGGCGAGTTTCCCATTCAAATGCATGTAACAGTGAGAAACGCATTGTCTTGGCGAAATAAAGCGTTTTTGAACAACTTCATATAAATCGCTGTAACTTTTGATAGAAGACTCAGACAAACATGTTTATGGCTTTATCTTATAGAACTCAATATCCCCGTGCTGGGCAAACAGGTTTTGCAGCCGTTTGAGCTAAGATTTTAAAATTATTCACATAATGAAAACCTATACTTTGTCTCAGGCGAGTTTCCCATTCAAATGCATGTAACAGTGAGAAACGCATTGTCTTGGCGAAATAAAGCGTTTTTGAACAACTTCATATAAATCGCTGTAACTTTTGATAGAAGACTCAGACAAACATGTTTATGGCTTTATCTTATAGAACTCAATATCCCCGTGCTGGGCAAACAGAACAGGTTTTGCAGCCGTTTGAGCTAAGATTTTAAAATTATTCACATAATGAAAACCTATACTTTGTCTCAGGCGAGTTTCCCATTCAAATGCATGTAACAGTGAGAAACACACTGTCTTGGCGAAATAAAGCGTTTTTGTACAACTTCATATAAATCGCTGTAACCTTTGATAGAAGACTCAGACAAACATGTTTATGGCTTTATCTTATAGAACTCAATATCCCCGTGCTGGGCAAACAGGTTTTGCAGCTGTTTGAGCTAAGATTTTAAAATTATTCACATAATGAAAACCTATACTTTGTCTCAGGCGAGTTTCCCATTCAAATGCATGTAACAGTGAGAAACACACTGTCTTGGCGAAATAAAGCGTTTTTGAACAACTTCATATAAATCGCTGTAACCTTTGATAGAAGACTCAGACAAACATGTTTATGGCTTTATCTTATAGAACTCAATATCCCCGTGCTGGGCAAACAGGTTTTGCAGCCGTTTGAGCTAAGATTTTAAAATTATTCACATAATGAAAACCTATACTTTGTCTCAGGCGAGTTTCCCATTCAAATGCATGTAACAGTGAGAAACGCATTGTCTTGGCGAAATAAAGCGTTTTTGAACAACTTCATATAAATCGCTGTAACTTTTGATAGAAGACTCAGACAAACATGTTTATGGCTTTATCTTATAGAACTCAATATCCCAGTGCTGGGCAAACAGGTTTTGCAGCCGTTTGAGCTAAGATTTTAAAATTATTCACATAATGAAAACCTATACTTTGTCTCAGGCGAGTTTCCCATTCAAATGCATGTAACAGTGAGAAACGCACTGTCTTGGCGAAATAAAGCGTTTTTGAACAACTTCATATAAATCGCTGTAACTTTTGATAGAAGACTCAGACAAACATGTTTATGGCTTTATCTTATAGAACTCAATATCCCCGTGCTGGGCAAACAGGTTTTGCAGCCGTTTGAGCTAAGATTTTAAAATTATTCACATAATGAAAACCTATACTTTGTCTCAGGCGAGTTTCCTATTCAAATGCATGTAACAGTGAGAAACACACTGTCTTGGCGAAATAAAGCGTTATTGTACAACTTCATATAAATCGCTGTAACCTTTGATAGAAGACTCAGACAAACATGTTTATGGCTTTATCTTATAGAACTCAATATCCCAGTGCTGGGCAAACAGGTTTTGCAGCCGTTTGAGCTAAGATTTTAAAATTATTCACATAATGAAAACCTATACTTTGTCTCAGGCGAGTTTCCCATTCAAATGCATGTAACAGTGAGAAACACACTGTCTTGGCGAAATAAAGCGTTTTTGTACAACTTCATATAAATCGCTGTAACCTTTGATAGAAGACTCAGACAAACATGTTTATGGCTTTATCTTATAGAACTCAATATCCCCGTGCTGGGCAAACAGGTTTTGCAGCTGTTTGAGCTAAGATTTTAAAATTATTCACATAATGAAAACCTATACTTTGTCTCAGGCGAGTTTCCCATTCAAATGCATGTAACAGTGAGAAACACACTGTCTTGGCGAAATAAAGCGTTTTTGTACAACTTCATATAAATCGCTGTAACCTTTGATAGAAGACTCAGACAAACATGTTTATGGCTTTATCTTATAGAACTCAATATCCCCGTGCTGGGCAAACAGGTTTTGCAGCCGTTTGAGCTAAGACTTTGAAATTATTCACATATTGAAAACCTATACTTTGTCTCAGGCGAGTTTCCCATTCAAATGCATGTAACAGTGAGAAACGCATTGTCTTGGCGAAATAAAGCGTTTTTGAACAACTTCATATAAATCGCTGTAACTTTTGATAGAAGACTCAGACAAACATGTTTATGGCTTTATCTTATAGAACTCAATATCCCCGTGCTGGGCAAACAGGTTTTGCAGCCGTTTGAGCTAAGATTTTAAAATTATTCACATAATGAAAACCTATACTTTGTCTCAGGCGAGTTTCCCATTCAAATGCATGTAACAGTGAGAAACGCATTGTCTTGGCGAAATAAAGCGTTTTTGAACAACTTCATATAAATCGCTGTAACTTTTGATAGAAGACTCAGACAAACATGTTTATGGCTTTATCTTATAGAACTCAATATCCCCGTGCTGGGCAAACAGAACAGGTTTTGCAGCCGTTTGAGCTAAGATTTTAAAATTATTCACATAATGAAAACCTATACTTTGTCTCAGGCGAGTTTCCCATTCAAATGCATGTAACAGTGAGAAACACACTGTCTTGGCGAAATAAAGCGTTTTTGTACAACTTCATATAAATCGCTGTAACCTTTGATAGAAGACTCAGACAAACATGTTTATGGCTTTATCTTATAGAACTCAATATCCCCGTGCTGGGCAAACAGGTTTTGCAGCCGTTTGAGCTAAGATTTTAAAATTATTCACATAATGAAAACCTATACTTTGTCTCAGGCGAGTTTCCCATTCAAATGCATGTAACAGTGAGAAACGCATTGTCTTGGCGAAATAAAGCGTTTTTGAACAACTTCATATAAATCGCTGTAACTTTTGATAGAAGACTCAGACAAACATGTTTATGGCTTTATCTTATAGAACTCAATATCCCCGTGCTGGGCAAACAGGTTTTGCAGCCGTTTGAGCTAAGATTTTAAAATTATTCACATAATGAAAACCTATACTTTGTCTCAGGCGAGTTTCCCATTCAAATGCATGTAACAGTGAGAAACACACTGTCTTGGCGAAATAAAGCGTTTTTGTACAACTTCATATAAATCGCTGTAACCTTTGATAGAAGACTCAGACAAACATGTTTATGGCTTTATCTTATAGAACTCAATATCCCCGTGCTGGGCAAACAGGTTTTGCAGCTGTTTGAGCTAAGATTTTAAAATTATTCACATAATGAAAACCTATACTTTGTCTCAGGCGAGTTTCCCATTCAAATGCATGTAACAGTGAGAAACACACTGTCTTGGCGAAATAAAGCGTTTTTGTACAACTTCATATAAATCGCTGTAACCTTTGATAGAAGACTCAGACAAACATGTTTATGGCTTTATCTTATAGAACTCAATATCCCCGTGCTGGGCAAACAGGTTTTGCAGCCGTTTGAGCTAAGATTTTAAAATTATTCACATAATGAAAACCTATACTTTGTCTCAGGCGAGTTTCCCATTCAAATGCATGTAACAGTGAGAAACACACTGTCTTGGCGAAATAAAGCGTTTTTGTACAACTTCATATAAATCGCTGTAACTTTTGATAGAAGACTCAGACAAACATGTTTATGGCTTTATCTTATAGAACTCAATATCCCCGTGCTGGGCAAACAGGTTTTGCAGCCGTTTGAGCTAAGATTTTAAAATTATTCACATAATGAAAACCTATACTTTGTCTCAGGCGAGTTTCCCATTCAAATGCATGTAACAGTGAGAAACGCATTGTCTTGGCGAAATAAAGCGTTTTTGAACAACTTCATATAAATCGCTGTAACTTTTGATAGAAGACTCAGACAAACATGTTTATGGCTTTATCTTATAGAACTCAATATCCCCTTGCTGGGCAAACAGGTTTTGCAGCCGTTTGAGCTAAGATTTTAAAATTATTCACATAATGAAAACCTATACTTTGTCTCAGGCGAGTTTCCCATTCAAATGCATGTAACAGTGAGAAACACACTGTCTTGGCGAAATAAAGCGTTTTTGTACAACTTCATATAAATCGCTGTAACCTTTGATAGAAGACTCAGACAAACATGTTTATGGCTTTATCTTATAGAACTCAATATCCCCGTGCTGGGCAAACAGGTTTTGCAGCCGTTTGAGCTAAGATTTTAAAATTATTCACATAATGAAAACCTATACTTTGTCTCAGGCGAGTTTCCCATTCAAATGCATGTAACAGTGAGAAACGCATTGTCTTGGCGAAATAAAGCGTTTTTGAACAACTTCATATAAATCGCTGTAACTTTTGATAGAAGACTCAGACAAACATGTTTATGGCTTTATCTTATAGAACTCAATATCCCCGTGCTGGGCAAACAGGTTTTGCAGCCGTTTGAGCTAAGATTTTAAAATTATTCACATAATGAAAACCTATACTTTGTCTCAGGCGAGTTTCCCATTCAAATGCATGTAACAGTGAGAAACGCATTGTCTTGGCGAAATAAAGCGTTTTTGAACAACTTCATATAAATCGCTGTAACTTTTGATAGAAGACTCAGACAAACATGTTTATGGCTTTATCTTATAGAACTCAATATCCCAGTGCTGGGCAAACAGGTTTTGCAGCCGTTTGAGCTAAGATTTTAAAATTATTCACATAATGAAAACCTATACTTTGTCTCAGGCGAGTTTCCCATTCAAATGCATGTAACAGTGAGAAACGCATTGTCTTGGCGAAATAAAGCGTTTTTGAACAACTTCATATAAATCGCTGTAACTTTTGATAGAAGACTCAGACAAACATGTTTATGGCTTTATCTTATAGAACTCAATATCCCCGTGCTGGGCAAACAGGTTTTGCAGCCGTTTGAGCTAAGATTTTAAAATTATTCACATAATGAAAACCTATACTTTGTCTCAGGCGAGTTTCCCATTCAAATGCATGTAACAGTGAGAAACACACTGTCTTGGCGAAATAAAGCGTTTTTGAACAACTTCATATAAATCGCTGTAACCTTTGATAGAAGACTCAGACAAACATGTTTATGGCTTTATCTTATAGAACTCAATATCCCCGTGCTGGGCAAACAGGTTTTGCAGCCGTTTGAGCTAAGATTTTAAAATTATTCACATAATGAAAACCTATACTTTGTCTCAGGCGAGTTTCCCATTCAAATGCATGTAACAGTGAGAAACACACTGTCTTGGCGAAATAAAGCGTTTTTGTACAACTTCATATAAATCGCTGTAACCTTTGATAGAAGACTCAGACAAACATGTTTATGGCTTTATCTTATAGAACTCAATATCCCCGTGCTGGGCAAACAGGTTTTGCAGCTGTTTGAGCTAAGATTTTAAAATTATTCACATAATGAAAACCTATACTTTGTCTCAGGCGAGTTTCCCATTCAAATGCATGTAACAGTGAGAAACACACTGTCTTGGCGAAATAAAGCGTTTTTGAACAACTTCATATAAATCGCTGTAACCTTTGATAGAAGACTCAGACAAACATGTTTATGGCTTTATCTTATAGAACTCAATATCCCCGTGCTGGGCAAACAGGTTTTGCAGCCGTTTGAGCTAAGATTTTAAAATTATTCACATAATGAAAACCTATACTTTGTCTCAGGCGAGTTTCCCATTCAAATGCATGTAACAGTGAGAAACGCATTGTCTTGGCGAAATAAAGCGTTTTTGAACAACTTCATATAAATCGCTGTAACTTTTGATAGAAGACTCAGACAAACATGTTTATGGCTTTATCTTATAGAACTCAATATCCCAGTGCTGGGCAAACAGGTTTTGCAGCCGTTTGAGCTAAGATTTTAAAATTATTCACATAATGAAAACCTATACTTTGTCTCAGGCGAGTTTCCCATTCAAATGCATGTAACAGTGAGAAACGCACTGTCTTGGCGAAATAAAGCGTTTTTGAACAACTTCATATAAATCGCTGTAACTTTTGATAGAAGACTCAGACAAACATGTTTATGGCTTTATCTTATAGAACTCAATATCCCCGTGCTGGGCAAACAGGTTTTGCAGCCGTTTGAGCTAAGATTTTAAAATTATTCACATAATGAAAACCTATACTTTGTCTCAGGCGAGTTTCCCATTCAAATGCATGTAACAGTGAGAAACACACTGTCTTGGCGAAATAAAGCATTTTTGTACAACTTCATATAAATCGCTGTAACCTTTGATAGAAGACTCAGACAAACATGTTTATGGCTTTATCTTATAGAACTCAATATCCCAGTGCTGGGCAAACAGGTTTTGCAGCCGTTTGAGCTAAGATTTTAAAATTATTCACATAATGAAAACCTATACTTTGTCTCAGGCGAGTTTCCCATTCAAATGCATGTAACAGTGAGAAACACACTGTCTTGGCGAAATAAAGCGTTTTTGTACAACTTCATATAAATCGCTGTAACCTTTGATAGAAGACTCAGACAAACATGTTTATGGCTTTATCTTATAGAACTCAATATCCCCGTGCTGGGCAAACAGGTTTTGCAGCTGTTTGAGCTAAGATTTTAAAATTATTCACATAATGAAAACCTATACTTTGTCTCAGGCGAGTTTCCCATTCAAATGCATGTAACAGTGAGAAACACACTGTCTTGGCGAAATAAAGCGTTTTTGTACAACTTCATATAAATCGCTGTAACCTTTGATAGAAGACTCAGACAAACATGTTTATGGCTTTATCTTATAGAACTCAATATCCCCGTGCTGGGCAAACAGGTTTTGCAGCCGTTTGAGCTAAGACTTTAAAATTATTCACATATTGAAAACCTATACTTTGTCTCAGGCGAGTTTCCCATTCAAATGCATGTAACAGTGAGAAACGCATTGTCTTGGCGAAATAAAGCGTTTTTGAACAACTTCATATAAATCGCTGTAACTTTTGATAGAAGACTCAGACAAACATGTTTATGGCTTTATCTTATAGAACTCAATATCCCCGTGCTGGGCAAACAGGTTTTGCAGCCGTTTGAGCTAAGATTTTAAAATTATTCACATAATGAAAACCTATACTTTGTCTCAGGCGAGTTTCCCATTCAAATGCATGTAACAGTGAGAAACGCATTGTCTTGGCGAAATAAAGCGTTTTTGAACAACTTCATATAAATCGCTGTAACTTTTGATAGAAGACTCAGACAAACATGTTTATGGCTTTATCTTATAGAACTCAATATCCCCGTGCTGGGCAAACAGAACAGGTTTTGCAGCCGTTTGAGCTAAGATTTTAAAATTATTCACATAATGAAAACCTATACTTTGTCTCAGGCGAGTTTCCCATTCAAATGCATGTAACAGTGAGAAACACACTGTCTTGGCGAAATAAAGCGTTTTTGTACAACTTCATATAAATCGCTGTAACCTTTGATAGAAGACTCAGACAAACATGTTTATGGCTTTATCTTATAGAACTCAATATCCCCGTGCTGGGCAAACAGGTTTTGCAGCCGTTTGAGCTAAGATTTTAAAATTATTCACATAATGAAAACCTATACTTTGTCTCAGGCGAGTTTCCCATTCAAATGCATGTAACAGTGAGAAACGCATTGTCTTGGCGAAATAAAGCGTTTTTGAACAACTTCATATAAATCGCTGTAACTTTTGATAGAAGACTCAGACAAACATGTTTATGGCTTTATCTTATAGAACTCAATATCCCCGTGCTGGGCAAACAGGTTTTGCAGCCGTTTGAGCTAAGATTTTAAAATTATTCACATAATGAAAACCTATACTTTGTCTCAGGCGAGTTTCCCATTCAAATGCATGTAACAGTGAGAAACACACTGTCTTGGCGAAATAAAGCGTTTTTGTACAACTTCATATAAATCGCTGTAACCTTTGATAGAAGACTCAGACAAACATGTTTATGGCTTTATCTTATAGAACTCAATATCCCCGTGCTGGGCAAACAGGTTTTGCAGCTGTTTGAGCTAAGATTTTAAAATTATTCACATAATGAAAACCTATACTTTGTCTCAGGCGAGTTTCCCATTCAAATGCATGTAACAGTGAGAAACACACTGTCTTGGCGAAATAAAGCGTTTTTGTACAACTTCATATAAATCGCTGTAACCTTTGATAGAAGACTCAGACAAACATGTTTATGGCTTTATCTTATAGAACTCAATATCCCCGTGCTGGGCAAACAGGTTTTGCAGCCGTTTGAGCTAAGATTTTAAAATTATTCACATAATGAAAACCTATACTTTGTCTCAGGCGAGTTTCCCATTCAAATGCATGTAACAGTGAGAAACGCATTGTCTTGGCGAAATAAAGCGTTTTTGAACAACTTCATATAAATCGCTGTAACTTTTGATAGAAGACTCAGACAAACATGTTTATGGCTTTATCTTATAGAACTCAATATCCCAGTGCTGGGCAAACAGGTTTTGCAGCCGTTTGAGCTAAGATTTTAAAATTATTCACATAATGAAAACCTATACTTTGTCTCAGGCGAGTTTCCCATTCAAATGCATGTAACAGTGAGAAACGCACTGTCTTGGCGAAATAAAGCGTTTTTGAACAACTTCATATAAATCGCTGTAACTTTTGATAGAAGACTCAGACAAACATGTTTATGGCTTTATCTTATAGAACTCAATATCCCCGTGCTGGGCAAACAGGTTTTGCAGCCGTTTGAGCTAAGATTTTAAAATTATTCACATAATGAAAACCTATACTTTGTCTCAGGCGAGTTTCCCATTCAAATGCATGTAACAGTGAGAAACGCATTGTCTTGGCGAAATAAAGCGTTTTTGAACAACTTCATATAAATCGCTGTAACTTTTGATAGAAGACTCAGACAAACATGTTTATGGCTTTATCTTATAGAACTCAATATCCCCGTGCTGGGCAAACAGAACAGGTTTTGCAGCCGTTTGAGCTAAGATTTTAAAATTATTCACATAATGAAAACCTATACTTTGTCTCAGGCGAGTTTCCCATTCAAATGCATGTAACAGTGAGAAACACACTGTCTTGGCGAAATAAAGCGTTTTTGTACAACTTCATATAAATCGCTGTAACCTTTGATAGAAGACTCAGACAAACATGTTTATGGCTTTATCTTATAGAACTCAATATCCCCGTGCTGGGCAAACAGGTTTTGCAGCCGTTTGAGCTAAGATTTTAAAATTATTCACATAATGAAAACCTATACTTTGTCTCAGGCGAGTTTCCTATTCAAATGCATGTAACAGTGAGAAACACACTGTCTTGGCGAAATAAAGCGTTATTGTACAACTTCATATAAATCGCTGTAACCTTTGATAGAAGACTCAGACAAACATGTTTATGGCTTTATCTTATAGAACTCAATATCCCAGTGCTGGGCAAACAGGTTTTGCAGCCGTTTGAGCTAAGATTTTAAAATTATTCACATAATGAAAACCTATACTTTGTCTCAGGCGAGTTTCCCATTCAAATGCATGTAACAGTGAGAAACACACTGTCTTGGCGAAATAAAGTGTTTTTGTACAACTTCATATAAATCGCTGTAACCTTTGATAGAAGACTCAGACAAACATGTTTATGGCTTTATCTTATAGAACTCAATATCCCCGTGCTGGGCAAACAGGTTTTGCAGCCGTTTGAGCTAAGATTTTAAAATTATTCACATAATGAAAACCTATACTTTGTCTCAGGCGAGTTTCCCATTCAAATGCATGTAACAGTGAGAAACGCATTGTCTTGGCGAAATAAAGCGTTTTTGTACAACTTCATATAAATCGCTGTAACCTTTGATAGAAGACTCAGACAAACATGTTTATGGCTTTATCTTATAGAACTCAATATCCCCGTGCTGGGCAAACAGGTTTTGCAGCCGTTTGAGCTAAGATTTTAAAATTATTCACATAATGAAAACCTATACTTTGTCTCAGGCGAGTTTCCCATTCAAATGCATGTAACAGTGAGAAACACACTGTCTTGGCGAAATAAAGCGTTTTTGAACAACTTCATATAAATCGCTGTAACCTTTGATAGAAGACTCAGACAAACATGTTTATGGCTTTATCTTATAGAACTCAATATCCCCGTGCTGGGCAAACAGGTTTTGCAGCCGTTTGAGCTAAGATTTTAAAATTATTCACATAATGAAAACCTATACTTTGTCTCAGGCGAGTTTCCCATTCAAATGCATGTAACAGTGAGAGAAACACTGTCTTGGCGAAATAAAGCGTTTTTGTACAACTTCATATAAATCGCTGTAACCTTTGATAGAAGACTCAGACAAACATGTTTATGGCTTTATCTTATAGAACTCAATATCCCCGTGCTGGGCAAACAGGTTTTGCAGCCGTTTGAGCTAAGACTTTAAAATTATTCACATATTGAAAACCTATACTTTGTCTCAGGCGAGTTTCCCATTCAAATGCATGTAACAGTGAGAAACGCATTGTCTTGGCGAAATAAAGCGTTTTTGAACAACTTCATATAAATCGCTGTAACTTTTGATAGAAGACTCAGACAAACATGTTTATGGCTTTATCTTATAGAACTCAATATCCCCGTGCTGGGCAAACAGAACAGGTTTTGCAGCCGTTTGAGCTAAGATTTTAAAATTATTCACATATTGAAAACCTATACTTTGTCTCAGGCGAGTTTCCCATTCAAATGCATGTAACAGTGAGAAACACATTGTCTTGGCGAAATAAAGCGTTTTTGAACAACTTCATATAAATCGCTGTAACCTTTGATAGAAGACTCAGACAAACATGTTTATGGCTTTATCTTATAGAACTCAATATCCCCGTGCTGGGCAAACAGGTTTTGCAGCCGTTTGAGCTAAGATTTTAAAATTATTCACATAATGAAAACCTATACTTTGTCTCAGGCGAGTTTCCCATTCAAATGCATGTAACAGTGAGAAACACACTGTCTTGGCGAAATAAAGCGTTTTTGAACAACTTCATATAAATCGCTGTAACCTTTGATAGAAGACTCAGACAAACATGTTTATGGCTTTATCTTATAGAACTCAATATCCCCGTGCTGGGCAAACAGGTTTTGCAGCCGTTTGAGCTAAGATTTTAAAATTATTCACATAATGAAAACCTATACTTTGTCTCAGGCGAGTTTCCCATTCAAATGCATGTAACAGTGAGAGAAACACTGTCTTGGCGAAATAAAGCGTTTTTGTACAACTTCATATAAATCGCTGTAACCTTTGATAGAAGACTCAGACAAACATGTTTATGGCTTTATCTTATAGAACTCAATATCCCCGTGCTGGGCAAACAGGTTTTGCAGCCGTTTGAGCTAAGACTTTAAAATTATTCACATATTGAAAACCTATACTTTGTCTCAGGCGAGTTTCCCATTCAAATGCATGTAACAGTGAGAAACGCATTGTCTTGGCGAAATAAAGCGTTTTTGAACAACTTCATATAAATCGCTGTAACTTTTGATAGAAGACTCAGACAAACATGTTTATGGCTTTATCTTATAGAACTCAATATCCCCGTGCTGGGCAAACAGAACAGGTTTTGCAGCCGTTTGAGCTAAGATTTTAAAATTATTCACATAATGAAAACCTATACTTTGTCTCAGGCGAGTTTCCCATTCAAATGCATGTAACAGTGAGAAACGCATTGTCTTGGCGAAATAAAGCGTTTTTGAACAACTTCATATAAATCGCTGTAACTTTTGATAGAAGACTCAGACAAACATGTTTATGGCTTTATCTTATAGAACTCAATATCCCCGTGCTGGGCAAACAGGTTTTGCAGCCGTTTGAGCTAAGATTTTAAAATTATTCACATAATGAAAACCTATACTTTGTCTCAGGCGAGTTTCCCATTCAAATGCATGTAACAGTGAGAAACACACTGTCTTGGCGAAATAAAGTGTTTTTGTACAACTTCATATAAATCGCTGTAACCTTTGATAGAAGACTCAGACAAACATGTTTATGGCTTTATCTTATAGAACTCAATATCCCCGTGCTGGGCAAACAGGTTTTGCAGCCGTTTGAGCTAAGATTTTAAAATTATTCACATAATGAAAACCTATACTTTGTCTCAGGCGAGTTTCCCATTCAAATGCATGTAACAGTGAGAAACGCATTGTCTTGGCGAAATAAAGCGTTTTTGAACAACTTCATATAAATCGCTGTAACTTTTGATAGAAGACTCAGACAAACATGTTTATGGCTTTATCTTATAGAACTCAATATCCCCGTGCTGGGCAAACAGAACAGGTTTTGCAGCCGTTTGAGCTAAGATTTTAAAATTATTCACATAATGAAAACCTATACTTTGTCTCAGGCGAGTTTCCCATTCAAATGCATGTAACAGTGAGAAACGCATTGTCTTGGCGAAATAAAGCGTTTTTGAACAACTTCATATAAATCGCTGTAACTTTTGATAGAAGACTCAGACAAACATGTTTATGGCTTTATCTTATAGAACTCAATATCCCCGTGCTGGGCAAACAGAACAGGTTTTGCAGCCGTTTGAGCTAAGATTTTAAAATTATTCACATAATGAAAACCTATACTTTGTCTCAGGCGAGTTTCCCATTCAAATGCATGTAACAGTGAGAAACACACTGTCTTGGCGAAATAAAGCGTTTTTGTACAACTTCATATAAATCGCTGTAACCTTTGATAGAAGACTCAGACAAACATGTTTATGGCTTTATCTTATAGAACTCAATATCCCCGTGCTGGGCAAACAGGTTTTGCAGCCGTTTGAGCTAAGATTTTAAAATTATTCACATAATGAAAACCTATACTTTGTCTCAGGCGAGTTTCCCATTCAAATGCATGTAACAGTGAGAAACACACTGTCTTGGCGAAATAAAGCGTTTTTGAACAACTTCATATAAATCGCTGTAACCTTTGATAGAAGACTCAGACAAACATGTTTATGGCTTTATCTTATAGAACTCAATATCCCCGTGCTGGGCAAACAGGTTTTGCAGCCGTTTGAGCTAAGATTTTAAAATTATTCACATAATGAAAACCTATACTTTGTCTCAGGCGAGTTTCCCATTCAAATGCATGTAACAGTGAGAGAAACACTGTCTTGGCGAAATAAAGCGTTTTTGTACAACTTCATATAAATCGCTGTAACCTTTGATAGAAGACTCAGACAAACATGTTTATGGCTTTATCTTATAGAACTCAATATCCCCGTGCTGGGCAAACAGGTTTTGCAGCCGTTTGAGCTAAGACTTTAAAATTATTCACATATTGAAAACCTATACTTTGTCTCAGGCGAGTTTCCCATTCAAATGCATGTAACAGTGAGAAACGCATTGTCTTGGCGAAATAAAGCGTTTTTGAACAACTTCATATAAATCGCTGTAACTTTTGATAGAAGACTCAGACAAACATGTTTATGGCTTTATCTTATAGAACTCAATATCCCCGTGCTGGGCAAACAGAACAGGTTTTGCAGCCGTTTGAGCTAAGATTTTAAAATTATTCACATAATGAAAACCTATACTTTGTCTCAGGCGAGTTTCCCATTCAAATGCATGTAACAGTGAGAAACGCATTGTCTTGGCGAAATAAAGCGTTTTTGAACAACTTCATATAAATCGCTGTAACTTTTGATAGAAGACTCAGACAAACATGTTTATGGCTTTATCTTATAGAACTCAATATCCCCGTGCTGGGCAAACAGAACAGGTTTTGCAGCCGTTTGAGCTAAGATTTTAAAATTATTCACATAATGAAAACCTATACTTTGTCTCAGGCGAGTTTCCCATTCAAATGCATGTAACAGTGAGAAACGCATTGTCTTGGCGAAATAAAGCGTTTTTGAACAACTTCATATAAATCGCTGTAACTTTTGATAGAAGACTCAGACAAACATGTTTATGGCTTTATCTTATAGAACTCAATATCCCCGTGCTGGGCAAACAGAACAGGTTTTGCAGCCGTTTGAGCTAAGATTTTAAAATTATTCACATAATGAAAACCTATACTTTGTCTCAGGCGAGTTTCCCATTCAAATGCATGTAACAGTGAGAAACGCATTGTCTTGGCGAAATAAAGCGTTTTTGAACAACTTCATATAAATCGCTGTAACTTTTGATAGAAGACTCAGACAAACATGTTTATGGCTTTATCTTATAGAACTCAATATCCCCGTGCTGGGCAAACAGAACAGGTTTTGCAGCCGTTTGAGCTAAGATTTTAAAATTATTCACATAATGAAAACCTATACTTTGTCTCAGGCGAGTTTCCCATTCAAATGCATGTAACAGTGAGAAACACACTGTCTTGGCGAAATAAAGCGTTTTTGTACAACTTCATATAAATCGCTGTAACCTTTGATAGAAGACTCAGACAAACATGTTTATGGCTTTATCTTATAGAACTCAATATCCCCGTGCTGGGCAAACAGGTTTTGCAGCCGTTTGAGCTAAGATTTTAAAATTATTCACATAATGAAAACCTATACTTTGTCTCAGGCGAGTTTCCCATTCAAATGCATGTAACAGTGAGAAACACACTGTCTTGGCGAAATAAAGCGTTTTTGAACAACTTCATATAAATCGCTGTAACCTTTGATAGAAGACTCAGACAAACATGTTTATGGCTTTATCTTATAGAACTCAATATCCCCGTGCTGGGCAAACAGGTTTTGCAGCCGTTTGAGCTAAGATTTTAAAATTATTCACATAATGAAAACCTATACTTTGTCTCAGGCGAGTTTCCCATTCAAATGCATGTAACAGTGAGAGAAACACTGTCTTGGCGAAATAAAGCGTTTTTGTACAACTTCATATAAATCGCTGTAACCTTTGATAGAAGACTCAGACAAACATGTTTATGGCTTTATCTTATAGAACTCAATATCCCCGTGCTGGGCAAACAGGTTTTGCAGCCGTTTGAGCTAAGACTTTAAAATTATTCACATATTGAAAACCTATACTTTGTCTCAGGCGAGTTTCCCATTCAAATGCATGTAACAGTGAGAAACGCATTGTCTTGGCGAAATAAAGCGTTTTTGAACAACTTCATATAAATCGCTGTAACTTTTGATAGAAGACTCAGACAAACATGTTTATGGCTTTATCTTATAGAACTCAATATCCCCGTGCTGGGCAAACAGAACAGGTTTTGCAGCCGTTTGAGCTAAGATTTTAAAATTATTCACATAATGAAAACCTATACTTTGTCTCAGGCGAGTTTCCCATTCAAATGCATGTAACAGTGAGAAACGCATTGTCTTGGCGAAATAAAGCGTTTTTGAACAACTTCATATAAATCGCTGTAACTTTTGATAGAAGACTCAGACAAACATGTTTATGGCTTTATCTTATAGAACTCAATATCCCCGTGCTGGGCAAACAGGTTTTGCAGCCGTTTGAGCTAAGATTTTAAAATTATTCACATAATGAAAACCTATACTTTGTCTCAGGCGAGTTTCCCATTCAAATGCATGTAACAGTGAGAAACGCATTGTCTTGGCGAAATAAAGCGTTTTTGAACAACTTCATATAAATCGCTGTAACTTTTGATAGAAGACTCAGACAAACATGTTTATGGCTTTATCTTATAGAACTCAATATCCCCGTGCTGGGCAAACAGGTTTTGCAGCCGTTTGAGCTAAGATTTTAAAATTATTCACATAATGAAAACCTATACTTTGTCTCAGGCGAGTTTCCCATTCAAATGCATGTAACAGTGAGAAACACACTGTCTTGGCGAAATAAAGTGTTTTTGTACAACTTCATATAAATCGCTGTAACCTTTGATAGAAGACTCAGACAAACATGTTTATGGCTTTATCTTATAGAACTCAATATCCCCGTGCTGGGCAAACAGGTTTTGCAGCCGTTTGAGCTAAGATTTTAAAATTATTCACATAATGAAAACCTATACTTTGTCTCAGGCGAGTTTCCCATTCAAATGCATGTAACAGTGAGAAACGCATTGTCTTGGCGAAATAAAGCGTTTTTGAACAACTTCATATAAATCGCTGTAACTTTTGATAGAAGACTCAGACAAACATGTTTATGGCTTTATCTTATAGAACTCAATATCCCCGTGCTGGGCAAACAGGTTTTGCAGCCGTTTGAGCTAAGACTTTAAAATTATTCACATATTGAAAACCTATACTTTGTCTCAGGCGAGTTTCCCATTCAAATGCATGTAACAGTGAGAAACGCATTGTCTTGGCGAAATAAAGCGTTTTTGAACAACTTCATATAAATCGCTGTAACTTTTGATAGAAGACTCAGACAAACATGTTTATGGCTTTATCTTATAGAACTCAATATCCCCGTGCTGGGCAAACAGAACAGGTTTTGCAGCCGTTTGAGCTAAGATTTTAAAATTATTCACATAATGAAAACCTATACTTTGTCTCAGGCGAGTTTCCCATTCAAATGCATGTAACAGTGAGAAACGCATTGTCTTGGCGAAATAAAGCGTTTTTGAACAACTTCATATAAATCGCTGTAACTTTTGATAGAAGACTCAGACAAACATGTTTATGGCTTTATCTTATAGAACTCAATATCCCCGTGCTGGGCAAACAGAACAGGTTTTGCAGCCGTTTGAGCTAAGATTTTAAAATTATTCACATAATGAAAACCTATACTTTGTCTCAGGCGAGTTTCCCATTCAAATGCATGTAACAGTGAGAAACGCATTGTCTTGGCGAAATAAAGCGTTTTTGAACAACTTCATATAAATCGCTGTAACTTTTGATAGAAGACTCAGACAAACATGTTTATGGCTTTATCTTATAGAACTCAATATCCCCGTGCTGGGCAAACAGGTTTTGCAGCCGTTTGAGCTAAGATTTTAAAATTATTCACATAATGAAAACCTATACTTTGTCTCAGGCGAGTTTCCCATTCAAATGCATGTAACAGTGAGAAACGCATTGTCTTGGCGAAATAAAGCGTTTTTGAACAACTTCATATAAATCGCTGTAACTTTTGATAGAAGACTCAGACAAACATGTTTATGGCTTTATCTTATAGAACTCAATATCCCCGTGCTGGGCAAACAGGTTTTGCAGCCGTTTGAGCTAAGATTTTAAAATTATTCACATAATGAAAACCTATACTTTGTCTCAGGCGAGTTTCCCATTCAAATGCATGTAACAGTGAGAAACACACTGTCTTGGCGAAATAAAGTGTTTTTGTACAACTTCATATAAATCGCTGTAACCTTTGATAGAAGACTCAGACAAACATGTTTATGGCTTTATCTTATAGAACTCAATATCCCCGTGCTGGGCAAACAGGTTTTGCAGCCGTTTGAGCTAAGATTTTAAAATTATTCACATAATGAAAACCTATACTTTGTCTCAGGCGAGTTTCCCATTCAAATGCATGTAACAGTGAGAAACGCATTGTCTTGGCGAAATAAAGCGTTTTTGAACAACTTCATATAAATCGCTGTAACTTTTGATAGAAGACTCAGACAAACATGTTTATGGCTTTATCTTATAGAACTCAATATCCCCGTGCTGGGCAAACAGAACAGGTTTTGCAGCCGTTTGAGCTAAGATTTTAAAATTATTCACATAATGAAAACCTATACTTTGTCTCAGGCGAGTTTCCCATTCAAATGCATGTAACAGTGAGAAACGCATTGTCTTGGCGAAATAAAGCGTTTTTGAACAACTTCATATAAATCGCTGTAACTTTTGATAGAAGACTCAGACAAACATGTTTATGGCTTTATCTTATAGAACTCAATATCCCCGTGCTGGGCAAACAGAACAGGTTTTGCAGCCGTTTGAGCTAAGATTTTAAAATTATTCACATAATGAAAACCTATACTTTGTCTCAGGCGAGTTTCCCATTCAAATGCATGTAACAGTGAGAAACACACTGTCTTGGCGAAATAAAGCGTTTTTGTACAACTTCATATAAATCGCTGTAACCTTTGATAGAAGACTCAGACAAACATGTTTATGGCTTTATCTTATAGAACTCAATATCCCCGTGCTGGGCAAACAGGTTTTGCAGCCGTTTGAGCTAAGATTTTAAAATTATTCACATAATGAAAACCTATACTTTGTCTCAGGCGAGTTTCCCATTCAAATGCATGTAACAGTGAGAAACACACTGTCTTGGCGAAATAAAGCGTTTTTGAACAACTTCATATAAATCGCTGTAACTTTTGATAGAAGACTCAGACAAACATGTTTATGGCTTTATCTTATAGAACTCAATATCCCCGTGCTGGGCAAACAGGTTTTGCAGCCGTTTGAGCTAAGATTTTAAAATTATTCACATAATGAAAACCTATACTTTGTCTCAGGCGAGTTTCCCATTCAAATGCATGTAACAGTGAGAGAAACACTGTCTTGGCGAAATAAAGCGTTTTTGTACAACTTCATATAAATCGCTGTAACCTTTGATAGAAGACTCAGACAAACATGTTTATGGCTTTATCTTATAGAACTCAATATCCCCGTGCTGGGCAAACAGGTTTTGCAGCCGTTTGAGCTAAGACTTTAAAATTATTCACATATTGAAAACCTATACTTTGTCTCAGGCGAGTTTCCCATTCAAATGCATGTAACAGTGAGAAACGCATTGTATTGGCGAAATAAAGCGTTTTTGAACAACTTCATATAAATCGCTGTAACTTTTGATAGAAGACTCAGACAAACATGTTTATGGCTTTATCTTATAGAACTCAATATCCCCGTGCTGGGCAAACAGAACAGGTTTTGCAGCCGTTTGAGCTAAGATTTTAAAATTATTCACATAATGAAAACCTATACTTTGTCTCAGGCGAGTTTCCCATTCAAATGCATGTAACAGTGAGAAACGCATTGTCTTGGCGAAATAAAGCGTTTTTGAACAACTTCATATAAATCGCTGTAACTTTTGATAGAAGACTCAGACAAACATGTTTATGGCTTTATCTTATAGAACTCAATATCCCCGTGCTGGGCAAACAGGTTTTGCAGCCGTTTGAGCTAAGATTTTAAAATTATTCACATAATGAAAACCTATACTTTGTCTCAGGCGAGTTTCCCATTCAAATGCATGTAACAGTGAGAAACGCATTGTCTTGGCGAAATAAAGCGTTTTTGAACAACTTCATATAAATCGCTGTAACCTTTGATAGAAGACTCAGACAAACATGTTTATGGCTTTATCTTATAGAACTCAATATCCCCGTGCTGGGCAAACAGGTTTTGCAGCCGTTTGAGCTAAGACTTTAAAATTATTCACATATTGAAAACCTATACTTTGTCTCAGGCGAGTTTCCCATTCAAATGCATGTAACAGTGAGAAACGCATTGTCTTGGCGAAATAAAGCGTTTTTGAACAACTTCATATAAATCGCTGTAACTTTTGATAGAAGACTCAGACAAACATGTTTATGGCTTTATCTTATAGAACTCAATATCCCCGTGCTGGGCAAACAGAACAGGTTTTGCAGCCGTTTGAGCTAAGATTTTAAAATTATTCACATAATGAAAACCTATACTTTGTCTCAGGCGAGTTTCCCATTCAAATGCATGTAACAGTGAGAAACGCATTGTCTTGGCGAAATAAAGCGTTTTTGAACAACTTCATATAAATCGCTGTAACTTTTGATAGAAGACTCAGACAAACATGTTTATGGCTTTATCTTATAGAACTCAATATCCCCGTGCTGGGCAAACAGGTTTTGCAGCCGTTTGAGCTAAGATTTTAAAATTATTCACATAATGAAAACCTATACTTTGTCTCAGGCGAGTTTCCCATTCAAATGCATGTAACAGTGAGAAACACACTGTCTTGGCGAAATAAAGTGTTTTTGTACAACTTCATATAAATCGCTGTAACCTTTGATAGAAGACTCAGACAAACATGTTTATGGCTTTATCTTATAGAACTCAATATCCCCGTGCTGGGCAAACAGAACAGGTTTTGCAGCCGTTTGAGCTAAGATTTTAAAATTATTCACATAATGAAAACCTATACTTTGTCTCAGGCGAGTTTCCCATTCAAATGCATGTAACAGTGAGAAACGCATTGTCTTGGCGAAATAAAGCGTTTTTGAACAACTTCATATAAATCGCTGTAACTTTTGATAGAAGACTCAGACAAACATGTTTATGGCTTTATCTTATAGAACTCAATATCCCCGTGCTGGGCAAACAGAACAGGTTTTGCAGCCGTTTGAGCTAAGATTTTAAAATTATTCACATAATGAAAACCTATACTTTGTCTCAGGCGAGTTTCCCATTCAAATGCATGTAACAGTGAGAAACGCATTGTCTTGGCGAAATAAAGCGTTTTTGAACAACTTCATATAAATCGCTGTAACTTTTGATAGAAGACTCAGACAAACATGTTTATGGCTTTATCTTATAGAACTCAATATCCCCGTGCTGGGCAAACAGGTTTTGCAGCCGTTTGAGCTAAGATTTTAAAATTATTCACATAATGAAAACCTATACTTTGTCTCAGGCGAGTTTCCCATTCAAATGCATGTAACAGTGAGAAACGCATTGTCTTGGCGAAATAAAGCGTTTTTGAACAACTTCATATAAATCGCTGTAACTTTTGATAGAAGACTCAGACAAACATGTTTATGGCTTTATCTTATAGAACTCAATATCCCCGTGCTGGGCAAACAGGTTTTGCAGCCGTTTGAGCTAAGATTTTAAAATTATTCACATAATGAAAACCTATACTTTGTCTCAGGCGAGTTTCCCATTCAAATGCATGTAACAGTGAGAAACGCATTGTCTTGGCGAAATAAAGCGTTTTTGAACAACTTCATATAAATCGCTGTAACTTTTGATAGAAGACTCAGACAAACATGTTTATGGCTTTATCTTATAGAACTCAATATCCCCGTGCTGGGCAAACAGAACAGGTTTTGCAGCCGTTTGAGCTAAGATTTTAAAATTATTCACATAATGAAAACCTATACTTTGTCTCAGGCGAGTTTCCCATTCAAATGCATGTAACAGTGAGAAACGCATTGTCTTGGCGAAATAAAGCGTTTTTGAACAACTTCATATAAATCGCTGTAACTTTTGATAGAAGACTCAGACAAACATGTTTATGGCTTTATCTTATAGAACTCAATATCCCCGTGCTGGGCAAACAGGTTTTGCAGCCGTTTGAGCTAAGATTTTAAAATTATTCACATAATGAAAACCTATACTTTGTCTCAGGCGAGTTTCCCATTCAAATGCATGTAACAGTGAGAAACGCATTGTCTTGGCGAAATAAAGCGTTTTTGAACAACTTCATATAAATCGCTGTAACTTTTGATAGAAGACTCAGACAAACATGTTTATGGCTTTATCTTATAGAACTCAATATCCCCGTGCTGGGCAAACAGGTTTTGCAGCCGTTTGAGCTAAGATTTTAAAATTATTCACATAATGAAAACCTATACTTTGTCTCAGGCGAGTTTCCCATTCAAATGCATGTAACAGTGAGAAACGCATTGTCTTGGCGAAATAAAGCGTTTTTGAACAACTTCATATAAATCGCTGTAACTTTTGATAGAAGACTCAGACAAACATGTTTATGGCTTTATCTTATAGAACTCAATATCCCCGTGCTGGGCAAACAGAACAGGTTTTGCAGCCGTTTGAGCTAAGATTTTAAAATTATTCACATAATGAAAACCTATACTTTGTCTCAGGCGAGTTTCCCATTCAAATGCATGTAACAGTGAGAAACGCATTGTCTTGGCGAAATAAAGCGTTTTTGAACAACTTCATATAAATCGCTGTAACTTTTGATAGAAGACTCAGACAAACATGTTTATGGCTTTATCTTATAGAACTCAATATCCCCGTGCTGGGCAAACAGGTTTTGCAGCCGTTTGAGCTAAGATTTTAAAATTATTCACATAATGAAAACCTATACTTTGTCTCAGGCGAGTTTCCCATTCAAATGCATGTAACAGTGAGAAACGCATTGTCTTGGCGAAATAAAGCGTTTTTGAACAACTTCATATAAATCGCTGTAACTTTTGATAGAAGACTCAGACAAACATGTTTATGGCTTTATCTTATAGAACTCAATATCCCCGTGCTGGGCAAACAGAACAGGTTTTGCAGCCGTTTGAGCTAAGATTTTAAAATTATTCACATAATGAAAACCTATACTTTGTCTCAGGCGAGTTTCCCATTCAAATGCATGTAACAGTGAGAAACACACTGTCTTGGCGAAATAAAGCGTTTTTGTACAACTTCATATAAATCGCTGTAACCTTTGATAGAAGACTCAGACAAACATGTTTATGGCTTTATCTTATAGAACTCAATATCCCCGTGCTGGGCAAACAGGTTTTGCAGCCGTTTGAGCTAAGATTTTAAAATTATTCACATAATGAAAACCTATACTTTGTCTCAGGCGAGTTTCCCATTCAAATGCATGTAACAGTGAGAAACACACTGTCTTGGCGAAATAAAGCGTTTTTGAACAACTTCATATAAATCGCTGTAACCTTTGATAGAAGACTCAGACAAACATGTTTATGGCTTTATCTTATAGAACTCAATATCCCCGTGCTGGGCAAACAGGTTTTGCAGCCGTTTGAGCTAAGATTTTAAAATTATTCACATATTGAAAACCTATACTTTGTCTCAGGCGAGTTTCCCATTCAAATGCATGTAACAGTGAGAAACGCATTGTCTTGGCGAAATAAAGCGTTTTTGAACAACTTCATATAAATCGCTGTAACTTTTGATAGAAGACTCAGACAAACATGTTTATGGCTTTATCTTATAGAACTCAATATCCCCGTGCTGGGCAAACAGAACAGGTTTTGCAGCCGTTTGAGCTAAGATTTTAAAATTATTCACATAATGAAAACCTATACTTTGTCTCAGGCGAGTTTCCCATTCAAATGCATGTAACAGTGAGAAACGCATTGTCTTGGCGAAATAAAGCGTTTTTGAACAACTTCATATAAATCGCTGTAACTTTTGATAGAAGACTCAGACAAACATGTTTATGGCTTTATCTTATAGAACTCAATATCCCCGTGCTGGGCAAACAGGTTTTGCAGCCGTTTGAGCTAAGATTTTAAAATTATTCACATAATGAAAACCTATACTTTGTCTCAGGCGAGTTTCCCATTCAAATGCATGTAACAGTGAGAAACGCATTGTCTTGGCGAAATAAAGCGTTTTTGAACAACTTCATATAAATCGCTGTAACTTTTGATAGAAGACTCAGACAAACATGTTTATGGCTTTATCTTATAGAACTCAATATCCCCGTGCTGGGCAAACAGAACAGGTTTTGCAGCCGTTTGAGCTAAGATTTTAAAATTATTCACATAATGAAAACCTATACTTTGTCTCAGGCGAGTTTCCCATTCAAATGCATGTAACAGTGAGAAACACACTGTCTTGGCGAAATAAAGCGTTTTTGTACAACTTCATATAAATCGCTGTAACCTTTGATAGAAGACTCAGACAAACATGTTTATGGCTTTATCTTATAGAACTCAATATCCCCGTGCTGGGCAACCAGGTTTTGCAGCCGTTTGAGCTAAGATTTTAAAATTATTCACATAATGAAAACCTATACTTTGTCTCAGGCGAGTTTCCCATTCAAATGCATGTAACAGTGAGAAACGCATTGTCTTGGCGAAATAAAGCGTTTTTGAACAACTTCATATAAATCGCTGTAACTTTTGATAGAAGACTCAGACAAACATGTTTATGGCTTTATCTTATAGAACTCAATATCCCCGTGCTGGGCAAACAGAACAGGTTTTGCAGCCGTTTGAGCTAAGATTTTAAAATTATTCACATAATGAAAACCTATACTTTGTCTCAGGCGAGTTTCCCATTCAAATGCATGTAACAGTGAGAAACACACTGTCTTGGCGAAATAAAGCGTTTTTGTACAACTTCATATAAATCGCTGTAACCTTTGATAGAAGACTCAGACAAACATGTTTATGGCTTTATCTTATAGAACTCAATATCCCCGTGCTGGGCAAACAGGTTTTGCAGCCGTTTGAGCTAAGATTTTAAAATTATTCACATAATGAAAACCTATACTTTGTCTCAGGCGAGTTTCCCATTCAAATGCATGTAACAGTGAGAAACACACTGTCTTGGCGAAATAAAGCGTTTTTGTACAACTTCATATAAATCGCTGTAACCTTTGATAGAAGACTCAGACAAACATGTTTATGGCTTTATCTTATAGAACTCAATATCCCCGTGCTGGGCAAACAGGTTTTGCAGCCGTTTGAGCTAAGACTTTAAAATTATTCACATATTGAAAACCTATACTTTGTCTCAGGCGAGTTTCCCATTCAAATGCATGTAACAGTGAGAAACGCATTGTCTTGGCGAAATAAAGCGTTTTTGAACAACTTCATATAAATCGCTGTAACTTTTGATAGAAGACTCAGACAAACATGTTTATGGCTTTATCTTATAGAACTCAATATCCCCGTGCTGGGCAAACAGAACAGGTTTTGCAGCCGTTTGAGCTAAGATTTTAAAATTATTCACATAATGAAAACCTATACTTTGTCTCAGGCGAGTTTCCCATTCAAATGCATGTAACAGTGAGAAACACACTGTCTTGGCGAAATAAAGCGTTTTTGTACAACTTCATATAAATCGCTGTAACCTTTGATAGAAGACTCAGACAAACATGTTTATGGCTTTATCTTATAGAACTCAATATCCCCGTGCTGGGCAAACAGGTTTTGCAGCCGTTTGAGCTAAGATTTTAAAATTATTCACATAATGAAAACCTATACTTTGTCTCAGGCGAGTTTCCCATTCAAATGCATGTAACAGTGAGAAACACACTGTCTTGGCGAAATAAAGCGTTTTTGAACAACTTCATATAAATCGCTGTAACCTTTGATAGAAGACTCAGACAAACATGTTTATGGCTTTATCTTATAGAACTCAATATCCCGTGCTGGGCAAACAGGTTTTGCAGCCGTTTGAGCTAAGACTTTAAAATTATTCACATATTGAAAACCTATACTTTGTCTCAGGCGAGTTTCCCATTCAAATGCATGTAACAGTGAGAAACGCATTGTCTTGGCGAAATAAAGCGTTTTTGAACAACTTCATATAAATCGCTGTAACTTTTGATAGAAGACTCAGACAAACATGTTTATGGCTTTATCTTATAGAACTCAATATCCCCGTGCTGGGCAAACAGGTTTTGCAGCCGTTTGAGCTAAGATTTTAAAATTATTCACATAATGAAAACCTATACTTTGTCTCAGGCGAGTTTCCCATTCAAATGCATGTAACAGTGAGAAACACACTGTCTTGGCGAAATAAAGCGTTTTTGAACAACTTCATATAAATCGCTGTAACCTTTGATAGAAGACTCAGACAAACATGTTTATGGCTTTATCTTATAGAACTCAATATCCCCGTGCTGGGCAAACAGGTTTTGCAGCCGTTTGAGCTAAGATTTTAAAATTATTCACATAATGAAAACCTATACTTTGTCTCAGGCGAGTTTCCCATTCAAATGCATGTAACAGTGAGAAACACACTGTCTTGGCGAAATAAAGCGTTTTTGAACAACTTCATATAAATCGCTGTAACCTTTGATAGAAGACTCAGACAAACATGTTTATGGCTTTATCTTATAGAACTCAATATCCCCGTGCTGGGCAAACAGGTTTTGCAGCCGTTTGAGCTAAGATTTTAAAATTATTCACATAATGAAAACCTATACTTTGTCTCAGGCGAGTTTCCCATTCAAATGCATGTAACAGTGAGAGAAACACTGTCTTGGCGAAATAAAGCGTTTTTGTACAACTTCATATAAATCGCTGTAACCTTTGATAGAAGACTCAGACAAACATGTTTATGGCTTTATCTTATAGAACTCAATATCCCCGTGCTGGGCAAACAGGTTTTGCAGCCGTTTGAGCTAAGACTTTAAAATTATTCACATATTGAAAACCTATACTTTGTCTCAGGCGAGTTTCCCATTCAAATGCATGTAACAGTGAGAAACGCATTGTCTTGGCGAAATAAAGCGTTTTTGAACAACTTCATATAAATCGCTGTAACTTTTGATAGAAGACTCAGACAAACATGTTTATGGCTTTATCTTATAGAACTCAATATCCCCGTGCTGGGCAAACAGAACAGGTTTTGCAGCCGTTTGAGCTAAGATTTTAAAATTATTCACATAATGAAAACCTATACTTTGTCTCAGGCGAGTTTCCCATTCAAATGCATGTAACAGTGAGAAACGCATTGTCTTGGCGAAATAAAGCGTTTTTGAACAACTTCATATAAATCGCTGTAACTTTTGATAGAAGACTCAGACAAACATGTTTATGGCTTTATCTTATAGAACTCAATATCCCCGTGCTGGGCAAACAGGTTTTGCAGCCGTTTGAGCTAAGATTTTAAAATTATTCACATAATGAAAACCTATACTTTGTCTCAGGCGAGTTTCCCATTCAAATGCATGTAACAGTGAGAAACACACTGTCTTGGCGAAATAAAGTGTTTTTGTACAACTTCATATAAATCGCTGTAACCTTTGATAGAAGACTCAGACAAACATGTTTATGGCTTTATCTTATAGAACTCAATATCCCCGTGCTGGGCAAACAGGTTTTGCAGCCGTTTGAGCTAAGATTTTAAAATTATTCACATAATGAAAACCTATACTTTGTCTCAGGCGAGTTTCCCATTCAAATGCATGTAACAGTGAGAAACGCATTGTCTTGGCGAAATAAAGCGTTTTTGAACAACTTCATATAAATCGCTGTAACTTTTGATAGAAGACTCAGACAAACATGTTTATGGCTTTATCTTATAGAACTCAATATCCCCGTGCTGGGCAAACAGAACAGGTTTTGCAGCCGTTTGAGCTAAGATTTTAAAATTATTCACATAATGAAAACCTATACTTTGTCTCAGGCGAGTTTCCCATTCAAATGCATGTAACAGTGAGAAACGCATTGTCTTGGCGAAATAAAGCGTTTTTGAACAACTTCATATAAATCGCTGTAACTTTTGATAGAAGACTCAGACAAACATGTTTATGGCTTTATCTTATAGAACTCAATATCCCCGTGCTGGGCAAACAGAACAGGTTTTGCAGCCGTTTGAGCTAAGATTTTAAAATTATTCACATAATGAAAACCTATACTTTGTCTCAGGCGAGTTTCCCATTCAAATGCATGTAACAGTGAGAAACACACTTTCTTGGCGAAATAAAGCGTTTTTGTACAACTTCATATAAATCGCTGTAACCTTTGATAGAAGACTCAGACAAACATGTTTATGGCTTTATCTTATAGAACTCAATATCCCCGTGCTGGGCAAACAGGTTTTGCAGCCGTTTGAGCTAAGATTTTAAAATTATTCACATAATGAAAACCTATACTTTGTCTCAGGCGAGTTTCCCATTCAAATACATGTAACAGTGAGAAACACACTGTCTTGGCGAAATAAAGCGTTTTTGAACAACTTCATATAAATCGCTGTAACCTTTGATAGAAGACTCAGACAAACATGTTTATGGCTTTATCTTATAGAACTCAATATCCCCGTGCTGGGCAAACAGGTTTTGCAGCCGTTTGAGCTAAGATTTTAAAATTATTCACATAATGAAAACCTATACTTTGTCTCAGGCGAGTTTCCCATTCAAATGCATGTAACAGTGAGAGAAACACTGTCTTGGCGAAATAAAGCGTTTTTGTACAACTTCATATAAATCGCTGTAACCTTTGATAGAAGACTCAGACAAACATGTTTATGGCTTTATCTTATAGAACTCAATATCCCCGTGCTGGGCAAACAGGTTTTGCAGCCGTTTGAGCTAAGACTTTAAAATTATTCACATATTGAAAACCTATACTTTGTCTCAGGCGAGTTTCCCATTCAAATGCATGTAACAGTGAGAAACGCATTGTCTTGGCGAAATAAAGCGTTTTTGAACAACTTCATATAAATCGCTGTAACTTTTGATAGAAGACTCAGACAAACATGTTTATGGCTTTATCTTATAGAACTCAATATCCCCGTGCTGGGCAAACAGGTTTTGCAGCCGTTTGAGCTAAGATTTTAAAATTATTCACATAATGAAAACCTATACTTTGTCTCAGGCGAGTTTCCCATTCAAATGCATGTAACAGTGAGAGAAACACTGTCTTGGCGAAATAAAGCGTTTTTGTACAACTTCATATAAATCGCTGTAACCTTTGATAGAAGACTCAGACAAACATGTTTATGGCTTTATCTTATAGAACTCAATATCCCCGTGCTGGGCAAACAGGTTTTGCAGCCGTTTGAGCTAAGACTTTAAAATTATTCACATATTGAAAACCTATACTTTGTCTCAGGCGAGTTTCCCATTCAAATGCATGTAACAGTGAGAAACGCATTGTCTTGGCGAAATAAAGCGTTTTTGAACAACTTCATATAAATCGCTGTAACTTTTGATAGAAGACTCAGACAAACATGTTTATGGCTTTATCTTATAGAACTCAATATCCCCGTGCTGGGCAAACAGAACAGGTTTTGCAGCCGTTTGAGCTAAGATTTTAAAATTATTCACATAATGAAAACCTATACTTTGTCTCAGGCGAGTTTCCCATTCAAATGCATGTAACAGTGAGAAACGCATTGTCTTGGCGAAATAAAGCGTTTTTGAACAACTTCATATAAATCGCTGTAACTTTTGATAGAAGACTCAGACAAACATGTTTATGGCTTTATCTTATAGAACTCAATATCCCCGTGCTGGGCAAACAGGTTTTGCAGCCGTTTGAGCTAAGATTTTAAAATTATTCACATAATGAAAACCTATACTTTGTCTCAGGCGAGTTTCCCATTCAAATGCATGTAACAGTGAGAAACACACTGTCTTGGCGAAATAAAGTGTTTTTGTACAACTTCATATAAATCGCTGTAACCTTTGATAGAAGACTCAGACAAACATGTTTATGGCTTTATCTTATAGAACTCAATATCCCCGTGCTGGGCAAACAGGTTTTGCAGCCGTTTGAGCTAAGATTTTAAAATTATTCACATAATGAAAACCTATACTTTGTCTCAGGCGAGTTTCCCATTCAAATGCATGTAACAGTGAGAAACGCATTGTCTTGGCGAAATAAAGCGTTTTTGAACAACTTCATATAAATCGCTGTAACTTTTGATAGAAGACTCAGACAAACATGTTTATGGCTTTATCTTATAGAACTCAATATCCCCGTGCTGGGCAAACAGAACAGGTTTTGCAGCCGTTTGAGCTAAGATTTTAAAATTATTCACATAATGAAAACCTATACTTTGTCTCAGGCGAGTTTCCCATTCAAATGCATGTAACAGTGAGAAACGCATTGTCTTGGCGAAATAAAGCGTTTTTGAACAACTTCATATAAATCGCTGTAACTTTTGATAGAAGACTCAGACAAACATGTTTATGGCTTTATCTTATAGAACTCAATATCCCCGTGCTGGGCAAACAGAACAGGTTTTGCAGCCGTTTGAGCTAAGATTTTAAAATTATTCACATAATGAAAACCTATACTTTGTCTCAGGCGAGTTTCCCATTCAAATGCATGTAACAGTGAGAAACGCATTGTCTTGGCGAAATAAAGCGTTTTTGAACAACTTCATATAAATCGCTGTAACTTTTGATAGAAGACTCAGACAAACATGTTTATGGCTTTATCTTATAGAACTCAATATCCCCGTGCTGGGCAAACAGAACAGGTTTTGCAGCCGTTTGAGCTAAGATTTTAAAATTATTCACATAATGAAAACCTATACTTTGTCTCAGGCGAGTTTCCCATTCAAATGCATGTAACAGTGAGAAACACACTGTCTTGGCGAAATAAAGCGTTTTTGTACAACTTCATATAAATCGCTGTAACCTTTGATAGAAGACTCAGACAAACATGTTTATGGCTTTATCTTATAGAACTCAATATCCCCGTGCTGGGCAAACAGGTTTTGCAGCCGTTTGAGCTAAGATTTTAAAATTATTCACATAATGAAAACCTATACTTTGTCTCAGGCGAGTTTCCCATTCAAATGCATGTAACAGTGAGAAACACACTGTCTTGGCGAAATAAAGCGTTTTTGAACAACTTCATATAAATCGCTGTAACCTTTGATAGAAGACTCAGACAAACATGTTTATGGCTTTATCTTATAGAACTCAATATCCCCGTGCTGGGCAAACAGGTTTTGCAGCCGTTTGAGCTAAGATTTTAAAATTATTCACATAATGAAAACCTATACTTTGTCTCAGGCGAGTTTCCCATTCAAATGCATGTAACAGTGAGAGAAACACTGTCTTGGCGAAATAAAGCGTTTTTGTACAACTTCATATAAATCGCTGTAACCTTTGATAGAAGACTCAGACAAACATGTTTATGGCTTTATCTTATAGAACTCAATATCCCCGTGCTGGGCAAACAGGTTTTGCAGCCGTTTGAGCTAAGACTTTAAAATTATTCACATATTGAAAACCTATACTTTGTCTCAGGCGAGTTTCCCATTCAAATGCATGTAACAGTGAGAAACGCATTGTCTTGGCGAAATAAAGCGTTTTTGAACAACTTCATATAAATCGCTGTAACTTTTGATAGAAGACTCAGACAAACATGTTTATGGCTTTATCTTATAGAACTCAATATCCCCGTGCTGGGCAAACAGAACAGGTTTTGCAGCCGTTTGAGCTAAGATTTTAAAATTATTCACATAATGAAAACCTATACTTTGTCTCAGGCGAGTTTCCCATTCAAATGCATGTAACAGTGAGAAACGCATTGTCTTGGCGAAATAAAGCGTTTTTGAACAACTTCATATAAATCGCTGTAACTTTTGATAGAAGACTCAGACAAACATGTTTATGGCTTTATCTTATAGAACTCAATATCCCCGTGCTGGGCAAACAGGTTTTGCAGCCGTTTGAGCTAAGATTTTAAAATTATTCACATAATGAAAACCTATACTTTGTCTCAGGCGAGTTTCCCATTCAAATGCATGTAACAGTGAGAAACACACTGTCTTGGCGAAATAAAGTGTTTTTGTACAACTTCATATAAATCGCTGTAACCTTTGATAGAAGACTCAGACAAACATGTTTATGGCTTTATCTTATAGAACTCAATATCCCCGTGCTGGGCAAACAGGTTTTGCAGCCGTTTGAGCTAAGATTTTAAAATTATTCACATAATGAAAACCTATACTTTGTCTCAGGCGAGTTTCCCATTCAAATGCATGTAACAGTGAGAAACGCATTGTCTTGGCGAAATAAAGCGTTTTTGAACAACTTCATATAAATCGCTGTAACTTTTGATAGAAGACTCAGACAAACATGTTTATGGCTTTATCTTATAGAACTCAATATCCCCGTGCTGGGCAAACAGGTTTTGCAGCCGTTTGAGCTAAGATTTTAAAATTATTCACATAATGAAAACCTATACTTTGTCTCAGGCGAGTTTCCCATTCAAATGCATGTAACAGTGAGAAACGCATTGTCTTGGCGAAATAAAGCGTTTTTGAACAACTTCATATAAATCGCTGTAACTTTTGATAGAAGACTCAGACAAACATGTTTATGGCTTTATCTTATAGAACTCAATATCCCCGTGCTGGGCAAACAGAACAGGTTTTGCAGCCGTTTGAGCTAAGATTTTAAAATTATTCACATAATGAAAACCTATACTTTGTCTCAGGCGAGTTTCCCATTCAAATGCATGTAACAGTGAGAAACACACTGTCTTGGCGAAATAAAGCGTTTTTGTACAACTTCATATAAATCGCTGTAACCTTTGATAGAAGACTCAGACAAACATGTTTATGGCTTTATCTTATAGAACTCAATATCCCCGTGCTGGGCAAACAGGTTTTGCAGCCGTTTGAGCTAAGATTTTAAAATTATTCACATAATGAAAACCTATACTTTGTCTCAGGCGAGTTTCCCATTCAAATGCATGTAACAGTGAGAAACGCATTGTCTTGGCGAAATAAAGCGTTTTTGAACAACTTCATATAAATCGCTGTAACTTTTGATAGAAGACTCAGACAAACATGTTTATGGCTTTATCTTATAGAACTCAATATCCCCGTGCTGGGCAAACAGAACAGGTTTTGCAGCCGTTTGAGCTAAGATTTTAAAATTATTCACATAATGAAAACCTATACTTTGTCTCAGGCGAGTTTCCCATTCAAATGCATGTAACAGTGAGAAACACACTGTCTTGGCGAAATAAAGCGTTTTTGTACAACTTCATATAAATCGCTGTAACCTTTGATAGAAGACTCAGACAAACATGTTTATGGCTTTATCTTATAGAACTCAATATCCCCGTGCTGGGCAAACAGGTTTTGCAGCCGTTTGAGCTAAGATTTTAAAATTATTCACATAATGAAAACCTATACTTTGTCTCAGGCGAGTTTCCCATTCAAATGCATGTAACAGTGAGAAACACACTGTCTTGGCGAAATAAAGCGTTTTTGAACAACTTCATATAAATCGCTGTAACCTTTGATAGAAGACTCAGACAAACATGTTTATGGCTTTATCTTATAGAACTCAATATCCCCGTGCTGGGCAAACAGGTTTTGCAGCCGTTTGAGCTAAGATTTTAAAATTATTCACATATTGAAAACCTATACTTTGTCTCAGGCGAGTTTCCCATTCAAATGCATGTAACAGTGAGAAACGCATTGTCTTGGCGAAATAAAGCGTTTTTGAACAACTTCATATAAATCGCTGTAACTTTTGATAGAAGACTCAGACAAACATGTTTATGGCTTTATCTTATAGAACTCAATATCCCCGTGCTGGGCAAACAGGTTTTGCAGCCGTTTGAGCTAAGATTTTAAAATTATTCACATATTGAAAACCTATACTTTGTCTCAGGCGAGTTTCCCATTCAAATGCATGTAACAGTGAGAAACACACTGTCTTGGCGAAATAAAGTGTTTTTGTACAACTTCATATAAATCGCTGTAACCTTTGATAGAAGACTCAGACAAACATGTTTATGGCTTTATCTTATAGAACTCAATATCCCCGTGCTGGGCAAACAGAACAGGTTTTGCAGCCGTTTGAGCTAAGATTTTAAAATTATTCACATAATGAAAACCTATACTTTGTCTCAGGCGAGTTTCCCATTCAAATGCATGTAACAGTGAGAAACGCATTGTCTTGGCGAAATAAAGCGTTTTTGAACAACTTCATATAAATCGCTGTAACTTTTGATAGAAGACTCAGACAAACATGTTTATGGCTTTATCTTATAGAACTCAATATCCCCGTGCTGGGCAAACAGAACAGGTTTTGCAGCCGTTTGAGCTAAGATTTTAAAATTATTCACATAATGAAAACCTATACTTTGTCTCAGGCGAGTTTCCCATTCAAATGCATGTAACAGTGAGAAACGCATTGTCTTGGCGAAATAAAGCGTTTTTGAACAACTTCATATAAATCGCTGTAACTTTTGATAGAAGACTCAGACAAACATGTTTATGGCTTTATCTTATAGAACTCAATATCCCCGTGCTGGGCAAACAGAACAGGTTTTGCAGCCGTTTGAGCTAAGATTTTAAAATTATTCACATAATGAAAACCTATACTTTGTCTCAGGCGAGTTTCCCATTCAAATGCATGTAACAGTGAGAAACGCATTGTCTTGGCGAAATAAAGCGTTTTTGAACAACTTCATATAAATCGCTGTAACTTTTGATAGAAGACTCAGACAAACATGTTTATGGCTTTATCTTATAGAACTCAATATCCCCGTGCTGGGCAAACAGAACAGGTTTTGCAGCCGTTTGAGCTAAGATTTTAAAATTATTCACATAATGAAAACCTATACTTTGTCTCAGGCGAGTTTCCCATTCAAATGCATGTAACAGTGAGAAACACACTGTCTTGGCGAAATAAAGCGTTTTTGTACAACTTCATATAAATCGCTGTAACCTTTGATAGAAGACTCAGACAAACATGTTTATGGCTTTATCTTATAGAACTCAATATCCCCGTGCTGGGCAAACAGGTTTTGCAGCCGTTTGAGCTAAGATTTTAAAATTATTCACATAATGAAAACCTATACTTTGTCTCAGGCGAGTTTCCCATTCAAATGCATGTAACAGTGAGAAACACACTGTCTTGGCGAAATAAAGCGTTTTTGAACAACTTCATATAAATCGCTGTAACCTTTGATAGAAGACTCAGACAAACATGTTTATGGCTTTATCTTATAGAACTCAATATCCCCGTGCTGGGCAAACAGGTTTTGCAGCCGTTTGAGCTAAGATTTTAAAATTATTCACATAATGAAAACCTATACTTTGTCTCAGGCGAGTTTCCCATTCAAATGCATGTAACAGTGAGAGAAACACTGTCTTGGCGAAATAAAGCGTTTTTGTACAACTTCATATAAATCGCTGTAACCTTTGATAGAAGACTCAGACAAACATGTTTATGGCTTTATCTTATAGAACTCAATATCCCCGTGCTGGGCAAACAGGTTTTGCAGCCGTTTGAGCTAAGACTTTAAAATTATTCACATATTGAAAACCTATACTTTGTCTCAGGCGAGTTTCCCATTCAAATGCATGTAACAGTGAGAAACGCATTGTCTTGGCGAAATAAAGCGTTTTTGAACAACTTCATATAAATCGCTGTAACTTTTGATAGAAGACTCAGACAAACATGTTTATGGCTTTATCTTATAGAACTCAATATCCCCGTGCTGGGCAAACAGAACAGGTTTTGCAGCCGTTTGAGCTAAGATTTTAAAATTATTCACATAATGAAAACCTATACTTTGTCTCAGGCGAGTTTCCCATTCAAATGCATGTAACAGTGAGAAACGCATTGTCTTGGCGAAATAAAGCGTTTTTGAACAACTTCATATAAATCGCTGTAACTTTTGATAGAAGACTCAGACAAACATGTTTATGGCTTTATCTTATAGAACTCAATATCCCCGTGCTGGGCAAACAGGTTTTGCAGCCGTTTGAGCTAAGATTTTAAAATTATTCACATAATGAAAACCTATACTTTGTCTCAGGCGAGTTTCCCATTCAAATGCATGTAACAGTGAGAAACACACTGTCTTGGCGAAATAAAGTGTTTTTGTACAACTTCATATAAATCGCTGTAACCTTTGATAGAAGACTCAGACAAACATGTTTATGGCTTTATCTTATAGAACTCAATATCCCCGTGCTGGGCAAACAGGTTTTGCAGCCGTTTGAGCTAAGATTTTAAAATTATTCACATAATGAAAACCTATACTTTGTCTCAGGCGAGTTTCCCATTCAAATGCATGTAACAGTGAGAAACGCATTGTCTTGGCGAAATAAAGCGTTTTTGAACAACTTCATATAAATCGCTGTAACTTTTGATAGAAGACTCAGACAAACATGTTTATGGCTTTATCTTATAGAACTCAATATCCCCGTGCTGGGCAAACAGGTTTTGCAGCCGTTTGAGCTAAGATTTTAAAATTATTCACATAATGAAAACCTATACTTTGTCTCAGGCGAGTTTCCCATTCAAATGCATGTAACAGTGAGAAACGCATTGTCTTGGCGAAATAAAGCGTTTTTGAACAACTTCATATAAATCGCTGTAACTTTTGATAGAAGACTCAGACAAACATGTTTATGGCTTTATCTTATAGAACTCAATATCCCCGTGCTGGGCAAACAGAACAGGTTTTGCAGCCGTTTGAGCTAAGATTTTAAAATTATTCACATAATGAAAACCTATACTTTGTCTCAGGCGAGTTTCCCATTCAAATGCATGTAACAGTGAGAAACACACTGTCTTGGCGAAATAAAGCGTTTTTGTACAACTTCATATAAATCGCTGTAACCTTTGATAGAAGACTCAGACAAACATGTTTATGGCTTTATCTTATAGAACTCAATATCCCCGTGCTGGGCAAACAGGTTTTGCAGCCGTTTGAGCTAAGATTTTAAAATTATTCACATAATGAAAACCTATACTTTGTCTCAGGCGAGTTTCCCATTCAAATGCATGTAACAGTGAGAAACGCATTGTCTTGGCGAAATAAAGCGTTTTTGAACAACTTCATATAAATCGCTGTAACTTTTGATAGAAGACTCAGACAAACATGTTTATGGCTTTATCTTATAGAACTCAATATCCCCGTGCTGGGCAAACAGAACAGGTTTTGCAGCCGTTTGAGCTAAGATTTTAAAATTATTCACATAATGAAAACCTATACTTTGTCTCAGGCGAGTTTCCCATTCAAATGCATGTAACAGTGAGAAACACACTGTCTTGGCGAAATAAAGCGTTTTTGTACAACTTCATATAAATCGCTGTAACCTTTGATAGAAGACTCAGACAAACATGTTTATGGCTTTATCTTATAGAACTCAATATCCCCGTGCTGGGCAAACAGGTTTTGCAGCCGTTTGAGCTAAGATTTTAAAATTATTCACATAATGAAAACCTATACTTTGTCTCAGGCGAGTTTCCCATTCAAATGCATGTAACAGTGAGAAACACACTGTCTTGGCGAAATAAAGCGTTTTTGAACAACTTCATATAAATCGCTGTAACCTTTGATAGAAGACTCAGACAAACATGTTTATGGCTTTATCTTATAGAACTCAATATCCCCGTGCTGGGCAAACAGGTTTTGCAGCCGTTTGAGCTAAGATTTTAAAATTATTCACATATTGAAAACCTATACTTTGTCTCAGGCGAGTTTCCCATTCAAATGCATGTAACAGTGAGAAACGCATTGTCTTGGCGAAATAAAGCGTTTTTGAACAACTTCATATAAATCGCTGTAACTTTTGATAGAAGACTCAGACAAACATGTTTATGGCTTTATCTTATAGAACTCAATATCCCCGTGCTGGGCAAACAGGTTTTGCAGCCGTTTGAGCTAAGATTTTAAAATTATTCACATATTGAAAACCTATACTTTGTCTCAGGCGAGTTTCCCATTCAAATGCATGTAACAGTGAGAAACACACTGTCTTGGCGAAATAAAGTGTTTTTGTACAACTTCATATAAATCGCTGTAACCTTTGATAGAAGACTCAGACAAACATGTTTATGGCTTTATCTTATAGAACTCAATATCCCCGTGCTGGGCAAACAGAACAGGTTTTGCAGCCGTTTGAGCTAAGATTTTAAAATTATTCACATAATGAAAACCTATACTTTGTCTCAGGCGAGTTTCCCATTCAAATGCATGTAACAGTGAGAAACGCATTGTCTTGGCGAAATAAAGCGTTTTTGAACAACTTCATATAAATCGCTGTAACTTTTGATAGAAGACTCAGACAAACATGTTTATGGCTTTATCTTATAGAACTCAATATCCCCGTGCTGGGCAAACAGAACAGGTTTTGCAGCCGTTTGAGCTAAGATTTTAAAATTATTCACATAATGAAAACCTATACTTTGTCTCAGGCGAGTTTCCCATTCAAATGCATGTAACAGTGAGAAACGCATTGTCTTGGCGAAATAAAGCGTTTTTGAACAACTTCATATAAATCGCTGTAACTTTTGATAGAAGACTCAGACAAACATGTTTATGGCTTTATCTTATAGAACTCAATATCCCCGTGCTGGGCAAACAGGTTTTGCAGCCGTTTGAGCTAAGATTTTAAAATTATTCACATAATGAAAACCTATACTTTGTCTCAGGCGAGTTTCCCATTCAAATGCATGTAACAGTGAGAAACGCATTGTCTTGGCGAAATAAAGCGTTTTTGAACAACTTCATATAAATCGCTGTAACTTTTGATAGAAGACTCAGACAAACATGTTTATGGCTTTATCTTATAGAACTCAATATCCCCGTGCTGGGCAAACAGAACAGGTTTTGCAGCCGTTTGAGCTAAGATTTTAAAATTATTCACATAATGAAAACCTATACTTTGTCTCAGGCGAGTTTCCCATTCAAATGCATGTAACAGTGAGAAACACACTGTCTTGGCGAAATAAAGCGTTTTTGTACAACTTCATATAAATCGCTGTAACCTTTGATAGAAGACTCAGACAAACATGTTTATGGCTTTATCTTATAGAACTCAATATCCCCGTGCTGGGCAAACAGGTTTTGCAGCCGTTTGAGCTAAGATTTTAAAATTATTCACATAATGAAAACCTATACTTTGTCTCAGGCGAGTTTCCCATTCAAATGCATGTAACAGTGAGAAACGCATTGTCTTGGCGAAATAAAGCGTTTTTGAACAACTTCATATAAATCGCTGTAACTTTTGATAGAAGACTCAGACAAACATGTTTATGGCTTTATCTTATAGAACTCAATATCCCCGTGCTGGGCAAACAGAACAGGTTTTGCAGCCGTTTGAGCTAAGATTTTAAAATTATTCACATAATGAAAACCTATACTTTGTCTCAGGCGAGTTTCCCATTCAAATGCATGTAACAGTGAGAAACACACTGTCTTGGCGAAATAAAGCGTTTTTGTACAACTTCATATAAATCGCTGTAACCTTTGATAGAAGACTCAGACAAACATGTTTATGGCTTTATCTTATAGAACTCAATATCCCCGTGCTGGGCAAACAGGTTTTGCAGCCGTTTGAGCTAAGATTTTAAAATTATTCACATAATGAAAACCTATACTTTGTCTCAGGCGAGTTTCCCATTCAAATGCATGTAACAGTGAGAAACACACTGTCTTGGCGAAATAAAGCGTTTTTGTACAACTTCATATAAATCGCTGTAACCTTTGATAGAAGACTCAGACAAACATGTTTATGGCTTTATCTTATAGAACTCAATATCCCCGTGCTGGGCAAACAGGTTTTGCAGCCGTTTGAGCTAAGACTTTAAAATTATTCACATATTGAAAACCTATACTTTGTCTCAGGCGAGTTTCCCATTCAAATGCATGTAACAGTGAGAAACGCATTGTCTTGGCGAAATAAAGCGTTTTTGAACAACTTCATATAAATCGCTGTAACTTTTGATAGAAGACTCAGACAAACATGTTTATGGCTTTATCTTATAGAACTCAATATCCCCGTGCTGGGCAAACAGAACAGGTTTTGCAGCCGTTTGAGCTAAGATTTTAAAATTATTCACATAATGAAAACCTATACTTTGTCTCAGGCGAGTTTCCCATTCAAATGCATGTAACAGTGAGAAACACACTGTCTTGGCGAAATAAAGCGTTTTTGTACAACTTCATATAAATCGCTGTAACCTTTGATAGAAGACTCAGACAAACATGTTTATGGCTTTATCTTATAGAACTCAATATCCCCGTGCTGGGCAAACAGGTTTTGCAGCCGTTTGAGCTAAGATTTTAAAATTATTCACATAATGAAAACCTATACTTTGTCTCAGGCGAGTTTCCCATTCAAATGCATGTAACAGTGAGAAACACACTGTCTTGGCGAAATAAAGCGTTTTTGAACAACTTCATATAAATCGCTGTAACCTTTGATAGAAGACTCAGACAAACATGTTTATGGCTTTATCTTATAGAACTCAATATCCCCGTGCTGGGCAAACAGGTTTTGCAGCCGTTTGAGCTAAGATTTTAAAATTATTCACATATTGAAAACCTATACTTTGTCTCAGGCGAGTTTCCCATTCAAATGCATGTAACAGTGAGAAACGCATTGTCTTGGCGAAATAAAGCGTTTTTGAACAACTTCATATAAATCGCTGTAACTTTTGATAGAAGACTCAGACAAACATGTTTATGGCTTTATCTTATAGAACTCAATATCCCCGTGCTGGGCAAACAGGTTTTGCAGCCGTTTGAGCTAAGATTTTAAAATTATTCACATAATGAAAACCTATACTTTGTCTCAGGCGAGTTTCCCATTCAAATGCATGTAACAGTGAGAAACACACTGTCTTGGCGAAATAAAGCGTTTTTGAACAACTTCATATAAATCGCTGTAACCTTTGATAGAAGACTCAGACAAACATGTTTATGGCTTTATCTTATAGAACTCAATATCCCCGTGCTGGGCAAACAGGTTTTGCAGCCGTTTGAGCTAAGATTTTAAAATTATTCACATAATGAAAACCTATACTTTGTCTCAGGCGAGTTTCCCATTCAAATGCATGTAACAGTGAGAGAAACACTGTCTTGGCGAAATAAAGCGTTTTTGTACAACTTCATATAAATCGCTGTAACCTTTGATAGAAGACTCAGACAAACATGTTTATGGCTTTATCTTATAGAACTCAATATCCCCGTGCTGGGCAAACAGGTTTTGCAGCCGTTTGAGCTAAGACTTTAAAATTATTCACATATTGAAAACCTATACTTTGTCTCAGGCGAGTTTCCCATTCAAATGCATGTAACAGTGAGAAACGCATTGTCTTGGCGAAATAAAGCGTTTTTGAACAACTTCATATAAATCGCTGTAACTTTTGATAGAAGACTCAGACAAACATGTTTATGGCTTTATCTTATAGAACTCAATATCCCCGTGCTGGGCAAACAGAACAGGTTTTGCAGCCGTTTGAGCTAAGATTTTAAAATTATTCACATAATGAAAACCTATACTTTGTCTCAGGCGAGTTTCCCATTCAAATGCATGTAACAGTGAGAAACGCATTGTCTTGGCGAAATAAAGCGTTTTTGAACAACTTCATATAAATCGCTGTAACTTTTGATAGAAGACTCAGACAAACATGTTTATGGCTTTATCTTATAGAACTCAATATCCCCGTGCTGGGCAAACAGGTTTTGCAGCCGTTTGAGCTAAGATTTTAAAATTATTCACATAATGAAAACCTATACTTTGTCTCAGGCGAGTTTCCCATTCAAATGCATGTAACAGTGAGAAACACACTGTCTTGGCGAAATAAAGTGTTTTTGTACAACTTCATATAAATCGCTGTAACCTTTGATAGAAGACTCAGACAAACATGTTTATGGCTTTATCTTATAGAACTCAATATCCCCGTGCTGGGCAAACAGGTTTTGCAGCCGTTTGAGCTAAGATTTTAAAATTATTCACATAATGAAAACCTATACTTTGTCTCAGGCGAGTTTCCCATTCAAATGCATGTAACAGTGAGAAACGCATTGTCTTGGCGAAATAAAGCGTTTTTGAACAACTTCATATAAATCGCTGTAACTTTTGATAGAAGACTCAGACAAACATGTTTATGGCTTTATCTTATAGAACTCAATATCCCCGTGCTGGGCAAACAGAACAGGTTTTGCAGCCGTTTGAGCTAAGATTTTAAAATTATTCACATAATGAAAACCTATACTTTGTCTCAGGCGAGTTTCCCATTCAAATGCATGTAACAGTGAGAAACGCATTGTCTTGGCGAAATAAAGCGTTTTTGAACAACTTCATATAAATCGCTGTAACTTTTGATAGAAGACTCAGACAAACATGTTTATGGCTTTATCTTATAGAACTCAATATCCCCGTGCTGGGCAAACAGAACAGGTTTTGCAGCCGTTTGAGCTAAGATTTTAAAATTATTCACATAATGAAAACCTATACTTTGTCTCAGGCGAGTTTCCCATTCAAATGCATGTAACAGTGAGAAACGCATTGTCTTGGCGAAATAAAGCGTTTTTGAACAACTTCATATAAATCGCTGTAACTTTTGATAGAAGACTCAGACAAACATGTTTATGGCTTTATCTTATAGAACTCAATATCCCCGTGCTGGGCAAACAGAACAGGTTTTGCAGCCGTTTGAGCTAAGATTTTAAAATTATTCACATAATGAAAACCTATACTTTGTCTCAGGCGAGTTTCCCATTCAAATGCATGTAACAGTGAGAAACACACTTTCTTGGCGAAATAAAGCGTTTTTGTACAACTTCATATAAATCGCTGTAACCTTTGATAGAAGACTCAGACAAACATGTTTATGGCTTTATCTTATAGAACTCAATATCCCCGTGCTGGGCAAACAGGTTTTGCAGCCGTTTGAGCTAAGATTTTAAAATTATTCACATAATGAAAACCTATACTTTGTCTCAGGCGAGTTTCCCATTCAAATGCATGTAACAGTGAGAAACACACTGTCTTGGCGAAATAAAGCGTTTTTGAACAACTTCATATAAATCGCTGTAACCTTTGATAGAAGACTCAGACAAACATGTTTATGGCTTTATCTTATAGAACTCAATATCCCCGTGCTGGGCAAACAGGTTTTGCAGCCGTTTGAGCTAAGATTTTAAAATTATTCACATAATGAAAACCTATACTTTGTCTCAGGCGAGTTTCCCATTCAAATGCATGTAACAGTGAGAAACACACTGTCTTGGCGAAATAAAGCGTTTTTGAACAACTTCATATAAATCGCTGTAACCTTTGATAGAAGACTCAGACAAACATGTTTATGGCTTTATCTTATAGAACTCAATATCCCCGTGCTGGGCAAACAGGTTTTGCAGCCGTTTGAGCTAAGATTTTAAAATTATTCACATATTGAAAACCTATACTTTGTCTCAGGCGAGTTTCCCATTCAAATGCATGTAACAGTGAGAAACGCATTGTCTTGGCGAAATAAAGCGTTTTTGAACAACTTCATATAAATCGCTGTAACTTTTGATAGAAGACTCAGACAAACATGTTTATGGCTTTATCTTATAGAACTCAATATCCCCGTGCTGGGCAAACAGGTTTTGCAGCCGTTTGAGCTAAGATTTTAAAATTATTCACATAATGAAAACCTATACTTTGTCTCAGGCGAGTTTCCCATTCAAATGCATGTAACAGTGAGAAACACACTGTCTTGGCGAAATAAAGCGTTTTTGAACAACTTCATATAAATCGCTGTAACCTTTGATAGAAGACTCAGACAAACATGTTTATGGCTTTATCTTATAGAACTCAATATCCCCGTGCTGGGCAAACAGGTTTTGCAGCCGTTTGAGCTAAGATTTTAAAATTATTCACATAATGAAAACCTATACTTTGTCTCAGGCGAGTTTCCCATTCAAATGCATGTAACAGTGAGAAACACACTGTCTTGGCGAAATAAAGCGTTTTTGAACAACTTCATATAAATCGCTGTAACCTTTGATAGAAGACTCAGACAAACATGTTTATGGCTTTATCTTATAGAACTCAATATCCCCGTGCTGGGCAAACAGGTTTTGCAGCCGTTTGAGCTAAGATTTTAAAATTATTCACATAATGAAAACCTATACTTTGTCTCAGGCGAGTTTCCCATTCAAATGCATGTAACAGTGAGAGAAACACTGTCTTGGCGAAATAAAGCGTTTTTGTACAACTTCATATAAATCGCTGTAACCTTTGATAGAAGACTCAGACAAACATGTTTATGGCTTTATCTTATAGAACTCAATATCCCCGTGCTGGGCAAACAGGTTTTGCAGCCGTTTGAGCTAAGACTTTAAAATTATTCACATATTGAAAACCTATACTTTGTCTCAGGCGAGTTTCCCATTCAAATGCATGTAACAGTGAGAAACGCATTGTCTTGGCGAAATAAAGCGTTTTTGAACAACTTCATATAAATCGCTGTAACTTTTGATAGAAGACTCAGACAAACATGTTTATGGCTTTATCTTATAGAACTCAATATCCCCGTGCTGGGCAAACAGAACAGGTTTTGCAGCCGTTTGAGCTAAGATTTTAAAATTATTCACATAATGAAAACCTATACTTTGTCTCAGGCGAGTTTCCCATTCAAATGCATGTAACAGTGAGAAACGCATTGTCTTGGCGAAATAAAGCGTTTTTGAACAACTTCATATAAATCGCTGTAACTTTTGATAGAAGACTCAGACAAACATGTTTATGGCTTTATCTTATAGAACTCAATATCCCCGTGCTGGGCAAACAGGTTTTGCAGCCGTTTGAGCTAAGATTTTAAAATTATTCACATAATGAAAACCTATACTTTGTCTCAGGCGAGTTTCCCATTCAAATGCATGTAACAGTGAGAAACACACTGTCTTGGCGAAATAAAGTGTTTTTGTACAACTTCATATAAATCGCTGTAACCTTTGATAGAAGACTCAGACAAACATGTTTATGGCTTTATCTTATAGAACTCAATATCCCCGTGCTGGGCAAACAGGTTTTGCAGCCGTTTGAGCTAAGATTTTAAAATTATTCACATAATGAAAACCTATACTTTGTCTCAGGCGAGTTTCCCATTCAAATGCATGTAACAGTGAGAAACGCATTGTCTTGGCGAAATAAAGCGTTTTTGAACAACTTCATATAAATCGCTGTAACTTTTGATAGAAGACTCAGACAAACATGTTTATGGCTTTATCTTATAGAACTCAATATCCCCGTGCTGGGCAAACAGAACAGGTTTTGCAGCCGTTTGAGCTAAGATTTTAAAATTATTCACATAATGAAAACCTATACTTTGTCTCAGGCGAGTTTCCCATTCAAATGCATGTAACAGTGAGAAACGCATTGTCTTGGCGAAATAAAGCGTTTTTGAACAACTTCATATAAATCGCTGTAACTTTTGATAGAAGACTCAGACAAACATGTTTATGGCTTTATCTTATAGAACTCAATATCCCCGTGCTGGGCAAACAGAACAGGTTTTGCAGCCGTTTGAGCTAAGATTTTAAAATTATTCACATAATGAAAACCTATACTTTGTCTCAGGCGAGTTTCCCATTCAAATGCATGTAACAGTGAGAAACGCATTGTCTTGGCGAAATAAAGCGTTTTTGAACAACTTCATATAAATCGCTGTAACTTTTGATAGAAGACTCAGACAAACATGTTTATGGCTTTATCTTATAGAACTCAATATCCCCGTGCTGGGCAAACAGAACAGGTTTTGCAGCCGTTTGAGCTAAGATTTTAAAATTATTCACATAATGAAAACCTATACTTTGTCTCAGGCGAGTTTCCCATTCAAATGCATGTAACAGTGAGAAACACACTTTCTTGGCGAAATAAAGCGTTTTTGTACAACTTCATATAAATCGCTGTAACCTTTGATAGAAGACTCAGACAAACATGTTTATGGCTTTATCTTATAGAACTCAATATCCCCGTGCTGGGCAAACAGGTTTTGCAGCCGTTTGAGCTAAGATTTTAAAATTATTCACATAATGAAAACCTATACTTTGTCTCAGGCGAGTTTCCCATTCAAATGCATGTAACAGTGAGAAACACACTGTCTTGGCGAAATAAAGCGTTTTTGAACAACTTCATATAAATCGCTGTAACCTTTGATAGAAGACTCAGACAAACATGTTTATGGCTTTATCTTATAGAACTCAATATCCCCGTGCTGGGCAAACAGGTTTTGCAGCCGTTTGAGCTAAGATTTTAAAATTATTCACATAATGAAAACCTATACTTTGTCTCAGGCGAGTTTCCCATTCAAATGCATGTAACAGTGAGAGAAACACTGTCTTGGCGAAATAAAGCGTTTTTGTACAACTTCATATAAATCGCTGTAACCTTTGATAGAAGACTCAGACAAACATGTTTATGGCTTTATCTTATAGAACTCAATATCCCCGTGCTGGGCAAACAGGTTTTGCAGCCGTTTGAGCTAAGACTTTAAAATTATTCACATATTGAAAACCTATACTTTGTCTCAGGCGAGTTTCCCATTCAAATGCATGTAACAGTGAGAAACGCATTGTCTTGGCGAAATAAAGCGTTTTTGAACAACTTCATATAAATCGCTGTAACTTTTGATAGAAGACTCAGACAAACATGTTTATGGCTTTATCTTATAGAACTCAATATCCCCGTGCTGGGCAAACAGAACAGGTTTTGCAGCCGTTTGAGCTAAGATTTTAAAATTATTCACATAATGAAAACCTATACTTTGTCTCAGGCGAGTTTCCCATTCAAATGCATGTAACAGTGAGAAACGCATTGTCTTGGCGAAATAAAGCGTTTTTGAACAACTTCATATAAATCGCTGTAACTTTTGATAGAAGACTCAGACAAACATGTTTATGGCTTTATCTTATAGAACTCAATATCCCCGTGCTGGGCAAACAGAACAGGTTTTGCAGCCGTTTGAGCTAAGATTTTAAAATTATTCACATAATGAAAACCTATACTTTGTCTCAGGCGAGTTTCCCATTCAAATGCATGTAACAGTGAGAAACACACTGTCTTGGCGAAATAAAGCGTTTTTGTACAACTTCATATAAATCGCTGTAACCTTTGATAGAAGACTCAGACAAACATGTTTATGGCTTTATCTTATAGAACTCAATATCCCCGTGCTGGGCAAACAGGTTTTGCAGCCGTTTGAGCTAAGATTTTAAAATTATTCACATAATGAAAACCTATACTTTGTCTCAGGCGAGTTTCCCATTCAAATGCATGTAACAGTGAGAAACACACTGTCTTGGCGAAATAAAGCGTTTTTGAACAACTTCATATAAATCGCTGTAACCTTTGATAGAAGACTCAGACAAACATGTTTATGGCTTTATCTTATAGAACTCAATATCCCCGTGCTGGGCAAACAGGTTTTGCAGCCGTTTGAGCTAAGATTTTAAAATTATTCACATAATGAAAACCTATACTTTGTCTCAGGCGAGTTTCCCATTCAAATGCATGTAACAGTGAGAGAAACACTGTCTTGGCGAAATAAAGCGTTTTTGTACAACTTCATATAAATCGCTGTAACCTTTGATAGAAGACTCAGACAAACATGTTTATGGCTTTATCTTATAGAACTCAATATCCCCGTGCTGGGCAAACAGGTTTTGCAGCCGTTTGAGCTAAGACTTTAAAATTATTCACATATTGAAAACCTATACTTTGTCTCAGGCGAGTTTCCCATTCAAATGCATGTAACAGTGAGAAACGCATTGTCTTGGCGAAATAAAGCGTTTTTGAACAACTTCATATAAATCGCTGTAACTTTTGATAGAAGACTCAGACAAACATGTTTATGGCTTTATCTTATAGAACTCAATATCCCCGTGCTGGGCAAACAGAACAGGTTTTGCAGCCGTTTGAGCTAAGATTTTAAAATTATTCACATAATGAAAACCTATACTTTGTCTCAGGCGAGTTTCCCATTCAAATGCATGTAACAGTGAGAAACGCATTGTCTTGGCGAAATAAAGCGTTTTTGAACAACTTCATATAAATCGCTGTAACTTTTGATAGAAGACTCAGACAAACATGTTTATGGCTTTATCTTATAGAACTCAATATCCCCGTGCTGGGCAAACAGGTTTTGCAGCCGTTTGAGCTAAGATTTTAAAATTATTCACATAATGAAAACCTATACTTTGTCTCAGGCGAGTTTCCCATTCAAATGCATGTAACAGTGAGAAACACACTGTCTTGGCGAAATAAAGTGTTTTTGTACAACTTCATATAAATCGCTGTAACCTTTGATAGAAGACTCAGACAAACATGTTTATGGCTTTATCTTATAGAACTCAATATCCCCGTGCTGGGCAAACAGGTTTTGCAGCCGTTTGAGCTAAGATTTTAAAATTATTCACATAATGAAAACCTATACTTTGTCTCAGGCGAGTTTCCCATTCAAATGCATGTAACAGTGAGAAACGCATTGTCTTGGCGAAATAAAGCGTTTTTGAACAACTTCATATAAATCGCTGTAACTTTTGATAGAAGACTCAGACAAACATGTTTATGGCTTTATCTTATAGAACTCAATATCCCCGTGCTGGGCAAACAGAACAGGTTTTGCAGCCGTTTGAGCTAAGATTTTAAAATTATTCACATAATGAAAACCTATACTTTGTCTCAGGCGAGTTTCCCATTCAAATGCATGTAACAGTGAGAAACGCATTGTCTTGGCGAAATAAAGCGTTTTTGAACAACTTCATATAAATCGCTGTAACTTTTGATAGAAGACTCAGACAAACATGTTTATGGCTTTATCTTATAGAACTCAATATCCCCGTGCTGGGCAAACAGAACAGGTTTTGCAGCCGTTTGAGCTAAGATTTTAAAATTATTCACATAATGAAAACCTATACTTTGTCTCAGGCGAGTTTCCCATTCAAATGCATGTAACAGTGAGAAACGCATTGTCTTGGCGAAATAAAGCGTTTTTGAACAACTTCATATAAATCGCTGTAACTTTTGATAGAAGACTCAGACAAACATGTTTATGGCTTTATCTTATAGAACTCAATATCCCCGTGCTGGGCAAACAGAACAGGTTTTGCAGCCGTTTGAGCTAAGATTTTAAAATTATTCACATAATGAAAACCTATACTTTGTCTCAGGCGAGTTTCCCATTCAAATGCATGTAACAGTGAGAAACACACTGTCTTGGCGAAATAAAGCGTTTTTGTACAACTTCATATAAATCGCTGTAACCTTTGATAGAAGACTCAGACAAACATGTTTATGGCTTTATCTTATAGAACTCAATATCCCCGTGCTGGGCAAACAGGTTTTGCAGCCGTTTGAGCTAAGATTTTAAAATTATTCACATAATGAAAACCTATACTTTGTCTCAGGCGAGTTTCCCATTCAAATGCATGTAACAGTGAGAAACGCATTGTCTTGGCGAAATAAAGCGTTTTTGAACAACTTCATATAAATCGCTGTAACTTTTGATAGAAGACTCAGACAAACATGTTTATGGCTTTATCTTATAGAACTCAATATCCCCGTGCTGGGCAAACAGAACAGGTTTTGCAGCCGTTTGAGCTAAGATTTTAAAATTATTCACATAATGAAAACCTATACTTTGTCTCAGGCGAGTTTCCCATTCAAATGCATGTAACAGTGAGAAACACACTGTCTTGGCGAAATAAAGCGTTTTTGTACAACTTCATATAAATCGCTGTAACCTTTGATAGAAGACTCAGACAAACATGTTTATGGCTTTATCTTATAGAACTCAATATCCCCGTGCTGGGCAAACAGGTTTTGCAGCCGTTTGAGCTAAGATTTTAAAATTATTCACATAATGAAAACCTATACTTTGTCTCAGGCGAGTTTCCCATTCAAATGCATGTAACAGTGAGAAACACACTGTCTTGGCGAAATAAAGCGTTTTTGTACAACTTCATATAAATCGCTGTAACCTTTGATAGAAGACTCAGACAAACATGTTTATGGCTTTATCTTATAGAACTCAATATCCCCGTGCTGGGCAAACAGGTTTTGCAGCCGTTTGAGCTAAGACTTTAAAATTATTCACATATTGAAAACCTATACTTTGTCTCAGGCGAGTTTCCCATTCAAATGCATGTAACAGTGAGAAACGCATTGTCTTGGCGAAATAAAGCGTTTTTGAACAACTTCATATAAATCGCTGTAACTTTTGATAGAAGACTCAGACAAACATGTTTATGGCTTTATCTTATAGAACTCAATATCCCCGTGCTGGGCAAACAGAACAGGTTTTGCAGCCGTTTGAGCTAAGATTTTAAAATTATTCACATAATGAAAACCTATACTTTGTCTCAGGCGAGTTTCCCATTCAAATGCATGTAACAGTGAGAAACGCATTGTCTTGGCGAAATAAAGCGTTTTTGAACAACTTCATATAAATCGCTGTAACTTTTGATAGAAGACTCAGACAAACATGTTTATGGCTTTATCTTATAGAACTCAATATCCCCGTGCTGGGCAAACAGGTTTTGCAGCCGTTTGAGCTAAGATTTTAAAATTATTCACATAATGAAAACCTATACTTTGTCTCAGGCGAGTTTCCCATTCAAATGCATGTAACAGTGAGAAACACACTGTCTTGGCGAAATAAAGTGTTTTTGTACAACTTCATATAAATCGCTGTAACCTTTGATAGAAGACTCAGACAAACATGTTTATGGCTTTATCTTATAGAACTCAATATCCCCGTGCTGGGCAAACAGGTTTTGCAGCCGTTTGAGCTAAGATTTTAAAATTATTCACATAATGAAAACCTATACTTTGTCTCAGGCGAGTTTCCCATTCAAATGCATGTAACAGTGAGAAACGCATTGTCTTGGCGAAATAAAGCGTTTTTGAACAACTTCATATAAATCGCTGTAACTTTTGATAGAAGACTCAGACAAACATGTTTATGGCTTTATCTTATAGAACTCAATATCCCCGTGCTGGGCAAACAGAACAGGCTTTGCAGCCGTTTGAGCTAAGATTTTAAAATTATTCACATAATGAAAACCTATACTTTGTCTCAGGCGAGTTTCCCATTCAAATGCATGTAACAGTGAGAAACGCATTGTCTTGGCGAAATAAAGCGTTTTTGAACAACTTCATATAAATCGCTGTAACTTTTGATAGAAGACTCAGACAAACATGTTTATGGCTTTATCTTATAGAACTCAATATCCCCGTGCTGGGCAAACAGAACAGGTTTTGCAGCCGTTTGAGCTAAGATTTTAAAATTATTCACATAATGAAAACCTATACTTTGTCTCAGGCGAGTTTCCCATTCAAATGCATGTAACAGTGAGAAACGCATTGTCTTGGCGAAATAAAGCGTTTTTGAACAACTTCATATAAATCGCTGTAACTTTTGATAGAAGACTCAGACAAACATGTTTATGGCTTTATCTTTGTTACACCCCGGCCTAGGCAACCGGGGTGCAACGTAGAAAAGCAAAGATAAGGAAAATAAAACTACGAAGAAAAACACTAAGGCTCTCCACCAAAATCCCAAAAAGTGTCTCAAAACGAATTTATTTACATCAAAACACAAAACGTCAAACTATTTACAACGGGGGGGAAGATCGCGACCATGACACACTGAAACACAAGGCTTAAATACATAGAAGGAGCAATCAGGGAATGGACCACAGGAGGGAAACACAGCTGGGGCAAATTAGACCTGACGAGACAAGGAAACGTAAACTGAACACACTAAGATAACAACAGACCTTCAAAGTAAAACAGGAAACACATGACAGTCACGCAAAAACAAAACACTGACAACACCGAAACGTAACATTTCCCCCCACCCAAAAATCAAACATGTAACCCCAAGTGAAATGTTTGATCAAAAGCGGATGAAGGCTGGTGGAGGCTGGAGCGGTCCCACGGACCCTCCAGCAGACGACGAAGGCTGGAGCGGTCCCCCGGACCCTCCAGCGAAGACGGATGAAGTCTGGAGCGGTCCCACGGACCCTCCAGCGAAGGCAGACGAAGGCTGGAGCGGTGCCTCGGACCCTCCAGCGAAGACAAACGAAGACTGAAGCGGTGCCTCGGACCCTCCAGCGAAGGCAGACGAAGGTGATGGAGGCTGGAGCGGTCCCACTGACCCTCCAGCAGACGACGAAGGCTGGAGCGGTCCCTTGGACCCTCCAGCGAAGGCGGATGAAGGCTGGAGCGGTCCCACGGACCCTCCAGCAGACGACAAAGGCTGAGGCGGTCCCACGGACCCTCCAGCGACGGCGGATGAAAACAGACAAAGCTGATGGAGGCTGGAGCGGTCCCACGGACCCTCCAGCAGACGACGAAGACTGGTGCGGTCCCCCGGACCCTCCAGCAAAGGCGGATGAAGGCTGGAGCGGTCCCTCGGATCCTCCAGCGAAGACAGACGAGCAGCCCACCAGCTGCAGAAGGCTGGAGCGGTCCCTCGGATCCTCCAGCGAAGACGGACGAAGGCTGATGAAGGCTGGAGCGGTCCCACTGACCCTCCAGCAGACAACGAAGGCTGGAGCGGTCCCACGGACCCTCCAGCGAAGACGGACAGCTGAAGCGAAGGCAGACAAAGATGATGAAGGCTGGAGCGGTCCCACTGACCCTCCAGCAGACGACGAAGGCTGGAGCGGTCCCTCGGACCCTCCAGCGAAGGCGGATGAAGGCTGGAGCAGTCCCACGGACCCTCCAGCGAAGGCGGATGAAGGCTGGACCGGCCCTCGGACCCTCCAGCGAAGACAGACGGCTGAAGCGGTCCCACCCTCGGACCCTCCAGCAACGACAAAGGCTGGGGCGGTCCCACGGACCCTCCAGCAGACGACGAAGGCTGGAGCGGTCCCTCGGACCCTCCAGCGGAGACGGACAGCTGAAGCGAAGGCAGACGAAGATGATGAAGGCTGGAGCGGTGCCTCGGACCCTCCCCTCAGCGAAGGCAGACGAAGCTGATGAAGGCTGGAGCGGTCCCACTGACCCTCCAGCAAACGACGAAGGCTGGAGCGGTCCCTCGGACCCTCCAGCAGAAGCGGATGAAGGCTGGAGCGGTCACTTGGACGCTCCAGCGAAGGCGGATGAGCAGCTCACCAGCTGCACACATGGACACGCAGCCCGCCAGCTGCACACACGGACACGCAGCCCACCAGCTGCACACACGGACACGCAGCCCACCAGCTGCACACACGGACACGCAGCCCACCAGCTGCAGAAGGCTGGTGGGCCGGGGTGTAACAATCTTATAGAACTCAATATCCCCGTGCTGGGCAAACAGAACAGGTTTTGCAGCCGTTTGAGCTAAGATTTTAAAATTATTCACATAATGAAAACCTATACTTTGTCTCAGGCGAGTTTCCCATTCAAATGCATGTAACAGTGAGAAACACACTGTCTTGGCGAAATAAAGCGTTTTTGTACAACTTCATATAAATCGCTGTAACCTTTGATAGAAGACTCAGACAAACATGTTTATGGCTTTATCTTATAGAACTCAATATCCCCGTGCTGGGCAAACAGAACAGGTTTTGCAGCCGTTTGAGCTAAGATTTTAAAATTATTCACATAATGAAAACCTATACTTTGTCTCAGGCGAGTTTCCCATTCAAATGCATGTAACAGTGAGAAACACACTGTCTTGGCGAAATAAAGCATTTTTGTACAACTTCATATAAATCGCTGTAACCTTTGATAGAAGACTCAGACAAACATGTTTATGGCTTTATCTTATAGAACTCAATATCCCCGTGCTGGGCAAACAGGTTTTGCAGCCGTTTGAGCTAAGATTTTAAAATTATTCACATAATGAAAACCTATACTTTGTCTCAGGCGAGTTTCCCATTCAAATGCATGTAACAGTGAGAAACACACTGTCTTGGCGAAATAAAGCGTTTTTGTACAACTTCATATAAATCGCTGTAACCTTTGATAGAAGACTCAGACAAACATGTTTATGGCTTTATCTTATAGAACTCAATATCCCCGTGCTGGGCAAACAGGTTTTGCAGCCGTTTGAGCTAAGACTTTAAAATTATTCACATATTGAAAACCTATACTTTGTCTCAGGCGAGTTTCCCATTCAAATGCATGTAACAGTGAGAAACGCATTGTCTTGGCGAAATAAAGCGTTTTTGAACAACTTCATATAAATCGCTGTAACTTTTGATAGAAGACTCAGACAAACATGTTTATGGCTTTATCTTATAGAACTCAATATCCCCGTGCTGGGCAAACAGAACAGGTTTTGCAGCCGTTTGAGCTAAGATTTTAAAATTATTCACATAATGAAAACCTATACTTTGTCTCAGGCGAGTTTCCCATTCAAATGCATGTAACAGTGAGAAACACACTGTCTTGGCGAAATAAAGCGTTTTTGTACAACTTCATATAAATCGCTGTAACCTTTGATAGAAGACTCAGACAAACATGTTTATGGCTTTATCTTATAGAACTCAATATCCCCGTGCTGGGCAAACAGGTTTTGCAGCCGTTTGAGCTAAGATTTTAAAATTATTCACATAATGAAAACCTATACTTTGTCTCAGGCGAGTTTCCCATTCAAATGCATGTAACAGTGAGAAACACACTGTCTTGGCGAAATAAAGCGTTTTTGAACAACTTCATATAAATCGCTGTAACTTTTGATAGAAGACTCAGACAAACATGTTTATGGCTTTATCTTATAGAACTCAATATCCCCGTGCTGGGCAAACAGAACAGGTTTTGCAGCCGTTTGAGCTAAGATTTTAAAATTATTCACATAATGAAAACCTATACTTTGTCTCAGGCGAGTTTCCCATTCAAATGCATGTAACAGTGAGAAACACACTGTCTTGGCGAAATAAAGCGTTTTTGTACAACTTCATATAAATCGCTGTAACCTTTGATAGAAGACTCAGACAAACATGTTTATGGCTTTATCTTATAGAACTCAATATCCCCGTGCTGGGCAAACAGGTTTTGCAGCCGTTTGAGCTAAGATTTTAAAATTATTCACATAATGAAAACCTATACTTTGTCTCAGGCGAGTTTCCCATTCAAATGCATGTAACAGTGAGAAACACACTGTCTTGGCGAAATAAAGCGTTTTTGAACAACTTCATATAAATCGCTGTAACCTTTGATAGAAGACTCAGACAAACATGTTTATGGCTTTATCTTATAGAACTCAATATCCCCGTGCTGGGCAAACAGGTTTTGCAGCCGTTTGAGCTAAGACTTTAAAATTATTCACATATTGAAAACCTATACTTTGTCTCAGGCGAGTTTCCCATTCAAATGCATGTAACAGTGAGAAACGCATTGTCTTGGCGAAATAAAGCGTTTTTGAACAACTTCATATAAATCGCTGTAACTTTTGATAGAAGACTCAGACAAACATGTTTATGGCTTTATCTTATAGAACTCAATATCCCCGTGCTGGGCAAACAGAACAGGTTTTGCAGCCGTTTGAGCTAAGATTTTAAAATTATTCACATAATGAAAACCTATACTTTGTCTCAGGCGAGTTTCCCATTCAAATGCATGTAACAGTGAGAAACGCATTGTCTTGGCGAAATAAAGCGTTTTTGAACAACTTCATATAAATCGCTGTAACTTTTGATAGAAGACTCAGACAAACATGTTTATGGCTTTATCTTATAGAACTCAATATCCCCGTGCTGGGCAAACAGGTTTTGCAGCCGTTTGAGCTAAGATTTTAAAATTATTCACATAATGAAAACCTATACTTTGTCTCAGGCGAGTTTCCCATTCAAATGCATGTAACAGTGAGAAACACACTGTCTTGGCGAAATAAAGTGTTTTTGTACAACTTCATATAAATCGCTGTAACCTTTGATAGAAGACTCAGACAAACATGTTTATGGCTTTATCTTATAGAACTCAATATCCCCGTGCTGGGCAAACAGGTTTTGCAGCCGTTTGAGCTAAGATTTTAAAATTATTCACATAATGAAAACCTATACTTTGTCTCAGGCGAGTTTCCCATTCAAATGCATGTAACAGTGAGAAACGCATTGTCTTGGCGAAATAAAGCGTTTTTGAACAACTTCATATAAATCGCTGTAACTTTTGATAGAAGACTCAGACAAACATGTTTATGGCTTTATCTTATAGAACTCAATATCCCCGTGCTGGGCAAACAGAACAGGTTTTGCAGCCGTTTGAGCTAAGATTTTAAAATTATTCACATAATGAAAACCTATACTTTGTCTCAGGCGAGTTTCCCATTCAAATGCATGTAACAGTGAGAAACGCATTGTCTTGGCGAAATAAAGCGTTTTTGAACAACTTCATATAAATCGCTGTAACTTTTGATAGAAGACTCAGACAAACATGTTTATGGCTTTATCTTATAGAACTCAATATCCCCGTGCTGGGCAAACAGAACAGGTTTTGCAGCCGTTTGAGCTAAGATTTTAAAATTATTCACATAATGAAAACCTATACTTTGTCTCAGGCGAGTTTCCCATTCAAATGCATGTAACAGTGAGAAACACACTGTCTTGGCGAAATAAAGCGTTTTTGTACAACTTCATATAAATCGCTGTAACCTTTGATAGAAGACTCAGACAAACATGTTTATGGCTTTATCTTATAGAACTCAATATCCCCGTGCTGGGCAAACAGGTTTTGCAGCCGTTTGAGCTAAGATTTTAAAATTATTCACATAATGAAAACCTATACTTTGTCTCAGGCGAGTTTCCCATTCAAATGCATGTAACAGTGAGAAACACACTGTCTTGGCGAAATAAAGCATTTTTGTACAACTTCATATAAATCGCTGTAACCTTTGATAGAAGACTCAGACAAACATGTTTATGGCTTTATCTTATAGAACTCAATATCCCCGTGCTGGGCAAACAGGTTTTGCAGCCGTTTGAGCTAAGATTTTAAAATTATTCACATAATGAAAACCTATACTTTGTCTCAGGCGAGTTTCCCATTCAAATGCATGTAACAGTGAGAAACACACTGTCTTGGCGAAATAAAGCGTTTTTGAACAACTTCATATAAATCGCTGTAACCTTTGATAGAAGACTCAGACAAACATGTTTATGGCTTTATCTTATAGAACTCAATATCCCCGTGCTGGGCAAACAGGTTTTGCAGCCGTTTGAGCTAAGACTTTAAAATTATTCACATATTGAAAACCTATACTTTGTCTCAGGCGAGTTTCCCATTCAAATGCATGTAACAGTGAGAAACGCATTGTCTTGGCGAAATAAAGCGTTTTTGAACAACTTCATATAAATCGCTGTAACTTTTGATAGAAGACTCAGACAAACATGTTTATGGCTTTATCTTATAGAACTCAATATCCCCGTGCTGGGCAAACAGAACAGGTTTTGCAGCCGTTTGAGCTAAGATTTTAAAATTATTCACATAATGAAAACCTATACTTTGTCTCAGGCGAGTTTCCCATTCAAATGCATGTAACAGTGAGAAACGCATTGTCTTGGCGAAATAAAGCGTTTTTGAACAACTTCATATAAATCGCTGTAACTTTTGATAGAAGACTCAGACAAACATGTTTATGGCTTTATCTTATAGAACTCAATATCCCCGTGCTGGGCAAACAGGTTTTGCAGCCGTTTGAGCTAAGATTTTAAAATTATTCACATAATGAAAACCTATACTTTGTCTCAGGCGAGTTTCCCATTCAAATGCATGTAACAGTGAGAAACACACTGTCTTGGCGAAATAAAGTGTTTTTGTACAACTTCATATAAATCGCTGTAACCTTTGATAGAAGACTCAGACAAACATGTTTATGGCTTTATCTTATAGAACTCAATATCCCCGTGCTGGGCAAACAGGTTTTGCAGCCGTTTGAGCTAAGATTTTAAAATTATTCACATAATGAAAACCTATACTTTGTCTCAGGCGAGTTTCCCATTCAAATGCATGTAACAGTGAGAAACGCATTGTCTTGGCGAAATAAAGCGTTTTTGAACAACTTCATATAAATCGCTGTAACTTTTGATAGAAGACTCAGACAAACATGTTTATGGCTTTATCTTATAGAACTCAATATCCCCGTGCTGGGCAAACAGAACAGGTTTTGCAGCCGTTTGAGCTAAGATTTTAAAATTATTCACATAATGAAAACCTATACTTTGTCTCAGGCGAGTTTCCCATTCAAATGCATGTAACAGTGAGAAACGCATTGTCTTGGCGAAATAAAGCGTTTTTGAACAACTTCATATAAATCGCTGTAACTTTTGATAGAAGACTCAGACAAACATGTTTATGGCTTTATCTTATAGAACTCAATATCCCCGTGCTGGGCAAACAGAACAGGTTTTGCAGCCGTTTGAGCTAAGATTTTAAAATTATTCACATAATGAAAACCTATACTTTGTCTCAGGCGAGTTTCCCATTCAAATGCATGTAACAGTGAGAAACGCATTGTCTTGGCGAAATAAAGCGTTTTTGAACAACTTCATATAAATCGCTGTAACTTTTGATAGAAGACTCAGACAAACATGTTTATGGCTTTATCTTATAGAACTCAATATCCCCGTGCTGGGCAAACAGAACAGGTTTTGCAGCCGTTTGAGCTAAGATTTTAAAATTATTCACATAATGAAAACCTATACTTTGTCTCAGGCGAGTTTCCCATTCAAATGCATGTAACAGTGAGAAACACACTGTCTTGGCGAAATAAAGCATTTTTGTACAACTTCATATAAATCGCTGTAACCTTTGATAGAAGACTCAGACAAACATGTTTATGGCTTTATCTTATAGAACTCAATATCCCCGTGCTGGGCAAACAGGTTTTGCAGCCGTTTGAGCTAAGATTTTAAAATTATTCACATAATGAAAACCTATACTTTGTCTCAGGCGAGTTTCCCATTCAAATGCATGTAACAGTGAGAAACACACTGTCTTGGCGAAATAAAGCGTTTTTGTACAACTTCATATAAATCGCTGTAACCTTTGATAGAAGACTCAGACAAACATGTTTATGGCTTTATCTTATAGAACTCAATATCCCCGTGCTGGGCAAACAGGTTTTGCAGCCGTTTGAGCTAAGACTTTAAAATTATTCACATATTGAAAACCTATACTTTGTCTCAGGCGAGTTTCCCATTCAAATGCATGTAACAGTGAGAAACGCATTGTCTTGGCGAAATAAAGCGTTTTTGAACAACTTCATATAAATCGCTGTAACCTTTGATAGAAGACTCAGACAAACATGTTTATGGCTTTATCTTATAGAACTCAATATCCCCGTGCTGGGCAAACAGGTTTTGCAGCCGTTTGAGCTAAGATTTTAAAATTATTCACATAATGAAAACCTATACTTTGTCTCAGGCGAGTTTCCCATTCAAATGCATGTAACAGTGAGAAACACACTGTCTTGGCGAAATAAAGCGTTTTTGAACAACTTCATATAAATCGCTGTAACCTTTGATAGAAGACTCAGACAAACATGTTTATGGCTTTATCTTATAGAACTCAATATCCCCGTGCTGGGCAAACAGGTTTTGCAGCCGTTTGAGCTAAGATTTTAAAATTATTCACATAATGAAAACCTATACTTTGTCTCAGGCGAGTTTCCCATTCAAATGCATGTAACAGTGAGAGAAACACTGTCTTGGCGAAATAAAGCGTTTTTGTACAACTTCATATAAATCGCTGTAACCTTTGATAGAAGACTCAGACAAACATGTTTATGGCTTTATCTTATAGAACTCAATATCCCCGTGCTGGGCAAACAGGTTTTGCAGCCGTTTGAGCTAAGACTTTAAAATTATTCACATATTGAAAACCTATACTTTGTCTCAGGCGAGTTTCCCATTCAAATGCATGTAACAGTGAGAAACGCATTGTCTTGGCGAAATAAAGCGTTTTTGAACAACTTCATATAAATCGCTGTAACTTTTGATAGAAGACTCAGACAAACATGTTTATGGCTTTATCTTATAGAACTCAATATCCCCGTGCTGGGCAAACAGAACAGGTTTTGCAGCCGTTTGAGCTAAGATTTTAAAATTATTCACATAATGAAAACCTATACTTTGTCTCAGGCGAGTTTCCCATTCAAATGCATGTAACAGTGAGAAACACACTGTCTTGGCGAAATAAAGCGTTTTTGTACAACTTCATATAAATCGCTGTAACCTTTGATAGAAGACTCAGACAAACATGTTTATGGCTTTATCTTATAGAACTCAATATCCCCGTGCTGGGCAAACAGGTTTTGCAGCCGTTTGAGCTAAGATTTTAAAATTATTCACATAATGAAAACCTATACTTTGTCTCAGGCGAGTTTCCCATTCAAATGCATGTAACAGTGAGAAACACACTGTCTTGGCGAAATAAAGCGTTTTTGAACAACTTCATATAAATCGCTGTAACCTTTGATAGAAGACTCAGACAAACATGTTTATGGCTTTATCTTATAGAACTCAATATCCCCGTGCTGGGCAAACAGGTTTTGCAGCCGTTTGAGCTAAGACTTTAAAATTATTCACATATTGAAAACCTATACTTTGTCTCAGGCGAGTTTCCCATTCAAATGCATGTAACAGTGAGAAACGCATTGTCTTGGCGAAATAAAGCGTTTTTGAACAACTTCATATAAATCGCTGTAACTTTTGATAGAAGACTCAGACAAACATGTTTATGGCTTTATCTTATAGAACTCAATATCCCCGTGCTGGGCAAACAGAACAGGTTTTGCAGCCGTTTGAGCTAAGATTTTAAAATTATTCACATAATGAAAACCTATACTTTGTCTCAGGCGAGTTTCCCATTCAAATGCATGTAACAGTGAGAAACGCATTGTCTTGGCGAAATAAAGCGTTTTTGAACAACTTCATATAAATCGCTGTAACTTTTGATAGAAGACTCAGACAAACATGTTTATGGCTTTATCTTATAGAACTCAATATCCCCGTGCTGGGCAAACAGGTTTTGCAGCCGTTTGAGCTAAGATTTTAAAATTATTCACATAATGAAAACCTATACTTTGTCTCAGGCGAGTTTCCCATTCAAATGCATGTAACAGTGAGAAACACACTGTCTTGGCGAAATAAAGTGTTTTTGTACAACTTCATATAAATCGCTGTAACCTTTGATAGAAGACTCAGACAAACATGTTTATGGCTTTATCTTATAGAACTCAATATCCCCGTGCTGGGCAAACAGGTTTTGCAGCCGTTTGAGCTAAGATTTTAAAATTATTCACATAATGAAAACCTATACTTTGTCTCAGGCGAGTTTCCCATTCAAATGCATGTAACAGTGAGAAACGCATTGTCTTGGCGAAATAAAGCGTTTTTGAACAACTTCATATAAATCGCTGTAACTTTTGATAGAAGACTCAGACAAACATGTTTATGGCTTTATCTTATAGAACTCAATATCCCCGTGCTGGGCAAACAGAACAGGTTTTGCAGCCGTTTGAGCTAAGATTTTAAAATTATTCACATAATGAAAACCTATACTTTGTCTCAGGCGAGTTTCCCATTCAAATGCATGTAACAGTGAGAAACGCATTGTCTTGGCGAAATAAAGCGTTTTTGAACAACTTCATATAAATCGCTGTAACTTTTGATAGAAGACTCAGACAAACATGTTTATGGCTTTATCTTATAGAACTCAATATCCCCGTGCTGGGCAAACAGAACAGGTTTTGCAGCCGTTTGAGCTAAGATTTTAAAATTATTCACATAATGAAAACCTATACTTTGTCTCAGGCGAGTTTCCCATTCAAATGCATGTAACAGTGAGAAACGCATTGTCTTGGCGAAATAAAGCGTTTTTGAACAACTTCATATAAATCGCTGTAACTTTTGATAGAAGACTCAGACAAACATGTTTATGGCTTTATCTTATAGAACTCAATATCCCCGTGCTGGGCAAACAGAACAGGTTTTGCAGCCGTTTGAGCTAAGATTTTAAAATTATTCACATAATGAAAACCTATACTTTGTCTCAGGCGAGTTTCCCATTCAAATGCATGTAACAGTGAGAAACACACTGTCTTGGCGAAATAAAGCATTTTTGTACAACTTCATATAAATCGCTGTAACCTTTGATAGAAGACTCAGACAAACATGTTTATGGCTTTATCTTATAGAACTCAATATCCCCGTGCTGGGCAAACAGGTTTTGCAGCCGTTTGAGCTAAGATTTTAAAATTATTCACATAATGAAAACCTATACTTTGTCTCAGGCGAGTTTCCCATTCAAATGCATGTAACAGTGAGAAACACACTGTCTTGGCGAAATAAAGCGTTTTTGTACAACTTCATATAAATCGCTGTAACCTTTGATAGAAGACTCAGACAAACATGTTTATGGCTTTATCTTATAGAACTCAATATCCCCGTGCTGGGCAAACAGGTTTTGCAGCCGTTTGAGCTAAGACTTTAAAATTATTCACATATTGAAAACCTATACTTTGTCTCAGGCGAGTTTCCCATTCAAATGCATGTAACAGTGAGAAACGCATTGTCTTGGCGAAATAAAGCGTTTTTGAACAACTTCATATAAATCGCTGTAACCTTTGATAGAAGACTCAGACAAACATGTTTATGGCTTTATCTTATAGAACTCAATATCCCCGTGCTGGGCAAACAGGTTTTGCAGCCGTTTGAGCTAAGATTTTAAAATTATTCACATAATGAAAACCTATACTTTGTCTCAGGCGAGTTTCCCATTCAAATGCATGTAACAGTGAGAAACACACTGTCTTGGCGAAATAAAGCGTTTTTGAACAACTTCATATAAATCGCTGTAACCTTTGATAGAAGACTCAGACAAACATGTTTATGGCTTTATCTTATAGAACTCAATATCCCCGTGCTGGGCAAACAGGTTTTGCAGCCGTTTGAGCTAAGATTTTAAAATTATTCACATAATGAAAACCTATACTTTGTCTCAGGCGAGTTTCCCATTCAAATGCATGTAACAGTGAGAGAAACACTGTCTTGGCGAAATAAAGCGTTTTTGTACAACTTCATATAAATCGCTGTAACCTTTGATAGAAGACTCAGACAAACATGTTTATGGCTTTATCTTATAGAACTCAATATCCCCGTGCTGGGCAAACAGGTTTTGCAGCCGTTTGAGCTAAGACTTTAAAATTATTCACATATTGAAAACCTATACTTTGTCTCAGGCGAGTTTCCCATTCAAATGCATGTAACAGTGAGAAACGCATTGTCTTGGCGAAATAAAGCGTTTTTGAACAACTTCATATAAATCGCTGTAACTTTTGATAGAAGACTCAGACAAACATGTTTATGGCTTTATCTTATAGAACTCAATATCCCCGTGCTGGGCAAACAGAACAGGTTTTGCAGCCGTTTGAGCTAAGATTTTAAAATTATTCACATAATGAAAACCTATACTTTGTCTCAGGCGAGTTTCCCATTCAAATGCATGTAACAGTGAGAAACGCATTGTCTTGGCGAAATAAAGCGTTTTTGAACAACTTCATATAAATCGCTGTAACTTTTGATAGAAGACTCAGACAAACATGTTTATGGCTTTATCTTATAGAACTCAATATCCCCGTGCTGGGCAAACAGGTTTTGCAGCCGTTTGAGCTAAGATTTTAAAATTATTCACATAATGAAAACCTATACTTTGTCTCAGGCGAGTTTCCCATTCAAATGCATGTAACAGTGAGAAACACACTGTCTTGGCGAAATAAAGTGTTTTTGTACAACTTCATATAAATCGCTGTAACCTTTGATAGAAGACTCAGACAAACATGTTTATGGCTTTATCTTATAGAACTCAATATCCCCGTGCTGGGCAAACAGGTTTTGCAGCCGTTTGAGCTAAGATTTTAAAATTATTCACATAATGAAAACCTATACTTTGTCTCAGGCGAGTTTCCCATTCAAATGCATGTAACAGTGAGAAACGCATTGTCTTGGCGAAATAAAGCGTTTTTGAACAACTTCATATAAATCGCTGTAACTTTTGATAGAAGACTCAGACAAACATGTTTATGGCTTTATCTTATAGAACTCAATATCCCCGTGCTGGGCAAACAGAACAGGTTTTGCAGCCGTTTGAGCTAAGATTTTAAAATTATTCACATAATGAAAACCTATACTTTGTCTCAGGCGAGTTTCCCATTCAAATGCATGTAACAGTGAGAAACGCATTGTCTTGGCGAAATAAAGCGTTTTTGAACAACTTCATATAAATCGCTGTAACTTTTGATAGAAGACTCAGACAAACATGTTTATGGCTTTATCTTATAGAACTCAATATCCCCGTGCTGGGCAAACAGAACAGGTTTTGCAGCCGTTTGAGCTAAGATTTTAAAATTATTCACATAATGAAAACCTATACTTTGTCTCAGGCGAGTTTCCCATTCAAATGCATGTAACAGTGAGAAACACACTGTCTTGGCGAAATAAAGCGTTTTTGTACAACTTCATATAAATCGCTGTAACCTTTGATAGAAGACTCAGACAAACATGTTTATGGCTTTATCTTATAGAACTCAATATCCCCGTGCTGGGCAAACAGGTTTTGCAGCCGTTTGAGCTAAGATTTTAAAATTATTCACATAATGAAAACCTATACTTTGTCTCAGGCGAGTTTCCCATTCAAATGCATGTAACAGTGAGAAACACACTGTCTTGGCGAAATAAAGCGTTTTTGTACAACTTCATATAAATCGCTGTAACCTTTGATAGAAGACTCAGACAAACATGTTTATGGCTTTATCTTATAGAACTCAATATCCCCGTGCTGGGCAAACAGGTTTTGCAGCCGTTTGAGCTAAGATTTTAAAATTATTCACATATTGAAAACCTATACTTTGTCTCAGGCGAGTTTCCCATTCAAATGCATGTAACAGTGAGAAACGCATTGTCTTGGCGAAATAAAGCGTTTTTGAACAACTTCATATAAATCGCTGTAACTTTTGATAGAAGACTCAGACAAACATGTTTATGGCTTTATCTTATAGAACTCAATATCCCCGTGCTGGGCAAACAGGTTTTGCAGCCGTTTGAGCTAAGATTTTAAAATTATTCACATAATGAAAACCTATACTTTGTCTCAGGCGAGTTTCCCATTCAAATGCATGTAACAGTGAGAAACACACTGTCTTGGCGAAATAAAGCGTTTTTGAACAACTTCATATAAATCGCTGTAACCTTTGATAGAAGACTCAGACAAACATGTTTATGGCTTTATCTTATAGAACTCAATATCCCCGTGCTGGGCAAACAGGTTTTGCAGCCGTTTGAGCTAAGATTTTAAAATTATTCACATAATGAAAACCTATACTTTGTCTCAGGCGAGTTTCCCATTCAAATGCATGTAACAGTGAGAAACACACTGTCTTGGCGAAATAAAGCGTTTTTGAACAACTTCATATAAATCGCTGTAACCTTTGATAGAAGACTCAGACAAACATGTTTATGGCTTTATCTTATAGAACTCAATATCCCCGTGCTGGGCAAACAGGTTTTGCAGCCGTTTGAGCTAAGATTTTAAAATTATTCACATAATGAAAACCTATACTTTGTCTCAGGCGAGTTTCCCATTCAAATGCATGTAACAGTGAGAGAAACACTGTCTTGGCGAAATAAAGCGTTTTTGTACAACTTCATATAAATCGCTGTAACCTTTGATAGAAGACTCAGACAAACATGTTTATGGCTTTATCTTATAGAACTCAATATCCCCGTGCTGGGCAAACAGGTTTTGCAGCCGTTTGAGCTAAGACTTTAAAATTATTCACATATTGAAAACCTATACTTTGTCTCAGGCGAGTTTCCCATTCAAATGCATGTAACAGTGAGAAACGCATTGTCTTGGCGAAATAAAGCGTTTTTGAACAACTTCATATAAATCACTGTAACTTTTGATAGAAGACTCAGACAAACATGTTTATGGCTTTATCTTATAGAACTCAATATCCCCGTGCTGGGCAAACAGAACAGGTTTTGCAGCCGTTTGAGCTAAGATTTTAAAATTATTCACATAATGAAAACCTATACTTTGTCTCAGGCGAGTTTCCCATTCAAATGCATGTAACAGTGAGAAACACACTGTCTTGGCGAAATAAAGTGTTTTTGTACAACTTCATATAAATCGCTGTAACCTTTGATAGAAGACTCAGACAAACATGTTTATGGCTTTATCTTATAGAACTCAATATCCCCGTGCTGGGCAAACAGGTTTTGCAGCCGTTTGAGCTAAGATTTTAAAATTATTCACATAATGAAAACCTATACTTTGTCTCAGGCGAGTTTCCCATTCAAATGCATGTAACAGTGAGAAACGCATTGTCTTGGCGAAATAAAGCGTTTTTGAACAACTTCATATAAATCGCTGTAACTTTTGATAGAAGACTCAGACAAACATGTTTATGGCTTTATCTTATAGAACTCAATATCCCCGTGCTGGGCAAACAGAACAGGTTTTGCAGCCGTTTGAGCTAAGATTTTAAAATTATTCACATAATGAAAACCTATACTTTGTCTCAGGCGAGTTTCCCATTCAAATGCATGTAACAGTGAGAAACGCATTGTCTTGGCGAAATAAAGCGTTTTTGAACAACTTCATATAAATCGCTGTAACCTTTGATAGAAGACTCAGACAAACATGTTTATGGCTTTATCTTATAGAACTCAATATCCCCGTGCTGGGCAAACAGGTTTTGCAGCCGTTTGAGCTAAGATTTTAAAATTATTCACATAATGAAAACCTATACTTTGTCTCAGGCGAGTTTCCCATTCAAATGCATGTAACAGTGAGAAACACACTGTCTTGGCGAAATAAAGCGTTTTTGAACAACTTCATATAAATCGCTGTAACCTTTGATAGAAGACTCAGACAAACATGTTTATGGCTTTATCTTATAGAACTCAATATCCCCGTGCTGGGCAAACAGGTTTTGCAGCCGTTTGAGCTAAGATTTTAAAATTATTCACATAATGAAAACCTATACTTTGTCTCAGGCGAGTTTCCCATTCAAATGCATGTAACAGTGAGAGAAACACTGTCTTGGCGAAATAAAGCGTTTTTGTACAACTTCATATAAATCGCTGTAACCTTTGATAGAAGACTCAGACAAACATGTTTATGGCTTTATCTTATAGAACTCAATATCCCCGTGCTGGGCAAACAGGTTTTGCAGCCGTTTGAGCTAAGACTTTAAAATTATTCACATATTGAAAACCTATACTTTGTCTCAGGCGAGTTTCCCATTCAAATGCATGTAACAGTGAGAAACGCATTGTCTTGGCGAAATAAAGCGTTTTTGAACAACTTCATATAAATCACTGTAACTTTTGATAGAAGACTCAGACAAACATGTTTATGGCTTTATCTTATAGAACTCAATATCCCCGTGCTGGGCAAACAGAACAGGTTTTGCAGCCGTTTGAGCTAAGATTTTAAAATTATTCACATAATGAAAACCTATACTTTGTCTCAGGCGAGTTTCCCATTCAAATGCATGTAACAGTGAGAAACACACTGTCTTGGCGAAATAAAGTGTTTTTGTACAACTTCATATAAATCGCTGTAACCTTTGATAGAAGACTCAGACAAACATGTTTATGGCTTTATCTTATAGAACTCAATATCCCCGTGCTGGGCAAACAGGTTTTGCAGCCGTTTGAGCTAAGATTTTAAAATTATTCACATAATGAAAACCTATACTTTGTCTCAGGCGAGTTTCCCATTCAAATGCATGTAACAGTGAGAAACGCATTGTCTTGGCGAAATAAAGCGTTTTTGAACAACTTCATATAAATCGCTGTAACTTTTGATAGAAGACTCAGACAAACATGTTTATGGCTTTATCTTATAGAACTCAATATCCCCGTGCTGGGCAAACAGAACAGGTTTTGCAGCCGTTTGAGCTAAGATTTTAAAATTATTCACATAATGAAAACCTATACTTTGTCTCAGGCGAGTTTCCCATTCAAATGCATGTAACAGTGAGAAACGCATTGTCTTGGCGAAATAAAGCGTTTTTGAACAACTTCATATAAATCGCTGTAACCTTTGATAGAAGACTCAGACAAACATGTTTATGGCTTTATCTTATAGAACTCAATATCCCCGTGCTGGGCAAACAGGTTTTGCAGCCGTTTGAGCTAAGATTTTAAAATTATTCACATAATGAAAACCTATACTTTGTCTCAGGCGAGTTTCCCATTCAAATGCATGTAACAGTGAGAAACGCATTGTCTTGGCGAAATCAAGCGTTGTTGAACAACTTCATATAAATCGCTGTAACTTTTGATAGAAGACTCAGACAAACATGTTTATGGCTTTATCTTATAGAACTCAATATCCCCGTGCTGGGCAAACAGAACAGGTTTTGCAGCCGTTTGAGCTAAGATTTTAAAATTATTCACATAATGAAAACCTATACTTTGTCTCAGGCGAGTTTCCCATTCAAATGCATGTAACAGTGAGAAACACACTGTCTTGGCGAAATAAAGCGTTTTTGTACAACTTCATATAAATCGCTGTAACCTTTGATAGAAGACTCAGACAAACATGTTTATGGCTTTATCTTATAGAACTCAATATCCCCGTGCTGGGCAAACAGGTTTTGCAGCCGTTTGAGCTAAGATTTTAAAATTATTCACATAATGAAAACCTATACTTTGTCTCAGGCGAGTTTCCCATTCAAATGCATGTAACAGTGAGAAACATACTGTCTTGGCGAAATAAAGCGTTTTTGTACAACTTCATATAAATCGCTGTAACCTTTGATAGAAGACTCAGACAAACATGTTTATGGCTTTATCTTATAGAACTCAATATCCCCGTGCTGGGCAAACAGGTTTTGCAGCCGTTTGAGCTAAGATTTTAAAATTATTCACATAATGAAAACCTATACTTTGTCTCAGGCGAGTTTCCCATTCAAATGCATGTAACAGTGAGAAACACACTGTCTTGGCGAAATAAAGCGTTTTTGTACAACTTCATATAAATCGCTGTAACCTTTGATAGAAGACTCAGACAAACATGTTTATGGCTTTATCTTATAGAACTCAATATCCCCGTGCTGGGCAAACAGGTTTTGCAGCCGTTTGAGCTAAGACTTTAAAATTATTCACATATTGAAAACCTATACTTTGTCTCAGGCGAGTTTCCCATTCAAATGCATGTAACAGTGAGAAACGCATTGTCTTGGCGAAATAAAGCGTTTTTGAACAACTTCATATAAATCGCTGTAACTTTTGATAGAAGACTCAGACAAACATGTTTATGGCTTTATCTTATAGAACTCAATATCCCCGTGCTGGGCAAACAGAACAGGTTTTGCAGCCGTTTGAGCTAAGATTTTAAAATTATTCACATAATGAAAACCTATACTTTGTCTCAGGCGAGTTTCCCATTCAAATGCATGTAACAGTGAGAAACGCATTGTCTTGGCGAAATAAAGCGTTTTTGAACAACTTCATATAAATCGCTGTAACTTTTGATAGAAGACTCAGACAAACATGTTTATGGCTTTATCTTATAGAACTCAATATCCCCGTGCTGGGCAAACAGGTTTTGCAGCCGTTTGAGCTAAGATTTTAAAATTATTCACATAATGAAAACCTATACTTTGTCTCAGGCGAGTTTCCCATTCAAATGCATGTAACAGTGAGAAACGCATTGTCTTGGCGAAATAAAGCGTTTTTGAACAACTTCATATAAATCGCTGTAACTTTTGATAGAAGACTCAGACAAACATGTTTATGGCTTTATCTTATAGAACTCAATATCCCCGTGCTGGGCAAACAGAACAGGTTTTGCAGCCGTTTGAGCTAAGATTTTAAAATTATTCACATAATGAAAACCTATACTTTGTCTCAGGCGAGTTTCCCATTCAAATGCATGTAACAGTGAGAAACACACTGTCTTGGCGAAATAAAGCGTTTTTGTACAACTTCATATAAATCGCTGTAACCTTTGATAGAAGACTCAGACAAACATGTTTATGGCTTTATCTTATAGAACTCAATATCCCCGTGCTGGGCAAACAGGTTTTGCAGCCGTTTGAGCTAAGATTTTAAAATTATTCACATATTGAAAACCTATACTTTGTCTCAGGCGAGTTTCCCATTCAAATGCATGTAACAGTGAGAAACGCATTGTCTTGGCGAAATAAAGCGTTTTTGAACAACTTCATATAAATCGCTGTAACTTTTGATAGAAGACTCAGACAAACATGTTTATGGCTTTATCTTATAGAACTCAATATCCCCGTGCTGGGCAAACAGGTTTTGCAGCCGTTTGAGCTAAGATTTTAAAATTATTCACATAATGAAAACCTATACTTTGTCTCAGGCGAGTTTCCCATTCAAATGCATGTAACAGTGAGAAACACACTGTCTTGGCGAAATAAAGCGTTTTTGAACAACTTCATATAAATCGCTGTAACCTTTGATAGAAGACTCAGACAAACATGTTTATGGCTTTATCTTATAGAACTCAATATCCCCGTGCTGGGCAAACAGGTTTTGCAGCCGTTTGAGCTAAGATTTTAAAATTATTCACATAATGAAAACCTATACTTTGTCTCAGGCGAGTTTCCCATTCAAATGCATGTAACAGTGAGAAACACACTGTCTTGGCGAAATAAAGCGTTTTTGAACAACTTCATATAAATCGCTGTAACCTTTGATAGAAGACTCAGACAAACATGTTTATGGCTTTATCTTATAGAACTCAATATCCCCGTGCTGGGCAAACAGGTTTTGCAGCCGTTTGAGCTAAGATTTTAAAATTATTCACATAATGAAAACCTATACTTTGTCTCAGGCGAGTTTCCCATTCAAATGCATGTAACAGTGAGAGAAACACTGTCTTGGCGAAATAAAGCGTTTTTGTACAACTTCATATAAATCGCTGTAACCTTTGATAGAAGACTCAGACAAACATGTTTATGGCTTTATCTTATAGAACTCAATATCCCCGTGCTGGGCAAACAGGTTTTGCAGCCGTTTGAGCTAAGACTTTAAAATTATTCACATATTGAAAACCTATACTTTGTCTCAGGCGAGTTTCCCATTCAAATGCATGTAACAGTGAGAAACGCATTGTCTTGGCGAAATAAAGCGTTTTTGAACAACTTCATATAAATCGCTGTAACTTTTGATAGAAGACTCAGACAAACATGTTTATGGCTTTATCTTATAGAACTCAATATCCCCGTGCTGGGCAAACAGAACAGGTTTTGCAGCCGTTTGAGCTAAGATTTTAAAATTATTCACATAATGAAAACCTATACTTTGTCTCAGGCGAGTTTCCCATTCAAATGCATGTAACAGTGAGAAACACACTGTCTTGGCGAAATAAAGTGTTTTTGTACAACTTCATATAAATCGCTGTAACCTTTGATAGAAGACTCAGACAAACATGTTTATGGCTTTATCTTATAGAACTCAATATCCCCGTGCTGGGCAAACAGGTTTTGCAGCCGTTTGAGCTAAGATTTTAAAATTATTCACATAATGAAAACCTATACTTTGTCTCAGGCGAGTTTCCCATTCAAATGCATGTAACAGTGAGAAACGCATTGTCTTGGCGAAATAAAGCGTTTTTGAACAACTTCATATAAATCGCTGTAACTTTTGATAGAAGACTCAGACAAACATGTTTATGGCTTTATCTTATAGAACTCAATATCCCCGTGCTGGGCAAACAGAACAGGTTTTGCAGCCGTTTGAGCTAAGATTTTAAAATTATTCACATAATGAAAACCTATACTTTGTCTCAGGCGAGTTTCCCATTCAAATGCATGTAACAGTGAGAAACGCATTGTCTTGGCGAAATAAAGCGTTTTTGAACAACTTCATATAAATCGCTGTAACTTTTGATAGAAGACTCAGACAAACATGTTTATGGCTTTATCTTATAGAACTCAATATCCCCGTGCTGGGCAAACAGAACAGGTTTTGCAGCCGTTTGAGCTAAGATTTTAAAATTATTCACATAATGAAAACCTATACTTTGTCTCAGGCGAGTTTCCCATTCAAATGCATGTAACAGTGAGAAACGCATTGTCTTGGCGAAATAAAGCGTTTTTGAACAACTTCATATAAATCGCTGTAACTTTTGATAGAAGACTCAGACAAACATGTTTATGGCTTTATCTTATAGAACTCAATATCCCCGTGCTGGGCAAACAGGTTTTGCAGCCGTTTGAGCTAAGATTTTAAAATTATTCACATAATGAAAACCTATACTTTGTCTCAGGCGAGTTTCCCATTCAAATGCATGTAACAGTGAGAAACACACTGTCTTGGCGAAATAAAGCGTTTTTGTACAACTTCATATAAATCGCTGTAACCTTTGATAGAAGACTCAGACAAACATGTTTATGGCTTTATCTTATAGAACTCAATATCCCCGTGCTGGGCAAACAGGTTTTGCAGCCGTTTGAGCTAAGACTTTAAAATTATTCACATATTGAAAACCTATACTTTGTCTCAGGCGAGTTTCCCATTCAAATGCATGTAACAGTGAGAAAGGCATTGTCTTGGCGAAATAAAGCGTTTTTGAACAACTTCATATAAATCGCTGTAACTTTTGATAGAAGACTCAGACAAACATGTTTATGGCTTTATCTTATAGAACTCAATATCCCCGTGCTGGGCAAACAGAACAGGTTTTGCAGCCGTTTGAGCTAAGATTTTAAAATTATTCACATAATGAAAACCTATACTTTGTCTCAGGCGAGTTTCCCATTCAAATGCATGTAACAGTGAGAAACGCATTGTCTTGGCGAAATAAAGCGTTTTTGAACAACTTCATATAAATCGCTGTAACTTTTGATAGAAGACTCAGACAAACATGTTTATGGCTTTATCTTATAGAACTCAATATCCCCGTGCTGGGCAAACAGGTTTTGCAGCCGTTTGAGCTAAGATTTTAAAATTATTCACATAATGAAAACCTATACTTTGTCTCAGGCGAGTTTCCCATTCAAATGCATGTAACAGTGAGAAACACACTGTCTTGGCGAAATAAAGTGTTTTTGTACAACTTCATATAAATCGCTGTAACCTTTGATAGAAGACTCAGACAAACATGTTTATGGCTTTATCTTATAGAACTCAATATCCCCGTGCTGGGCAAACAGGTTTTGCAGCCGTTTGAGCTAAGATTTTAAAATTATTCACATAATGAAAACCTATACTTTGTCTCAGGCGAGTTTCCCATTCAAATGCATGTAACAGTGAGAAACGCATTGTCTTGGCGAAATAAAGCGTTTTTGAACAACTTCATATAAATCGCTGTAACTTTTGATAGAAGACTCAGACAAACATGTTTATGGCTTTATCTTATAGAACTCAATATCCCCGTGCTGGGCAAACAGAACAGGTTTTGCAGCCGTTTGAGCTAAGATTTTAAAATTATTCACATAATGAAAACCTATACTTTGTCTCAGGCGAGTTTCCCATTCAAATGCATGTAACAGTGAGAAACGCATTGTCTTGGCGAAATAAAGCGTTTTTGAACAACTTCATATAAATCGCTGTAACTTTTGATAGAAGACTCAGACAAACATGTTTATGGCTTTATCTTATAGAACTCAATATCCCCGTGCTGGGCAAACAGAACAGGTTTTGCAGCCGTTTGAGCTAAGATTTTAAAATTATTCACATAATGAAAACCTATACTTTGTCTCAGGCGAGTTTCCCATTCAAATGCATGTAACAGTGAGAAACACACTGTCTTGGCGAAATAAAGCGTTTTTGTACAACTTCATATAAATCGCTGTAACCTTTGATAGAAGACTCAGACAAACATGTTTATGGCTTTATCTTATAGAACTCAATATCCCCGTGCTGGGCAAACAGGTTTTGCAGCCGTTTGAGCTAAGATTTTAAAATTATTCACATAATGAAAACCTATACTTTGTCTCAGGCGAGTTTCCCATTCAAATGCATGTAACAGTGAGAAACGCATTGTCTTGGCGAAATAAAGCGTTTTTGAACAACTTCATATAAATCGCTGTAACTTTTGATAGAAGACTCAGACAAACATGTTTATGGCTTTATCTTATAGAACTCAATATCCCCGTGCTGGGCAAACAGAACAGGTTTTGCAGCCGTTTGAGCTAAGATTTTAAAATTATTCACATAATGAAAACCTATACTTTGTCTCAGGCGAGTTTCCCATTCAAATGCATGTAACAGTGAGAAACGCATTGTCTTGGCGAAATAAAGCGTTTTTGAACAACTTCATATAAATCGCTGTAACTTTTGATAGAAGACTCAGACAAACATGTTTATGGCTTTATCTTATAGAACTCAATATCCCCGTGCTGGGCAAACAGAACAGGTTTTGCAGCCGTTTGAGCTAAGATTTTAAAATTATTCACATAATGAAAACCTATACTTTGTCTCAGGCGAGTTTCCCATTCAAATGCATGTAACAGTGAGAAACACACTGTCTTGGCGAAATAAAGCGTTTTTGTACAACTTCATATAAATCGCTGTAACCTTTGATAGAAGACTCAGACAAACATGTTTATGGCTTTATCTTATAGAACTCAATATCCCCGTGCTGGGCAAACAGGTTTTGCAGCCGTTTGAGCTAAGATTTTAAAATTATTCACATAATGAAAACCTATACTTTGTCTCAGGCGAGTTTCCCATTCAAATGCATGTAACAGTGAGAAACACACTGTCTTGGCGAAATAAAGCGTTTTTGTACAACTTCATATAAATCGCTGTAACCTTTGATAGAAGACTCAGACAAACATGTTTATGGCTTTATCTTATAGAACTCAATATCCCCGTGCTGGGCAAACAGGTTTTGCAGCCGTTTGAGCTAAGATTTTAAAATTATTCACATAATGAAAACCTATACTTTGTCTCAGGCGAGTTTCCCATTCAAATGCATGTAACAGTGAGAAACACACTGTCTTGGCGAAATAAAGCGTTTTTGTACAACTTCATATAAATCGCTGTAACCTTTGATAGAAGACTCAGACAAACATGTTTATGGCTTTATCTTATAGAACTCAATATCCCCGTGCTGGGCAAACAGGTTTTGCAGCCGTTTGAGCTAAGATTTTAAAATTATTCACATAATGAAAACCTATACTTTGTCTCAGGCGAGTTTCCCATTCAAATGCATGTAACAGTGAGAAACGCATTGTCTTGGCGAAATAAAGCGTTTTTGAACAACTTCATATAAATCGCTGTAACTTTTGATAGAAGACTCAGACAAACATGTTTATGGCTTTATCTTATAGAACTCAATATCCCCGTGCTGGGCAAACAGGTTTTGCAGCCGTTTGAGCTAAGATTTTAAAATTATTCACATAATGAAAACCTATACTTTGTCTCAGGCGAGTTTCCCATTCAAATGCATGTAACAGTGAGAAACGCATTGTCTTGGCGAAATAAAGCGTTTTTGAACAACTTCATATAAATCGCTGTAACTTTTGATAGAAGACTCAGACAAACATGTTTATGGCTTTATCTTATAGAACTCAATATCCCCGTGCTGGGCAAACAGAACAGGTTTTGCAGCCGTTTGAGCTAAGATTTTAAAATTATTCACATAATGAAAACCTATACTTTGTCTCAGGCGAGTTTCCCATTCAAATGCATGTAACAGTGAGAAACACACTGTCTTGGCGAAATAAAGCGTTTTTGTACAACTTCATATAAATCGCTGTAACCTTTGATAGAAGACTCAGACAAACATGTTTATGGCTTTATCTTATAGAACTCAATATCCCCGTGCTGGGCAAACAGGTTTTGCAGCCGTTTGAGCTAAGATTTTAAAATTATTCACATAATGAAAACCTATACTTTGTCTCAGGCGAGTTTCCCATTCAAATGCATGTAACAGTGAGAAACACACTGTCTTGGCGAAATAAAGCGTTTTTGTACAACTTCATATAAATCGCTGTAACCTTTGATAGAAGACTCAGACAAACATGTTTATGGCTTTATCTTATAGAACTCAATATCCCCGTGCTGGGCAAACAGGTTTTGCAGCCGTTTGAGCTAAGATTTTAAAATTATTCACATAATGAAAACCTATACTTTGTCTCAGGCGAGTTTCCCATTCAAATGCATGTAACAGTGAGAAACACACTGTCTTGGCGAAATAAAGCGTTTTTGTACAACTTCATATAAATCGCTGTAACCTTTGATAGAAGACTCAGACAAACATGTTTATGGCTTTATCTTATAGAACTCAATATCCCCGTGCTGGGCAAACAGGTTTTGCAGCCGTTTGAGCTAAGATTTTAAAATTATTCACATAATGAAAACCTATACTTTGTCTCAGGCGAGTTTCCCATTCAAATGCATGTAACAGTGAGAAACGCATTGTCTTGGCGAAATAAAGCGTTTTTGAACAACTTCATATAAATCGCTGTAACTTTTGATAGAAGACTCAGACAAACATGTTTATGGCTTTATCTTATAGAACTCAATATCCCCGTGCTGGGCAAACAGAACAGGTTTTGCAGCCGTTTGAGCTAAGATTTTAAAATTATTCACATAATGAAAACCTATACTTTGTCTCAGGCGAGTTTCCCATTCAAATGCATGTAACAGTGAGAAACGCATTGTCTTGACGAAATAAAGCGTTTTTGAACAACTTCATATAAATCGCTGTAACTTTTGATAGAAGACTCAGACAAACATGTTTATGGCTTTATCTTATAGAACTCAATATCCCCGTGCTGGGCAGACAGAACAGGTTTTGCAGCCGTTTGAGCTAAGATTTTAAAATTATTCACATAATGAAAACCTATACTTTGTCTCAGGCGAGTTTCCCATTCAAATGCATGTAACAGTGAGAAACACACTGTCTTGGCGAAATAAAGCGTTTTTGTACAACTTCATATAAATCGCTGTAACCTTTGATAGAAGACTCAGACAAACATGTTTATGGCTTTATCTTATAGAACTCAATATCCCCGTGCTGGGCAAACAGGTTTTGCAGCCGTTTGAGCTAAGATTTTAAAATTATTCACATAATGAAAACCTATACTTTGTCTCAGGCGAGTTTCCCATTCAAATGCATGTAACAGTGAGAAACGCATTGTCTTGGCGAAATAAAGCGTTTTTGAACAACTTCATATAAATCGCTGTAACTTTTGATAGAAGACTCAGACAAACATGTTTATGGCTTTATCTTATAGAACTCAATATCCCCGTGCTGGGCAAACAGGTTTTGCAGCCGTTTGAGCTAAGATTTTAAAATTATTCACATAATGAAAACCTATACTTTGTCTCAGGCGAGTTTCCCATTCAAATGCATGTAACAGTGAGAAACACACTGTCTTGGCGAAATAAAGCGTTTTTGAACAACTTCATATAAATCGCTGTAACCTTTGATAGAAGACTCAGACAAACATGTTTATGGCTTTATCTTATAGAACTCAATATCCCCGTGCTGGGCAAACAGGTTTTGCAGCCGTTTGAGCTAAGATTTTAAAATTATTCACATAATGAAAACCTATACTTTGTCTCAGGCGAGTTTCCCATTCAAATGCATGTAACAGTGAGAGAAACACTGTCTTGGCGAAATAAAGCGTTTTTGTACAACTTCATATAAATCGCTGTAACCTTTGATAGAAGACTCAGACAAACATGTTTATGGCTTTATCTTATAGAACTCAATATCCCCGTGCTGGGCAAACAGGTTTTGCAGCCGTTTGAGCTAAGACTTTAAAATTATTCACATATTGAAAACCTATACTTTGTCTCAGGCGAGTTTCCCATTCAAATGCATGTAACAGTGAGAAACGCATTGTCTTGGCGAAATAAAGCGTTTTTGAACAACTTCATATAAATCGCTGTAACTTTTGATAGAAGACTCAGACAAACATGTTTATGGCTTTATCTTATAGAACTCAATATCCCCGTGCTGGGCAAACAGAACAGGTTTTGCAGCCGTTTGAGCTAAGATTTTAAAATTATTCACATAATGAAAACCTATACTTTGTCTCAGGCGAGTTTCCCATTCAAATGCATGTAACAGTGAGAAACGCATTGTCTTGGCGAAATAAAGCGTTTTTGAACAACTTCATATAAATCGCTGTAACTTTTGATAGAAGACTCAGACAAACATGTTTATGGCTTTATCTTATAGAACTCAATATCCCCGTGCTGGGCAAACAGGTTTTGCAGCCGTTTGAGCTAAGATTTTAAAATTATTCACATAATGAAAACCTATACTTTGTCTCAGGCGAGTTTCCCATTCAAATGCATGTAACAGTGAGAAACACACTGTCTTGGCGAAATAAAGTGTTTTTGTACAACTTCATATAAATCGCTGTAACCTTTGATAGAAGACTCAGACAAACATGTTTATGGCTTTATCTTATAGAACTCAATATCCCCGTGCTGGGCAAACAGGTTTTGCAGCCGTTTGAGCTAAGATTTTAAAATTATTCACATAATGAAAACCTATACTTTGTCTCAGGCGAGTTTCCCATTCAAATGCATGTAACAGTGAGAAACGCATTGTCTTGGCGAAATAAAGCGTTTTTGAACAACTTCATATAAATCGCTGTAACTTTTGATAGAAGACTCAGACAAACATGTTTATGGCTTTATCTTATAGAACTCAATATCCCCGTGCTGGGCAAACAGAACAGGTTTTGCAGCCGTTTGAGCTAAGATTTTAAAATTATTCACATAATGAAAACCTATACTTTGTCTCAGGCGAGTTTCCCATTCAAATGCATGTAACAGTGAGAAACGCATTGTCTTGGCGAAATAAAGCGTTTTTGAACAACTTCATATAAATCGCTGTAACTTTTGATAGAAGACTCAGACAAACATGTTTATGGCTTTATCTTATAGAACTCAATATCCCCGTGCTGGGCAAACAGAACAGGTTTTGCAGCCGTTTGAGCTAAGATTTTAAAATTATTCACATAATGAAAACCTATACTTTGTCTCAGGCGAGTTTCCCATTCAAATGCATGTAACAGTGAGAAACGCATTGTCTTGGCGAAATAAAGCGTTTTTGAACAACTTCATATAAATCGCTGTAACTTTTGATAGAAGACTCAGACAAACATGTTTATGGCTTTATCTTATAGAACTCAATATCCCCGTGCTGGGCAAACAGAACAGGTTTTGCAGCCGTTTGAGCTAAGATTTTAAAATTATTCACATAATGAAAACCTATACTTTGTCTCAGGCGAGTTTCCCATTCAAATGCATGTAACAGTGAGAAACACACTGTCTTGGCGAAATAAAGCGTTTTTGTACAACTTCATATAAATCGCTGTAACCTTTGATAGAAGACTCAGACAAACATGTTTATGGCTTTATCTTATAGAACTCAATATCCCCGTGCTGGGCAAACAGGTTAAGCAGCCGTTTGAGCTAAGATTTTAAAATTATTCACATAATGAAAACCTATACTTTGTCTCAGGCGAGTTTCCCATTCAAATGCATGTAACAGTGAGAAACACACTGTCTTGGCGAAATAAAGCGTTTTTGTACAACTTCATATAAATCGCTGTAACCTTTGATAGAAGACTCAGACAAACATGTTTATGGCTTTATCTTATAGAACTCAATATCCCCGTGCTGGGCAAACAGGTTTTGCAGCCGTTTGAGCTAAGATTTTAAAATTATTCACATAATGAAAACCTATACTTTGTCTCAGGCGAGTTTCCCATTCAAATGCATGTAACAGTGAGAAACGCATTGTCTTGGCGAAATAAAGCGTTTTTGAACAACTTCATATAAATCGCTGTAACTTTTGATAGAAGACTCAGACAAACATGTTTATGGCTTTATCTTATAGAACTCAATATCCCCGTGCTGGGCAAACAGAACAGGTTTTGCAGCCGTTTGAGCTAAGATTTTAAAATTATTCACATAATGAAAACCTATACTTTGTCTCAGGCGAGTTTCCCATTCAAATGCATGTAACAGTGAGAAACACACTGTCTTGGCGAAATAAAGCGTTTTTGTACAACTTCATATAAATCGCTGTAACCTTTGATAGAAGACTCAGACAAACATGTTTATGGCTTTATCTTATAGAACTCAATATCCCCGTGCTGGGCAAACAGGTTTTGCAGCCGTTTGAGCTAAGATTTTAAAATTATTCACATAATGAAAACCTATACTTTGTCTCAGGCGAGTTTCCCATTCAAATGCATGTAACAGTGAGAAACACACTGTCTTGGCGAAATAAAGCGTTTTTGTACAACTTCATATAAATCGCTGTAACCTTTGATAGAAGACTCAGACAAACATGTTTATGGCTTTATCTTATAGAACTCAATATCCCCGTGCTGGGCAAACAGGTTTTGCAGCCGTTTGAGCTAAGATTTTAAAATTATTCACATAATGAAAACCTATACTTTGTCTCAGGCGAGTTTCCCATTCAAATGCATGTAACAGTGAGAAACGCATTGTCTTGGCGAAATAAAGCGTTTTTGAACAACTTCATATAAATCGCTGTAACTTTTGATAGAAGACTCAGACAAACATGTTTATGGCTTTATCTTATAGAACTCAATATCCCCGTGCTGGGCAAACAGGTTTTGCAGCCGTTTGAGCTAAGATTTTAAAATTATTCACATAATGAAAACCTATACTTTGTCTCAGGCGAGTTTCCCATTCAAATGCATGTAACAGTGAGAAACACACTGTCTTGGCGAAATAAAGCGTTTTTGAACAACTTCATATAAATCGCTGTAACCTTTGATAGAAGACTCAGACAAACATGTTTATGGCTTTATCTTATAGAACTCAATATCCCCGTGCTGGGCAAACAGGTTTTGCAGCCGTTTGAGCTAAGATTTTAAAATTATTCACATAATGAAAACCTATACTTTGTCTCAGGCGAGTTTCCCATTCAAATGCATGTAACAGTGAGAGAAACACTGTCTTGGCGAAATAAAGCGTTTTTGTACAACTTCATATAAATCGCTGTAACCTTTGATAGAAGACTCAGACAAACATGTTTATGGCTTTATCTTATAGAACTCAATATCCCCGTGCTGGGCAAACAGGTTTTGCAGCCGTTTGAGCTAAGACTTTAAAATTATTCACATATTGAAAACCTATACTTTGTCTCAGGCGAGTTTCCCATTCAAATGCATGTAACAGTGAGAAACGCATTGTCTTGGCGAAATAAAGCGTTTTTGAACAACTTCATATAAATCGCTGTAACTTTTGATAGAAGACTCAGACAAACATGTTTATGGCTTTATCTTATAGAACTCAATATCCCCGTGCTGGGCAAACAGAACAGGTTTTGCAGCCGTTTGAGCTAAGATTTTAAAATTATTCACATAATGAAAACCTATACTTTGTCTCAGGCGAGTTTCCCATTCAAATGCATGTAACAGTGAGAAACGCATTGTCTTGGCGAAATAAAGCGTTTTTGAACAACTTCATATAAATCGCTGTAACTTTTGATAGAAGACTCAGACAAACATGTTTATGGCTTTATCTTATAGAACTCAATATCCCCGTGCTGGGCAAACAGAACAGGTTTTGCAGCCGTTTGAGCTAAGATTTTAAAATTATTCACATAATGAAAACCTATACTTTGTCTCAGGCGAGTTTCCCATTCAAATGCATGTAACAGTGAGAAACACACTGTCTTGGCGAAATAAAGTGTTTTTGTACAACTTCATATAAATCGCTGTAACCTTTGATAGAAGACTCAGACAAACATGTTTATGGCTTTATCTTATAGAACTCAATATCCCCGTGCTGGGCAAACAGGTTTTGCAGCCGTTTGAGCTAAGATTTTAAAATTATTCACATAATGAAAACCTATACTTTGTCTCAGGCGAGTTTCCCATTCAAATGCATGTAACAGTGAGAAACGCATTGTCTTGGCGAAATAAAGCGTTTTTGAACAACTTCATATAAATCGCTGTAACTTTTGATAGAAGACTCAGACAAACATGTTTATGGCTTTATCTTATAGAACTCAATATCCCCGTGCTGGGCAAACAGAACAGGTTTTGCAGCCGTTTGAGCTAAGATTTTAAAATTATTCACATAATGAAAACCTATACTTTGTCTCAGGCGAGTTTCCCATTCAAATGCATGTAACAGTGAGAAACGCATTGTCTTGGCGAAATAAAGCGTTTTTGAACAACTTCATATAAATCGCTGTAACTTTTGATAGAAGACTCAGACAAACATGTTTATGGCTTTATCTTATAGAACTCAATATCCCCGTGCTGGGCAAACAGAACAGGTTTTGCAGCCGTTTGAGCTAAGATTTTAAAATTATTCACATAATGAAAACCTATACTTTGTCTCAGGCGAGTTTCCCATTCAAATGCATGTAACAGTGAGAAACGCATTGTCTTGGCGAAATAAAGCGTTTTTGAACAACTTCATATAAATCGCTGTAACTTTTGATAGAAGACTCAGACAAACATGTTTATGGCTTTATCTTATAGAACTCAATATCCCCGTGCTGGGCAAACAGAACAGGTTTTGCAGCCGTTTGAGCTAAGATTTTAAAATTATTCACATAATGAAAACCTATACTTTGTCTCAGGCGAGTTTCCCATTCAAATGCATGTAACAGTGAGAAACACACTGTCTTGGCGAAATAAAGCGTTTTTGTACAACTTCATATAAATCGCTGTAACCTTTGATAGAAGACTCAGACAAACATGTTTATGGCTTTATCTTATAGAACTCAATATCCCCGTGCTGGGCAAACAGGTTTTGCAGCCGTTTGAGCTAAGATTTTAAAATTATTCACATAATGAAAACCTATACTTTGTCTCAGGCGAGTTTCCCATTCAAATGCATGTAACAGTGAGAAACACACTGTCTTGGCGAAATAAAGCGTTTTTGTACAACTTCATATAAATCGCTGTAACCTTTGATAGAAGACTCAGACAAACATGTTTATGGCTTTATCTTATAGAACTCAATATCCCCGTGCTGGGCAAACAGGTTTTGCAGCCGTTTGAGCTAAGATTTTAAAATTATTCACATAATGAAAACCTATACTTTGTCTCAGGCGAGTTTCCCATTCAAATGCATGTAACAGTGAGAAACGCATTGTCTTGGCGAAATAAAGCGTTTTTGAACAACTTCATATAAATCGCTGTAACTTTTGATAGAAGACTCAGACAAACATGTTTATGGCTTTATCTTATAGAACTCAATATCCCCGTGCTGGGCAAACAGGTTTTGCAGCCGTTTGAGCTAAGATTTTAAAATTATTCACATAATGAAAACCTATACTTTGTCTCAGGCGAGTTTCCCATTCAAATGCATGTAACAGTGAGAAACACACTGTCTTGGCGAAATAAAGCGTTTTTGAACAACTTCATATAAATCGCTGTAACCTTTGATAGAAGACTCAGACAAACATGTTTATGGCTTTATCTTATAGAACTCAATATCCCCGTGCTGGGCAAACAGAACAGGTTTTGCAGCCGTTTGAGCTAAGATTTTAAAATTATTCACATAATGAAAACCTATACTTTGTCTCAGGCGAGTTTCCCATTCAAATGCATGTAACAGTGAGAAACACACTGTCTTGGCGAAATAAAGCGTTTTTGTACAACTTCATATAAATCGCTGTAACCTTTGATAGAAGACTCAGACAAACATGTTTATGGCTTTATCTTATAGAACTCAATATCCCCGTGCTGGGCAAACAGGTTTTGCAGCCGTTTGAGCTAAGATTTTAAAATTATTCACATAATGAAAACCTATACTTTGTCTCAGGCGAGTTTCCCATTCAAATGCATGTAACAGTGAGAAACACACTGTCTTGGCGAAATAAAGCGTTTTTGTACAACTTCATATAAATCGCTGTAACCTTTGATAGAAGACTCAGACAAACATGTTTATGGCTTTATCTTATAGAACTCAATATCCCCGTGCTGGGCAAACAGGTTTTGCAGCCGTTTGAGCTAAGATTTTAAAATTATTCACATAATGAAAACCTATACTTTGTCTCAGGCGAGTTTCCCATTCAAATGCATGTAACAGTGAGAAACGCATTGTCTTGGCGAAATAAAGCGTTTTTGAACAACTTCATATAAATCGCTGTAACTTTTGATAGAAGACTCAGACAAACATGTTTATGGCTTTATCTTATAGAACTCAATATCCCCGTGCTGGGCAAACAGAACAGGTTTTGCAGCCGTTTGAGCTAAGATTTTAAAATTATTCACATAATGAAAACCTATACTTTGTCTCAGGCGAGTTTCCCATTCAAATGCATGTAACAGTGAGAAACACACTGTCTTGGCGAAATAAAGCGTTTTTGTACAACTTCATATAAATCGCTGTAACCTTTGATAGAAGACTCAGACAAACATGTTTATGGCTTTATCTTATAGAACTCAATATCCCCGTGCTGGGCAAACAGGTTTTGCAGCCGTTTGAGCTAAGATTTTAAAATTATTCACATAATGAAAACCTATACTTTGTCTCAGGCGAGTTTCCCATTCAAATGCATGTAACAGTGAGAAACACACTGTCTTGGCGAAATAAAGCGTTTTTGTACAACTTCATATAAATCGCTGTAACCTTTGATAGAAGACTCAGACAAACATGTTTATGGCTTTATCTTATAGAACTCAATATCCCCGTGCTGGGCAAACAGGTTTTGCAGCCGTTTGAGCTAAGATTTTAAAATTATTCACATAATGAAAACCTATACTTTGTCTCAGGCGAGTTTCCCATTCAAATGCATGTAACAGTGAGAAACGCATTGTCTTGGCGAAATAAAGCGTTTTTGAACAACTTCATATAAATCGCTGTAACTTTTGATAGAAGACTCAGACAAACATGTTTATGGCTTTATCTTATAGAACTCAATATCCCCGTGCTGGGCAAACAGGTTTTGCAGCCGTTTGAGCTAAGATTTTAAAATTATTCACATAATGAAAACCTATACTTTGTCTCAGGCGAGTTTCCCATTCAAATGCATGTAACAGTGAGAAACACACTGTCTTGGCGAAATAAAGCGTTTTTGAACAACTTCATATAAATCGCTGTAACCTTTGATAGAAGACTCAGACAAACATGTTTATGGCTTTATCTTATAGAACTCAATATCCCCGTGCTGGGCAAACAGGTTTTGCAGCCGTTTGAGCTAAGATTTTAAAATTATTCACATAATGAAAACCTATACTTTGTCTCAGGCGAGTTTCCCATTCAAATGCATGTAACAGTGAGAGAAACACTGTCTTGGCGAAATAAAGCGTTTTTGTACAACTTCATATAAATCGCTGTAACCTTTGATAGAAGACTCAGACAAACATGTTTATGGCTTTATCTTATAGAACTCAATATCCCCGTGCTGGGCAAACAGGTTTTGCAGCCGTTTGAGCTAAGACTTTAAAATTATTCACATATTGAAAACCTATACTTTGTCTCAGGCGAGTTTCCCATTCAAATGCATGTAACAGTGAGAAACGCATTGTCTTGGCGAAATAAAGCGTTTTTGAACAACTTCATATAAATCGCTGTAACTTTTGATAGAAGACTCAGACAAACATGTTTATGGCTTTATCTTATAGAACTCAATATCCCCGTGCTGGGCAAACAGAACAGGTTTTGCAGCCGTTTGAGCTAAGATTTTAAAATTATTCACATAATGAAAACCTATACTTTGTCTCAGGCGAGTTTCCCATTCAAATGCATGTAACAGTGAGAAACGCATTGTCTTGGCGAAATAAAGCGTTTTTGAACAACTTCATATAAATCGCTGTAACTTTTGATAGAAGACTCAGACAAACATGTTTATGGCTTTATCTTATAGAACTCAATATCCCCGTGCTGGGCAAACAGAACAGGTTTTGCAGCCGTTTGAGCTAAGATTTTAAAATTATTCACATAATGAAAACCTATACTTTGTCTCAGGCGAGTTTCCCATTCAAATGCATGTAACAGTGAGAAACACACTGTCTTGGCGAAATAAAGTGTTTTTGTACAACTTCATATAAATCGCTGTAACCTTTGATAGAAGACTCAGACAAACATGTTTATGGCTTTATCTTATAGAACTCAATATCCCCGTGCTGGGCAAACAGGTTTTGCAGCCGTTTGAGCTAAGATTTTAAAATTATTCACATAATGAAAACCTATACTTTGTCTCAGGCGAGTTTCCCATTCAAATGCATGTAACAGTGAGAAACGCATTGTCTTGGCGAAATAAAGCGTTTTTGAACAACTTCATATAAATCGCTGTAACTTTTGATAGAAGACTCAGACAAACATGTTTATGGCTTTATCTTATAGAACTCAATATCCCCGTGCTGGGCAAACAGAACAGGTTTTGCAGCCGTTTGAGCTAAGATTTTAAAATTATTCACATAATGAAAACCTATACTTTGTCTCAGGCGAGTTTCCCATTCAAATGCATGTAACAGTGAGAAACGCATTGTCTTGGCGAAATAAAGCGTTTTTGAACAACTTCATATAAATCGCTGTAACTTTTGATAGAAGACTCAGACAAACATGTTTATGGCTTTATCTTATAGAACTCAATATCCCCGTGCTGGGCAAACAGAACAGGTTTTGCAGCCGTTTGAGCTAAGATTTTAAAATTATTCACATAATGAAAACCTATACTTTGTCTCAGGCGAGTTTCCCATTCAAATGCATGTAACAGTGAGAAACGCATTGTCTTGGCGAAATAAAGCGTTTTTGAACAACTTCATATAAATCGCTGTAACTTTTGATAGAAGACTCAGACAAACATGTTTATGGCTTTATCTTATAGAACTCAATATCCCCGTGCTGGGCAAACAGAACAGGTTTTGCAGCCGTTTGAGCTAAGATTTTAAAATTATTCACATAATGAAAACCTATACTTTGTCTCAGGCGAGTTTCCCATTCAAATGCATGTAACAGTGAGAAACACACTGTCTTGGCGAAATAAAGCGTTTTTGTACAACTTCATATAAATCGCTGTAACCTTTGATAGAAGACTCAGACAAACATGTTTATGGCTTTATCTTATAGAACTCAATATCCCCGTGCTGGGCAAACAGGTTTTGCAGCCGTTTGAGCTAAGATTTTAAAATTATTCACATAATGAAAACCTATACTTTGTCTCAGGCGAGTTTCCCATTCAAATGCATGTAACAGTGAGAAACACACTGTCTTGGCGAAATAAAGCGTTTTTGTACAACTTCATATAAATCGCTGTAACCTTTGATAGAAGACTCAGACAAACATGTTTATGGCTTTATCTTATAGAACTCAATATCCCCGTGCTGGGCAAACAGGTTTTGCAGCCGTTTGAGCTAAGATTTTAAAATTATTCACATAATGAAAACCTATACTTTGTCTCAGGCGAGTTTCCCATTCAAATGCATGTAACAGTGAGAAACGCATTGTCTTGGCGAAATAAAGCGTTTTTGAACAACTTCATATAAATCGCTGTAACTTTTGATAGAAGACTCAGACAAACATGTTTATGGCTTTATCTTATAGAACTCAATATCCCCGTGCTGGGCAAACAGGTTTTGCAGCCGTTTGAGCTAAGATTTTAAAATTATTCACATAATGAAAACCTATACTTTGTCTCAGGCGAGTTTCCCATTCAAATGCATGTAACAGTGAGAAACACACTGTCTTGGCGAAATAAAGCGTTTTTGAACAACTTCATATAAATCGCTGTAACCTTTGATAGAAGACTCAGACAAACATGTTTATGGCTTTATCTTATAGAACTCAATATCCCCGTGCTGGGCAAACAGGTTTTGCAGCCGTTTGAGCTAAGATTTTAAAATTATTCACATAATGAAAACCTATACTTTGTCTCAGGCGAGTTTCCCATTCAAATGCATGTAACAGTGAGAGAAACACTGTCTTGGCGAAATAAAGCGTTTTTGTACAACTTCATATAAATCGCTGTAACCTTTGATAGAAGACTCAGACAAACATGTTTATGGCTTTATCTTATAGAACTCAATATCCCCGTGCTGGGCAAACAGGTTTTGCAGCCGTTTGAGCTAAGACTTTAAAATTATTCACATATTGAAAACCTATACTTTGTCTCAGGCGAGTTTCCCATTCAAATGCATGTAACAGTGAGAAACGCATTGTCTTGGCGAAATAAAGCGTTTTTGAACAACTTCATATAAATCGCTGTAACTTTTGATAGAAGACTCAGACAAACATGTTTATGGCTTTATCTTATAGAACTCAATATCCCCGTGCTGGGCAAACAGAACAGGTTTTGCAGCCGTTTGAGCTAAGATTTTAAAATTATTCACATAATGAAAACCTATACTTTGTCTCAGGCGAGTTTCCCATTCAAATGCATGTAACAGTGAGAAACGCATTGTCTTGGCGAAATAAAGCGTTTTTGAACAACTTCATATAAATCGCTGTAACTTTTGATAGAAGACTCAGACAAACATGTTTATGGCTTTATCTTATAGAACTCAATATCCCCGTGCTGGGCAAACAGAACAGGTTTTGCAGCCGTTTGAGCTAAGATTTTAAAATTATTCACATAATGAAAACCTATACTTTGTCTCAGGCGAGTTTCCCATTCAAATGCATGTAACAGTGAGAAACACACTGTCTTGGCGAAATAAAGTGTTTTTGTACAACTTCATATAAATCGCTGTAACCTTTGATAGAAGACTCAGACAAACATGTTTATGGCTTTATCTTATAGAACTCAATATCCCCGTGCTGGGAAAACAGGTTTTGCAGCCGTTTGAGCTAAGATTTTAAAATTATTCACATAATGAAAACCTATACTTTGTCTCAGGCGAGTTTCCCATTCAAATGCATGTAACAGTGAGAAACGCATTGTCTTGGCGAAATAAAGCGTTTTTGAACAACTTCATATAAATCGCTGTAACTTTTGATAGAAGACTCAGACAAACATGTTTATGGCTTTATCTTATAGAACTCAATATCCCCGTGCTGGGCAAACAGAACAGGTTTTGCAGCCGTTTGAGCTAAGATTTTAAAATTATTCACATAATGAAAACCTATACTTTGTCTCAGGCGAGTTTCCCATTCAAATGCATGTAACAGTGAGAAACGCATTGTCTTGGCGAAATAAAGCGTTTTTGAACAACTTCATATAAATCGCTGTAACTTTTGATAGAAGACTCAGACAAACATGTTTATGGCTTTATCTTATAGAACTCAATATCCCCGTGCTGGGCAAACAGAACAGGTTTTGCAGCCGTTTGAGCTAAGATTTTAAAATTATTCACATAATGAAAACCTATACTTTGTCTCAGGCGAGTTTCCCATTCAAATGCATGTAACAGTGAGAAACGCATTGTCTTGGCGAAATAAAGCGTTTTTGAACAACTTCATATAAATCGCTGTAACTTTTGATAGAAGACTCAGACAAACATGTTTATGGCTTTATCTTATAGAACTCAATATCCCCGTGCTGGGCAAACAGAACAGGTTTTGCAGCCGTTTGAGCTAAGATTTTAAAATTATTCACATAATGAAAACCTATACTTTGTCTCAGGCGAGTTTCCCATTCAAATGCATGTAACAGTGAGAAACACACTGTCTTGGCGAAATAAAGCGTTTTTGTACAACTTCATATAAATCGCTGTAACCTTTGATAGAAGACTCAGACAAACATGTTTATGGCTTTATCTTATAGAACTCAATATCCCCGTGCTGGGCAAACAGGTTTTGCAGCCGTTTGAGCTAAGATTTTAAAATTATTCACATAATGAAAACCTATACTTTGTCTCAGGCGAGTTTCCCATTCAAATGCATGTAACAGTGAGAAACACACTGTCTTGGCGAAATAAAGCGTTTTTGTACAACTTCATATAAATCGCTGTAACCTTTGATAGAAGACTCAGACAAACATGTTTATGGCTTTATCTTATAGAACTCAATATCCCCGTGCTGGGCAAACAGGTTTTGCAGCCGTTTGAGCTAAGATTTTAAAATTATTCACATAATGAAAACCTATACTTTGTCTCAGGCGAGTTTCCCATTCAAATGCATGTAACAGTGAGAAACGCATTGTCTTGGCGAAATAAAGCGTTTTTGAACAACTTCATATAAATCGCTGTAACTTTTGATAGAAGACTCAGACAAACATGTTTATGGCTTTATCTTATAGAACTCAATATCCCCGTGCTGGGCAAACAGGTTTTGCAGCCGTTTGAGCTAAGATTTTAAAATTATTCACATAATGAAAACCTATACTTTGTCTCAGGCGAGTTTCCCATTCAAATGCATGTAACAGTGAGAAACACACTGTCTTGGCGAAATAAAGCGTTTTTGAACAACTTCATATAAATCGCTGTAACCTTTGATAGAAGACTCAGACAAACATGTTTATGGCTTTATCTTATAGAACTCAATATCCCCGTGCTGGGCAAACAGGTTTTGCAGCCGTTTGAGCTAAGATTTTAAAATTATTCACATAATGAAAACCTATACTTTGTCTCAGGCGAGTTTCCCATTCAAATGCATGTAACAGTGAGAGAAACACTGTCTTGGCGAAATAAAGCGTTTTTGTACAACTTCATATAAATCGCTGTAACCTTTGATAGAAGACTCAGACAAACATGTTTATGGCTTTATCTTATAGAACTCAATATCCCCGTGCTGGGCAAACAGGTTTTGCAGCCGTTTGAGCTAAGACTTTAAAATTATTCACATATTGAAAACCTATACTTTGTCTCAGGCGAGTTTCCCATTCAAATGCATGTAACAGTGAGAAACGCATTGTCTTGGCGAAATAAAGCGTTTTTGAACAACTTCATATAAATCGCTGTAACTTTTGATAGAAGACTCAGACAAACATGTTTATGGCTTTATCTTATAGAACTCAATATCCCCGTGCTGGGCAAACAGAACAGGTTTTGCAGCCGTTTGAGCTAAGATTTTAAAATTATTCACATAATGAAAACCTATACTTTGTCTCAGGCGAGTTTCCCATTCAAATGCATGTAACAGTGAGAAACGCATTGTCTTGGCGAAATAAAGCGTTTTTGAACAACTTCATATAAATCGCTGTAACTTTTGATAGAAGACTCAGACAAACATGTTTATGGCTTTATCTTATAGAACTCAATATCCCCGTGCTTGCAAACAGGTTTTGCAGCCGTTTGAGCTAAGATTTTAAAATTATTCACATAATGAAAACCTATACTTTGTCTCAGGCGAGTTTCCCATTCAAATGCATGTAACAGTGAGAAACACACTGTCTTGGCGAAATAAAGTGTTTTTGTACAACTTCATATAAATCGCTGTAACCTTTGATAGAAGACTCAGACAAACATGTTTATGGCTTTATCTTATAGAACTCAATATCCCCGTGCTGGGCAAACAGGTTTTGCAGCCGTTTGAGCTAAGATTTTAAAATTATTCACATAATGAAAACCTATACTTTGTCTCAGGCGAGTTTCCCATTCAAATGCATGTAACAGTGAGAAACGCATTGTCTTGGCGAAATAAAGCGTTTTTGAACAACTTCATATAAATCGCTGTAACTTTTGATAGAAGACTCAGACAAACATGTTTATGGCTTTATCTTATAGAACTCAATATCCCCGTGCTGGGCAAACAGAACAGGTTTTGCAGCCGTTTGAGCTAAGATTTTAAAATTATTCACATAATGAAAACCTATACTTTGTCTCAGGCGAGTTTCCCATTCAAATGCATGTAACAGTGAGAAACGCATTGTCTTGGCGAAATAAAGCGTTTTTGAACAACTTCATATAAATCGCTGTAACTTTTGATAGAAGACTCAGACAAACATGTTTATGGCTTTATCTTATAGAACTCAATATCCCCGTGCTGGGCAAACAGAACAGGTTTTGCAGCCGTTTGAGCTAAGATTTTAAAATTATTCACATAATGAAAACCTATACTTTGTCTCAGGCGAGTTTCCCATTCAAATGCATGTAACAGTGAGAAACGCATTGTCTTGGCGAAATAAAGCGTTTTTGAACAACTTCATATAAATCGCTGTAACTTTTGATAGAAGACTCAGACAAACATGTTTATGGCTTTATCTTATAGAACTCAATATCCCCGTGCTGGGCAAACAGAACAGGTTTTGCAGCCGTTTGAGCTAAGATTTTAAAATTATTCACATAATGAAAACCTATACTTTGTCTCAGGCGAGTTTCCCATTCAAATGCATGTAACAGTGAGAAACACACTGTCTTGGCGAAATAAAGCGTTTTTGTACAACTTCATATAAATCGCTGTAACCTTTGATAGAAGACTCAGACAAACATGTTTATGGCTTTATCTTATAGAACTCAATATCCCCGTGCTGGGCAAACAGGTTTTGCAGCCGTTTGAGCTAAGATTTTAAAATTATTCACATAATGAAAACCTATACTTTGTCTCAGGCGAGTTTCCCATTCAAATGCATGTAACAGTGAGAAACACACTGTCTTGGCGAAATAAAGCGTTTTTGTACAACTTCATATAAATCGCTGTAACCTTTGATAGAAGACTCAGACAAACATGTTCATGGCTTTATCTTATAGAACTCAATATCCCCGTGCTGGGCAAACAGGTTTTGCAGCCGTTTGAGCTAAGACTTTAAAATTATTCACATATTGAAAACCTATACTTTGTCTCAGGCGAGTTTCCCATTCAAATGCATGTAACAGTGAGAAACGCATTGTCTTGGCGAAATAAAGCGTTTTTGAACAACTTCATATAAATCGCTGTAACTTTTGATAGAAGACTCAGACAAACATGTTTATGGCTTTATCTTATAGAACTCAATATCCCCGTGCTGGGCAAACAGAACAGGTTTTGCAGCCGTTTGAGCTAAGATTTTAAAATTATTCACATAATGAAAACCTATACTTTGTCTCAGGCGAGTTTCCCATTCAAATGCATGTAACAGTGAGAAACGCATTGTCTTGGCGAAATAAAGCGTTTTTGAACAACTTCATATAAATCGCTGTAACTTTTGATAGAAGACTCAGACAAACATGTTTATGGCTTTATCTTATAGAACTCAATATCCCCGTGCTGGGCAAACAGGTTTTGCAGCCGTTTGAGCTAAGATTTTAAAATTATTCACATAATGAAAACCTATACTTTGTCTCAGGCGAGTTTCCCATTCAAATGCATGTAACAGTGAGAAACACACTGTCTTGGCGAAATAAAGTGTTTTTGTACAACTTCATATAAATCGCTGTAACCTTTGATAGAAGACTCAGACAAACATGTTTATGGCTTTATCTTATAGAACTCAATATCCCCGTGCTGGGCAAACAGGTTTTGCAGCCGTTTGAGCTAAGATTTTAAAATTATTCACATAATGAAAACCTATACTTTGTCTCAGGCGAGTTTCCCATTCAAATGCATGTAACAGTGAGAAACACACTGTCTTGGCGAAATAAAGTGTTTTTGTACAACTTCATATAAATCGCTGTAACCTTTGATAGAAGACTCAGACAAACATGTTTATGGCTTTATCTTATAGAACTCAATATCCCCGTGCTGGGCAAACAGGTTTTGCAGCCGTTTGAGCTAAGATTTTAAAATTATTCACATAATGAAAACCTATACTTTGTCTCAGGCGAGTTTCCCATTCAAATGCATGTAACAGTGAGAAACGCATTGTCTTGGCGAAATAAAGCGTTTTTGAACAACTTCATATAAATCGCTGTAACTTTTGATAGAAGACTCAGACAAACATGTTTATGGCTTTATCTTATAGAACTCAATATCCCCGTGCTGGGCAAACAGAACAGGTTTTGCAGCCGTTTGAGCTAAGATTTTAAAATTATTCACATAATGAAAACCTATACTTTGTCTCAGGCGAGTTTCCCATTCAAATGCATGTAACAGTGAGAAACACACTGTCTTGGCGAAATAAAGCGTTTTTGTACAACTTCATATAAATCGCTGTAACCTTTGATAGAAGACTCAGACAAACATGTTTATGGCTTTATCTTATAGAACTCAATATCCCCGTGCTGGGCAAACAGGTTTTGCAGCCGTTTGAGCTAAGATTTTAAAATTATTCACATAATGAAAACCTATACTTTGTCTCAGGCGAGTTTCCCATTCAAATGCATGTAACAGTGAGAAACACACTGTCTTGGCGAAATAAAGCGTTTTTGTACAACTTCATATAAATCGCTGTAACCTTTGATAGAAGACTCAGACAAACATGTTTATGGCTTTATCTTATAGAACTCAATATCCCCGTGCTGGGCAAACAGGTTTTGCAGCCGTTTGAGCTAAGATTTTAAAATTATTCACATAATGAAAACCTATACTTTGTCTCAGGCGAGTTTCCCATTCAAATGCATGTAACAGTGAGAAACACACTGTCTTGGCGAAATAAAGCGTTTTTGTACAACTTCATATAAATCGCTGTAACCTTTGATAGAAGACTCAGACAAACATGTTTATGGCTTTATCTTATAGAACTCAATATCCCCGTGCTGGGCAAACAGGTTTTGCAGCCGTTTGAGCTAAGATTTTAAAATTATTCACATAATGAAAACCTATACTTTGTCTCAGGCGAGTTTCCCATTCAAATGCATGTAACAGTGAGAAACGCATTGTCTTGGCGAAATAAAGCGTTTTTGAACAACTTCATATAAATCGCTGTAACTTTTGATAGAAGACTCAGACAAACATGTTTATGGCTTTATCTTATAGAACTCAATATCCCCGTGCTGGGCAAACAGGTTTTGCAGCCGTTTGAGCTAAGATTTTAAAATTATTCACATAATGAAAACCTATACTTTGTCTCAGGCGAGTTTCCCATTCAAATGCATGTAACAGTGAGAAACACACTGTCTTGGCGAAATAAAGCGTTTTTGTACAACTTCATATAAATCGCTGTAACCTTTGATAGAAGACTCAGACAAACATGTTTATGGCTTTATCTTATAGAACTCAATATCCCCGTGCTGGGCAAACAGGTTTTGCAGCCGTTTGAGCTAAGATTTTAAAATTATTCACATAATGAAAACCTATACTTTGTCTCAGGCGAGTTTCCCATTCAAATGCATGTAACAGTGAGAAACACACTGTCTTGGCGAAATAAAGCGTTTTTGTACAACTTCATATAAATCGCTGTAACCTTTGATAGAAGACTCAGACAAACATGTTTATGGCTTTATCTTATAGAACTCAATATCCCCGTGCTGGGCAAACAGGTTTTGCAGCCGTTTGAGCTAAGATTTTAAAATTATTCACATAATGAAAACCTATACTTTGTCTCAGGCGAGTTTCCCATTCAAATGCATGTAACAGTGAGAAACACACTGTCTTGGCGAAATAAAGCGTTTTTGTACAACTTCATATAAATCGCTGTAACCTTTGATAGAAGACTCAGACAAACATGTTTATGGCTTTATCTTATAGAACTCAATATCCCCGTGCTGGGCAAACAGGTTTTGCAGCCGTTTGAGCTAAGATTTTAAAATTATTCACATAATGAAAACCTATACTTTGTCTCAGGCGAGTTTCCCATTCAAATGCATGTAACAGTGAGAAACGCATTGTCTTGGCGAAATAAAGCGTTTTTGAACAACTTCATATAAATCGCTGTAACTTTTGATAGAAGACTCAGACAAACATGTTTATGGCTTTATCTTATAGAACTCAATATCCCCGTGCTGGGCAAACAGAACAGGTTTTGCAGCCGTTTGAGCTAAGATTTTAAAATTATTCACATAATGAAAACCTATACTTTGTCTCAGGCGAGTTTCCCATTCAAATGCATGTAACAGTGAGAAACGCATTGTCTTGGCGAAATAAAGCGTTTTTGAACAACTTCATATAAATCGCTGTAACTTTTGATAGAAGACTCAGACAAACATGTTTATGGCTTTATCTTATAGAACTCAATATCCCCGTGCTGGGCAAACAGGTTTTGCAGCCGTTTGAGCTAAGATTTTAAAATTATTCACATAATGAAAACCTATACTTTGTCTCAGGCGAGTTTCCCATTCAAATGCATGTAACAGTGAGAAACGCATTGTCTTGACGAAATAAAGCGTTTTTGAACAACTTCATATAAATCGCTGTAACTTTTGATAGAAGACTCAGACAAACATGTTTATGGCTTTATCTTATAGAACTCAATATCCCCGTGCTGGGCAGACAGAACAGGTTTTGCAGCCGTTTGAGCTAAGATTTTAAAATTATTCACATAATGAAAACCTATACTTTGTCTCAGGCGAGTTTCCCATTCAAATGCATGTAACAGTGAGAAACACACTGTCTTGGCGAAATAAAGCGTTTTTGTACAACTTCATATAAATCGCTGTAACCTTTGATAGAAGACTCAGACAAACATGTTTATGGCTTTATCTTATAGAACTCAATATCCCCGTGCTGGGCAAACAGGTTTTGCAGCCGTTTGAGCTAAGATTTTAAAATTATTCACATAATGAAAACCTATACTTTGTCTCAGGCGAGTTTCCCATTCAAATGCATGTAACAGTGAGAAACGCATTGTCTTGGCGAAATAAAGCGTTTTTGAACAACTTCATATAAATCGCTGTAACTTTTGATAGAAGACTCAGACAAACATGTTTATGGCTTTATCTTATAGAACTCAATATCCCCGTGCTGGGCAAACAGGTTTTGCAGCCGTTTGAGCTAAGATTTTAAAATTATTCACATAATGAAAACCTATACTTTGTCTCAGGCGAGTTTCCCATTCAAATGCATGTAACAGTGAGAGAAACACTGTCTTGGCGAAATAAAGCGTTTTTGTACAACTTCATATAAATCGCTGTAACCTTTGATAGAAGACTCAGACAAACATGTTTATGGCTTTATCTTATAGAACTCAATATCCCCGTGCTGGGCAAACAGGTTTTGCAGCCGTTTGAGCTAAGACTTTAAAATTATTCACATATTGAAAACCTATACTTTGTCTCAGGCGAGTTTCCCATTCAAATGCATGTAACAGTGAGAAACGCATTGTCTTGGCGAAATAAAGCGTTTTTGAACAACTTCATATAAATCGCTGTAACTTTTGATAGAAGACTCAGACAAACATGTTTATGGCTTTATCTTATAGAACTCAATATCCCCGTGCTGGGCAAACAGAACAGGTTTTGCAGCCGTTTGAGCTAAGATTTTAAAATTATTCACATAATGAAAACCTATACTTTGTCTCAGGCGAGTTTCCCATTCAAATGCATGTAACAGTGAGAAACGCATTGTCTTGGCGAAATAAAGCGTTTTTGAACAACTTCATATAAATCGCTGTAACTTTTGATAGAAGACTCAGACAAACATGTTTATGGCTTTATCTTATAGAACTCAATATCCCCGTGCTGGGCAAACAGGTTTTGCAGCCGTTTGAGCTAAGATTTTAAAATTATTCACATAATGAAAACCTATACTTTGTCTCAGGCGAGTTTCCCATTCAAATGCATGTAACAGTGAGAAACACACTGTCTTGGCGAAATAAAGTGTTTTTGTACAACTTCATATAAATCGCTGTAACCTTTGATAGAAGACTCAGACAAACATGTTTATGGCTTTATCTTATAGAACTCAATATCCCCGTGCTGGGCAAACAGGTTTTGCAGCCGTTTGAGCTAAGATTTTAAAATTATTCACATAATGAAAACCTATACTTTGTCTCAGGCGAGTTTCCCATTCAAATGCATGTAACAGTGAGAAACGCATTGTCTTGGCGAAATAAAGCGTTTTTGAACAACTTCATATAAATCGCTGTAACTTTTGATAGAAGACTCAGACAAACATGTTTATGGCTTTATCTTATAGAACTCAATATCCCCGTGCTGGGCAAACAGAACAGGTTTTGCAGCCGTTTGAGCTAAGATTTTAAAATTATTCACATAATGAAAACCTATACTTTGTCTCAGGCGAGTTTCCCATTCAAATGCATGTAACAGTGAGAAACGCATTGTCTTGGCGAAATAAAGCGTTTTTGAACAACTTCATATAAATCGCTGTAACTTTTGATAGAAGACTCAGACAAACATGTTTATGGCTTTATCTTATAGAACTCAATATCCCCGTGCTGGGCAAACAGAACAGGTTTTGCAGCCGTTTGAGCTAAGATTTTAAAATTATTCACATAATGAAAACCTATACTTTGTCTCAGGCGAGTTTCCCATTCAAATGCATGTAACAGTGAGAAACGCATTGTCTTGGCGAAATAAAGCGTTTTTGAACAACTTCATATAAATCGCTGTAACTTTTGATAGAAGACTCAGACAAACATGTTTATGGCTTTATCTTATAGAACTCAATATCCCCGTGCTGGGCAAACAGAACAGGTTTTGCAGCCGTTTGAGCTAAGATTTTAAAATTATTCACATAATGAAAACCTATACTTTGTCTCAGGCGAGTTTCCCATTCAAATGCATGTAACAGTGAGAAACACACTGTCTTGGCGAAATAAAGCGTTTTTGTACAACTTCATATAAATCGCTGTAACCTTTGATAGAAGACTCAGACAAACATGTTTATGGCTTTATCTTATAGAACTCAATATCCCCGTGCTGGGCAAACAGGTTTTGCAGCCGTTTGAGCTAAGACTTTAAAATTATTCACATATTGAAAACCTATACTTTGTCTCAGGCGAGTTTCCCATTCAAATGCATGTAACAGTGAGAAACGCATTGTCTTGGCGAAATAAAGCGTTTTTGAACAACTTCATATAAATCGCTGTAACTTTTGATAGAAGACTCAGACAAACATGTTTATGGCTTTATCTTATAGAACTCAATATCCCCGTGCTGGGCAAACAGAACAGGTTTTGCAGCCGTTTGAGCTAAGATTTTAAAATTATTCACATAATGAAAACCTATACTTTGTCTCAGGCGAGTTTCCCATTCAAATGCATGTAACAGTGAGAAACACACTGTCTTGGCGAAATAAAGCGTTTTTGTACAACTTCATATAAATCGCTGTAACCTTTGATAGAAGACTCAGACAAACATGTTTATGGCTTTATCTTATAGAACTCAATATCCCCGTGCTGGGCAAACAGGTTTTGCAGCCGTTTGAGCTAAGACTTTAAAATTATTCACATATTGAAAACCTATACTTTGTCTCAGGCGAGTTTCCCATTCAAATGCATGTAACAGTGAGAAACGCATTGTCTTGGCGAAATAAAGCGTTTTTGAACAACTTCATATAAATCGCTGTAACTTTTGATAGAAGACTCAGACAAACATGTTTATGGCTTTATCTTATAGAACTCAATATCCCCGTGCTGGGCAAACAGAACAGGTTTTGCAGCCGTTTGAGCTAAGATTTTAAAATTATTCACATAATGAAAACCTATACTTTGTCTCAGGCGAGTTTCCCATTCAAATGCATGTAACAGTGAGAAACGCATTGTCTTGGCGAAATAAAGCGTTTTTGAACAACTTCATATAAATCGCTGTAACTTTTGATAGAAGACTCAGACAAACATGTTTATGGCTTTATCTTATAGAACTCAATATCCCCGTGCTGGGCAAACAGGTTTTGCAGCCGTTTGAGCTAAGATTTTAAAATTATTCACATAATGAAAACCTATACTTTGTCTCAGGCGAGTTTCCCATTCAAATGCATGTAACAGTGAGAAACACACTGTCTTGGCGAAATAAAGTGTTTTTGTACAACTTCATATAAATCGCTGTAACCTTTGATAGAAGACTCAGACAAACATGTTTATGGCTTTATCTTATAGAACTCAATATCCCCGTGCTGGGCAAACAGGTTTTGCAGCCGTTTGAGCTAAGATTTTAAAATTATTCACATAATGAAAACCTATACTTTGTCTCAGGCGAGTTTCCCATTCAAATGCATGTAACAGTGAGAAACACACTGTCTTGGCGAAATAAAGTGTTTTTGTACAACTTCATATAAATCGCTGTAACCTTTGATAGAAGACTCAGACAAACATGTTTATGGCTTTATCTTATAGAACTCAATATCCCCGTGCTGGGCAAACAGGTTTTGCAGCCGTTTGAGCTAAGATTTTAAAATTATTCACATAATGAAAACCTATACTTTGTCTCAGGCGAGTTTCCCATTCAAATGCATGTAACAGTGAGAAACGCATTGTCTTGGCGAAATAAAGCGTTTTTGAACAACTTCATATAAATCGCTGTAACTTTTGATAGAAGACTCAGACAAACATGTTTATGGCTTTATCTTATAGAACTCAATATCCCCGTGCTGGGCAAACAGAACAGGTTTTGCAGCCGTTTGAGCTAAGATTTTAAAATTATTCACATAATGAAAACCTATACTTTGTCTCAGGCGAGTTTCCCATTCAAATGCATGTAACAGTGAGAAACGCATTGTCTTGGCGAAATAAAGCGTTTTTGAACAACTTCATATAAATCGCTGTAACTTTTGATAGAAGACTCAGACAAACATGTTTATGGCTTTATCTTATAGAACTCAATATCCCCGTGCTGGGCAAACAGAACAGGTTTTGCAGCCGTTTGAGCTAAGATTTTAAAATTATTCACATAATGAAAACCTATACTTTGTCTCAGGCGAGTTTCCCATTCAAATGCATGTAACAGTGAGAAACACACTGTCTTGGCGAAATAAAGCGTTTTTGTACAACTTCATATAAATCGCTGTAACCTTTGATAGAAGACTCAGACAAACATGTTTATGGCTTTATCTTATAGAACTCAATATCCCCGTGCTGGGCAAACAGGTTTTGCAGCCGTTTGAGCTAAGATTTTAAAATTATTCACATAATGAAAACCTATACTTTGTCTCAGGCGAGTTTCCCATTCAAATGCATGTAACAGTGAGAAACACACTGTCTTGGCGAAATAAAGCGTTTTTGTACAACTTCATATAAATCGCTGTAACCTTTGATAGAAGACTCAGACAAACATGTTTATGGCTTTATCTTATAGAACTCAATATCCCCGTGCTGGGCAAACAGGTTTTGCAGCCGTTTGAGCTAAGACTTTAAAATTATTCACATATTGAAAACCTATACTTTGTCTCAGGCGAGTTTCCCATTCAAATGCATGTAACAGTGAGAAACGCATTGTCTTGGCGAAATAAAGCGTTTTTGAACAACTTCATATAAATCGCTGTAACTTTTGATAGAAGACTCAGACAAACATGTTTATGGCTTTATCTTATAGAACTCAATATCCCCGTGCTGGGCAAACAGAACAGGTTTTGCAGCCGTTTGAGCTAAGATTTTAAAATTATTCACATAATGAAAACCTATACTTTGTCTCAGGCGAGTTTCCCATTCAAATGCATGTAACAGTGAGAAACGCATTGTCTTGGCGAAATAAAGCGTTTTTGAACAACTTCATATAAATCGCTGTAACTTTTGATAGAAGACTCAGACAAACATGTTTATGGCTTTATCTTATAGAACTCAATATCCCCGTGCTGGGCAAACAGGTTTTGCAGCCGTTTGAGCTAAGATTTTAAAATTATTCACATAATGAAAACCTATACTTTGTCTCAGGCGAGTTTCCCATTCAAATGCATGTAACAGTGAGAAACACACTGTCTTGGCGAAATAAAGTGTTTTTGTACAACTTCATATAAATCGCTGTAACCTTTGATAGAAGACTCAGACAAACATGTTTATGGCTTTATCTTATAGAACTCAATATCCCCGTGCTGGGCAAACAGGTTTTGCAGCCGTTTGAGCTAAGATTTTAAAATTATTCACATAATGAAAACCTATACTTTGTCTCAGGCGAGTTTCCCATTCAAATGCATGTAACAGTGAGAAACGCATTGTCTTGGCGAAATAAAGCGTTTTTGAACAACTTCATATAAATCGCTGTAACTTTTGATAGAAGACTCAGACAAACATGTTTATGGCTTTATCTTATAGAACTCAATATCCCCGTGCTGGGCAAACAGAACAGGTTTTGCAGCCGTTTGAGCTAAGATTTTAAAATTATTCACATAATGAAAACCTATACTTTGTCTCAGGCGAGTTTCCCATTCAAATGCATGTAACAGTGAGAAACGCATTGTCTTGGCGAAATAAAGCGTTTTTGAACAACTTCATATAAATCGCTGTAACTTTTGATAGAAGACTCAGACAAACATGTTTATGGCTTTATCTTATAGAACTCAATATCCCCGTGCTGGGCAAACAGAACAGGTTTTGCAGCCGTTTGAGCTAAGATTTTAAAATTATTCACATAATGAAAACCTATACTTTGTCTCAGGCGAGTTTCCCATTCAAATGCATGTAACAGTGAGAAACACACTGTCTTGGCGAAATAAAGTGTTTTTGTACAACTTCATATAAATCGCTGTAACCTTTGATAGAAGACTCAGACAAACATGTTTATGGCTTTATCTTATAGAACTCAATATCCCCGTGCTGGGCAAACAGGTTTTGCAGCCGTTTGAGCTAAGATTTTAAAATTATTCACATAATGAAAACCTATACTTTGTCTCAGGCGAGTTTCCCATTCAAATGCATGTAACAGTGAGAAACACACTGTCTTGGCGAAATAAAGTGTTTTTGTACAACTTCATATAAATCGCTGTAACCTTTGATAGAAGACTCAGACAAACATGTTTATGGCTTTATCTTATAGAACTCAATATCCCCGTGCTGGGCAAACAGGTTTTGCAGCCGTTTGAGCTAAGATTTTAAAATTATTCACATAATGAAAACCTATACTTTGTCTCAGGCGAGTTTCCCATTCAAATGCATGTAACAGTGAGAAACACACTGTCTTGGCGAAATAAAGCGTTTTTGAACAACTTCATATAAATCGCTGTAACCTTTGATAGAAGACTCAGACAAACATGTTTATGGCTTTATCTTATAGAACTCAATATCCCCGTGCTGGGCAAACAGGTTTTGCAGCCGTTTGAGCTAAGATTTTAAAATTATTCACATAATGAAAACCTATACTTTGTCTCAGGCGAGTTTCCCATTCAAATGCATGTAACAGTGAGAGAAACACTGTCTTGGCGAAATAAAGCGTTTTTGTACAACTTCATATAAATCGCTGTAACCTTTGATAGAAGACTCAGACAAACATGTTTATGGCTTTATCTTATAGAACTCAATATCCCCGTGCTGGGCAAACAGGTTTTGCAGCCGTTTGAGCTAAGACTTTAAAATTATTCACATATTGAAAACCTATACTTTGTCTCAGGCGAGTTTCCCATTCAAATGCATGTAACAGTGAGAAACGCATTGTCTTGGCGAAATAAAGCGTTTTTGAACAACTTCATATAAATCGCTGTAACTTTTGATAGAAGACTCAGACAAACATGTTTATGGCTTTATCTTATAGAACTCAATATCCCCGTGCTGGGCAAACAGAACAGGTTTTGCAGCCGTTTGAGCTAAGATTTTAAAATTATTCACATAATGAAAACCTATACTTTGTCTCAGGCGAGTTTCCCATTCAAATGCATGTAACAGTGAGAAACGCATTGTCTTGGCGAAATAAAGCGTTTTTGAACAACTTCATATAAATCGCTGTAACTTTTGATAGAAGACTCAGACAAACATGTTTATGGCTTTATCTTATAGAACTCAATATCCCCGTGCTGGGCAAACAGGTTTTGCAGCCGTTTGAGCTAAGATTTTAAAATTATTCACATAATGAAAACCTATACTTTGTCTCAGGCGAGTTTCCCATTCAAATGCATGTAACAGTGAGAAACACACTGTCTTGGCGAAATAAAGTGTTTTTGTACAACTTCATATAAATCGCTGTAACCTTTGATAGAAGACTCAGACAAACATGTTTATGGCTTTATCTTATAGAACTCAATATCCCCGTGCTGGGCAAACAGGTTTTGCAGCCGTTTGAGCTAAGATTTTAAAATTATTCACATAATGAAAACCTATACTTTGTCTCAGGCGAGTTTCCCATTCAAATGCATGTAACAGTGAGAAACGCATTGTCTTGGCGAAATAAAGCGTTTTTGAACAACTTCATATAAATCGCTGTAACTTTTGATAGAAGACTCAGACAAACATGTTTATGGCTTTATCTTATAGAACTCAATATCCCCGTGCTGGGCAAACAGAACAGGTTTTGCAGCCGTTTGAGCTAAGATTTTAAAATTATTCACATAATGAAAACCTATACTTTGTCTCAGGCGAGTTTCCCATTCAAATGCATGTAACAGTGAGAAACGCATTGTCTTGGCGAAATAAAGCGTTTTTGAACAACTTCATATAAATCGCTGTAACTTTTGATAGAAGACTCAGACAAACATGTTTATGGCTTTATCTTATAGAACTCAATATCCCCGTGCTGGGCAAACAGAACAGGTTTTGCAGCCGTTTGAGCTAAGATTTTAAAATTATTCACATAATGAAAACCTATACTTTGTCTCAGGCGAGTTTCCCATTCAAATGCATGTAACAGTGAGAAACGCATTGTCTTGGCGAAATAAAGCGTTTTTGAACAACTTCATATAAATCGCTGTAACTTTTGATAGAAGACTCAGACAAACATGTTTATGGCTTTATCTTATAGAACTCAATATCCCCGTGCTGGGCAAACAGAACAGGTTTTGCAGCCGTTTGAGCTAAGACTTTAAAATTATTCACATAATGAAAACCTATACTTTGTCTCAGGCGAGTTTCCCATTCAAATGCATGTAACAGTGAGAAACACACTGTCTTGGCGAAATAAAGCGTTTTTGTACAACTTCATATAAATCGCTGTAACCTTTGATAGAAGACTCAGACAAACATGTTTATGGCTTTATCTTATAGAACTCAATATCCCCGTGCTGGGCAAACAGGTTTTGCAGCCGTTTGAGCTAAGATTTTAAAATTATTCACATAATGAAAACCTATACTTTGTCTCAGGCGAGTTTCCCATTCAAATGCATGTAACAGTGAGAAACACACTGTCTTGGCGAAATAAAGCGTTTTTGTACAACTTCATATAAATCGCTGTAACCTTTGATAGAAGACTCAGACAAACATGTTTATGGCTTTATCTTATAGAACTCAATATCCCCGTGCTGGGCAAACAGGTTTTGCAGCCGTTTGAGCTAAGACTTTAAAATTATTCACATATTGAAAACCTATACTTTGTCTCAGGCGAGTTTCCCATTCAAATGCATGTAACAGTGAGAAACGCATTGTCTTGGCGAAATAAAGCGTTTTTGAACAACTTCATATAAATCGCTGTAACTTTTGATAGAAGACTCAGACAAACATGTTTATGGCTTTATCTTATAGAACTCAATATCCCCGTGCTGGGCAAACAGAACAGGTTTTGCAGCCGTTTGAGCTAAGATTTTAAAATTATTCACATAATGAAAACCTATACTTTGTCTCAGGCGAGTTTCCCATTCAAATGCATGTAACAGTGAGAAACGCATTGTCTTGGCGAAATAAAGCGTTTTTGAACAACTTCATATAAATCGCTGTAACTTTTGATAGAAGACTCAGACAAACATGTTTATGGCTTTATCTTATAGAACTCAATATCCCCGTGCTGGGCAAACAGGTTTTGCAGCCGTTTGAGCTAAGATTTTAAAATTATTCACATAATGAAAACCTATACTTTGTCTCAGGCGAGTTTCCCATTCAAATGCATGTAACAGTGAGAAACACACTGTCTTGGCGAAATAAAGTGTTTTTGTACAACTTCATATAAATCGCTGTAACCTTTGATAGAAGACTCAGACAAACATGTTTATGGCTTTATCTTATAGAACTCAATATCCCCGTGCTGGGCAAACAGGTTTTGCAGCCGTTTGAGCTAAGATTTTAAAATTATTCACATAATGAAAACCTATACTTTGTCTCAGGCGAGTTTCCCATTCAAATGCATGTAACAGTGAGAAACACACTGTCTTGGCGAAATAAAGTGTTTTTGTACAACTTCATATAAATCGCTGTAACCTTTGATAGAAGACTCAGACAAACATGTTTATGGCTTTATCTTATAGAACTCAATATCCCCGTGCTGGGCAAACAGGTTTTGCAGCCGTTTGAGCTAAGATTTTAAAATTATTCACATAATGAAAACCTATACTTTGTCTCAGGCGAGTTTCCCATTCAAATGCATGTAACAGTGAGAAACGCATTGTCTTGGCGAAATAAAGCGTTTTTGAACAACTTCATATAAATCGCTGTAACTTTTGATAGAAGACTCAGACAAACATGTTTATGGCTTTATCTTATAGAACTCAATATCCCCGTGCTGGGCAAACAGAACAGGTTTTGCAGCCGTTTGAGCTAAGATTTTAAAATTATTCACATAATGAAAACCTATACTTTGTCTCAGGCGAGTTTCCCATTCAAATGCATGTAACAGTGAGAAACGCATTGTCTTGGCGAAATAAAGCGTTTTTGAACAACTTCATATAAATCGCTGTAACTTTTGATAGAAGACTCAGACAAACATGTTTATGGCTTTATCTTATAGAACTCAATATCCCCGTGCTGGGCAAACAGAACAGGTTTTGCAGCCGTTTGAGCTAAGATTTTAAAATTATTCACATAATGAAAACCTATACTTTGTCTCAGGCGAGTTTCCCATTCAAATGCATGTAACAGTGAGAAACACACTGTCTTGGCGAAATAAAGCGTTTTTGTACAACTTCATATAAATCGCTGTAACCTTTGATAGAAGACTCAGACAAACATGTTTATGGCTTTATCTTATAGAACTCAATATCCCCGTGCTGGGCAAACAGGTTTTGCAGCCGTTTGAGCTAAGATTTTAAAATTATTCACATAATGAAAACCTATACTTTGTCTCAGGCGAGTTTCCCATTCAAATGCATGTAACAGTGAGAAACACACTGTCTTGGCGAAATAAAGCGTTTTTGTACAACTTCATATAAATCGCTGTAACCTTTGATAGAAGACTCAGACAAACATGTTTATGGCTTTATCTTATAGAACTCAATATCCCCGTGCTGGGCAAACAGGTTTTGCAGCCGTTTGAGCTAAGACTTTAAAATTATTCACATATTGAAAACCTATACTTTGTCTCAGGCGAGTTTCCCATTCAAATGCATGTAACAGTGAGAAACGCATTGTCTTGGCGAAATAAAGCGTTTTTGAACAACTTCATATAAATCGCTGTAACTTTTGATAGAAGACTCAGACAAACATGTTTATGGCTTTATCTTATAGAACTCAATATCCCCGTGCTGGGCAAACAGAACAGGTTTTGCAGCCGTTTGAGCTAAGATTTTAAAATTATTCACATAATGAAAACCTATACTTTGTCTCAGGCGAGTTTCCCATTCAAATGCATGTAACAGTGAGAAACGCATTGTCTTGGCGAAATAAAGCGTTTTTGAACAACTTCATATAAATCGCTGTAACTTTTGATAGAAGACTCAGACAAACATGTTTATGGCTTTATCTTATAGAACTCAATATCCCCGTGCTGGGCAAACAGGTTTTGCAGCCGTTTGAGCTAAGATTTTAAAATTATTCACATAATGAAAACCTATACTTTGTCTCAGGCGAGTTTCCCATTCAAATGCATGTAACAGTGAGAAACACACTGTCTTGGCGAAATAAAGTGTTTTTGTACAACTTCATATAAATCGCTGTAACCTTTGATAGAAGACTCAGACAAACATGTTTATGGCTTTATCTTATAGAACTCAATATCCCCGTGCTGGGCAAACAGGTTTTGCAGCCGTTTGAGCTAAGATTTTAAAATTATTCACATAATGAAAACCTATACTTTGTCTCAGGCGAGTTTCCCATTCAAATGCATGTAACAGTGAGAAACACACTGTCTTGGCGAAATAAAGTGTTTTTGTACAACTTCATATAAATCGCTGTAACCTTTGATAGAAGACTCAGACAAACATGTTTATGGCTTTATCTTATAGAACTCAATATCCCCGTGCTGGGCAAACAGGTTTTGCAGCCGTTTGAGCTAAGATTTTAAAATTATTCACATAATGAAAACCTATACTTTGTCTCAGGCGAGTTTCCCATTCAAATGCATGTAACAGTGAGAAACGCATTGTCTTGGCGAAATAAAGCGTTTTTGAACAACTTCATATAAATCGCTGTAACTTTTGATAGAAGACTCAGACAAACATGTTTATGGCTTTATCTTATAGAACTCAATATCCCCGTGCTGGGCAAACAGAACAGGTTTTGCAGCCGTTTGAGCTAAGATTTTAAAATTATTCACATAATGAAAACCTATACTTTGTCTCAGGCGAGTTTCCCATTCAAATGCATGTAACAGTGAGAAACGCATTGTCTTGGCGAAATAAAGCGTTTTTGAACAACTTCATATAAATCGCTGTAACTTTTGATAGAAGACTCAGACAAACATGTTTATGGCTTTATCTTATAGAACTCAATATCCCCGTGCTGGGCAAACAGAACAGGTTTTGCAGCCGTTTGAGCTAAGATTTTAAAATTATTCACATAATGAAAACCTATACTTTGTCTCAGGCGAGTTTCCCATTCAAATGCATGCAACAGTGAGAAACGCATTGTCTTGGCGAAATAAAGCGTTTTTGAACAACTTCATATAAATCGCTGTAACTTTTGATAGAAGACTCAGACAAACATGTTTATGGCTTTATCTTATAGAACTCAATATCCCCGTGCTGGGCAAACAGAACAGGTTTTGCAGCCGTTTGAGCTAAGATTTTAAAATTATTCACATAATGAAAACCTATACTTTGTCTCAGGCGAGTTTCCCATTCAAATGCATGTAACAGTGAGAAACACACTGTCTTGGCGAAATAAAGCGTTTTTGTACAACTTCATATAAATCGCTGTAACCTTTGATAGAAGACTCAGACAAACATGTTTATGGCTTTATCTTATAGAACTCAATATCCCCGTGCTGGGCAAACAGGTTTTGCAGCCGTTTGAGCTAAGATTTTAAAATTATTCACATAATGAAAACCTATACTTTGTCTCAGGCGAGTTTCCCATTCAAATGCATGTAACAGTGAGAAACGCATTGTCTTGGCGAAATAAAGCGTTTTTGAACAACTTCATATAAATCGCTGTAACTTTTGATAGAAGACTCAGACAAACATGTTTATGGCTTTATCTTATAGAACTCAATATCCCCGTGCTGGGCAAACAGAACAGGTTTTGCAGCCGTTTGAGCTAAGATTTTAAAATTATTCACATAATGAAAACCTATACTTTGTCTCAGGCGAGTTTCCCATTCAAATGCATGTAACAGTGAGAAACACACTGTCTTGGCGAAATAAAGCGTTTTTGTACAACTTCATATAAATCGCTGTAACCTTTGATAGAAGACTCAGACAAACATGTTTATGGCTTTATCTTATAGAACTCAATATCCCCGTGCTGGGCAAACAGGTTTTGCAGCCGTTTGAGCTAAGATTTTAAAATTATTCACATAATGAAAACCTATACTTTGTCTCAGGCGAGTTTCCCATTCAAATGCATGTAACAGTGAGAAACACACTGTCTTGGCGAAATAAAGCGTTTTTGTACAACTTCATATAAATCGCTGTAACCTTTGATAGAAGACTCAGACAAACATGTTTATGGCTTTATCTTATAGAACTCAATATCCCCGTGCTGGGCAAACAGGTTTTGCAGCCGTTTGAGCTAAGATTTTAAAATTATTCACATAATGAAAACCTATACTTTGTCTCAGGCGAGTTTCCCATTCAAATGCATGTAACAGTGAGAAACACACTGTCTTGGCGAAATAAAGCGTTTTTGTACAACTTCATATAAATCGCTGTAACCTTTGATAGAAGACTCAGACAAACATGTTTATGGCTTTATCTTATAGAACTCAATATCCCCGTGCTGGGCAAACAGGTTTTGCAGCCGTTTGAGCTAAGACTTTAAAATTATTCACATATTGAAAACCTATACTTTGTCTCAGGCGAGTTTCCCATTCAAATGCATGTAACAGTGAGAAACACACTGTCTTGGCGAAATAAAGCGTTTTTGTACAACTTCATATAAATCGCTGTAACCTTTGATAGAAGACTCAGACAAACATGTTTATGGCTTTATCTTATAGAACTCAATATCCCCGTGCTGGGCAAACAGGTTTTGCAGCCGTTTGAGCTAAGATTTTAAAATTATTCACATAATGAAAACCTATACTTTGTCTCAGGCGAGTTTCCCATTCAAATGCATGTAACAGTGAGAAACACACTGTCTTGGCGAAATAAAGCGTTTTTGTACAACTTCATATAAATCGCTGTAACCTTTGATAGAAGACTCAGACAAACATGTTTATGGCTTTATCTTATAGAACTCAATATCCCCGTGCTGGGCAAACAGGTTTTGCAGCCGTTTGAGCTAAGATTTTAAAATTATTCACATAATGAAAACCTATACTTTGTCTCAGGCGAGTTTCCCATTCAAATGCATGTAACAGTGAGAAACACACTGTCTTGGCGAAATAAAGCGTTTTTGTACAACTTCATATAAATCGCTGTAACCTTTGATAGAAGACTCAGACAAACATGTTTATGGCTTTATCTTATAGAACTCAATATCCCCGTGCTGGGCAAACAGGTTTTGCAGCCGTTTGAGCTAAGACTTTAAAATTATTCACATATTGAAAACCTATACTTTGTCTCAGGCGAGTTTCCCATTCAAATGCATGTAACAGTGAGAAACGCATTGTCTTGGCGAAATAAAGCGTTTTTGAACAACTTCATATAAATCGCTGTAACTTTTGATAGAAGACTCAGACAAACATGTTTATGGCTTTATCTTATAGAACTCAATATCCCCGTGCTGGGCAAACAGAACAGGTTTTGCAGCCGTTTGAGCTAAGATTTTAAAATTATTCACATAATGAAAACCTATACTTTGTCTCAGGCGAGTTTCCCATTCAAATGCATGTAACAGTGAGAAACGCATTGTCTTGGCGAAATAAAGCGTTTTTGAACAACTTCATATAAATCGCTGTAACTTTTGATAGAAGACTCAGACAAACATGTTTATGGCTTTATCTTATAGAACTCAATATCCCCGTGCTGGGCAAACAGGTTTTGCAGCCGTTTGAGCTAAGATTTTAAAATTATTCACATAATGAAAACCTATACTTTGTCTCAGGCGAGTTTCCCATTCAAATGCATGTAACAGTGAGAAACACACTGTCTTGGCGAAATAAAGCGTTTTTGTACAACTTCATATAAATCGCTGTAACCTTTGATAGAAGACTCAGACAAACATGTTTATGGCTTTATCTTATAGAACTCAATATCCCCGTGCTGGGCAAACAGGTTTTGCAGCCGTTTGAGCTAAGATTTTAAAATTATTCACATAATGAAAACCTATACTTTGTCTCAGGCGAGTTTCCCATTCAAATGCATGTAACAGTGAGAAACGCATTGTCTTGGCGAAATAAAGCGTTTTTGAACAACTTCATATAAATCGCTGTAACTTTTGATAGAAGACTCAGACAAACATGTTTATGGCTTTATCTTATAGAACTCAATATCCCCGTGCTGGGCAAACAGAACAGGTTTTGCAGCCGTTTGAGCTAAGATTTTAAAATTATTCACATAATGAAAACCTATACTTTGTCTCAGGCGAGTTTCCCATTCAAATGCATGTAACAGTGAGAAACGCATTGTCTTGGCGAAATAAAGCGTTTTTGAACAACTTCATATAAATCGCTGTAACTTTTGATAGAAGACTCAGACAAACATGTTTATGGCTTTATCTTATAGAACTCAATATCCCCGTGCTGGGCAAACAGAACAGGTTTTGCAGCCGTTTGAGCTAAGATTTTAAAATTATTCACATAATGAAAACCTATACTTTGTCTCAGGCGAGTTTCCCATTCAAATGCATGTAACAGTGAGAAACACACTGTCTTGGCGAAATAAAGCGTTTTTGTACAACTTCATATAAATCGCTGTAACCTTTGATAGAAGACTCAGACAAACATGTTTATGGCTTTATCTTATAGAACTCAATATCCCCGTGCTGGGCAAACAGGTTTTGCAGCCGTTTGAGCTAAGATTTTAAAATTATTCACATAATGAAAACCTATACTTTGTCTCAGGCGAGTTTCCCATTCAAATGCATGTAACAGTGAGAAACACACTGTCTTGGCGAAATAAAGCGTTTTTGTACAACTTCATATAAATCGCTGTAACCTTTGATAGAAGACTCAGACAAACATGTTTATGGCTTTATCTTATAGAACTCAATATCCCCGTGCTGGGCAAACAGGTTTTGCAGCCGTTTGAGCTAAGACTTTAAAATTATTCACATATTGAAAACCTATACTTTGTCTCAGGCGAGTTTCCCATTCAAATGCATGTAACAGTGAGAAACGCATTGTCTTGGCGAAATAAAGCGTTTTTGAACAACTTCATATAAATCGCTGTAACTTTTGATAGAAGACTCAGACAAACATGTTTATGGCTTTATCTTATAGAACTCAATATCCCCGTGCTGGGCAAACAGAACAGGTTTTGCAGCCGTTTGAGCTAAGATTTTAAAATTATTCACATAATGAAAACCTATACTTTGTCTCAGGCGAGTTTCCCATTCAAATGCATGTAACAGTGAGAAACGCATTGTCTTGGCGAAATAAAGCGTTTTTGAACAACTTCATATAAATCGCTGTAACTTTTGATAGAAGACTCAGACAAACATGTTTATGGCTTTATCTTATAGAACTCAATATCCCCGTGCTGGGCAAACAGGTTTTGCAGCCGTTTGAGCTAAGATTTTAAAATTATTCACATAATGAAAACCTATACTTTGTCTCAGGCGAGTTTCCCATTCAAATGCATGTAACAGTGAGAAACACACTGTCCTGGCGAAATAAAGTGTTTTTGTACAACTTCATATAAATCGCTGTAACCTTTGATAGAAGACTCAGACAAACATGTTTATGGCTTTATCTTATAGAACTCAATATCCCCGTGCTGGGCAAACAGGTTTTGCAGCCGTTTGAGCTAAGATTTTAAAATTATTCACATAATGAAAACCTATACTTTGTCTCAGGCGAGTTTCCCATTCAAATGCATGTAACAGTGAGAAACACACTGTCTTGGCGAAATAAAGTGTTTTTGTACAACTTCATATAAATCGCTGTAACCTTTGATAGAAGACTCAGACAAACATGTTTATGGCTTTATCTTATAGAACTCAATATCCCCGTGCTGGGCAAACAGGTTTTGCAGCCGTTTGAGCTAAGATTTTAAAATTATTCACATAATGAAAACCTATACTTTGTCTCAGGCGAGTTTCCCATTCAAATGCATGTAACAGTGAGAAACGCATTGTCTTGGCGAAATAAAGCGTTTTTGAACAACTTCATATAAATCGCTGTAACTTTTGATAGAAGACTCAGACAAACATGTTTATGGCTTTATCTTATAGAACTCAATATCCCCGTGCTGGGCAAACAGAACAGGTTTTGCAGCCGTTTGAGCTAAGATTTTAAAATTATTCACATAATGAAAACCTATACTTTGTCTCAGGCGAGTTTCCCATTCAAATGCATGTAACAGTGAGAAACGCATTGTCTTGGCGAAATAAAGCGTTTTTGAACAACTTCATATAAATCGCTGTAACTTTTGATAGAAGACTCAGACAAACATGTTTATGGCTTTATCTTATAGAACTCAATATCCCCGTGCTGGGCAAACAGAACAGGTTTTGCAGCCGTTTGAGCTAAGATTTTAAAATTATTCACATAATGAAAACCTATACTTTGTCTCAGGCGAGTTTCCCATTCAAATGCATGCAACAGTGAGAAACGCATTGTCTTGGCGAAATAAAGCGTTTTTGAACAACTTCATATAAATCGCTGTAACTTTTGATAGAAGACTCAGACAAACATGTTTATGGCTTTATCTTATAGAACTCAATATCCCCGTGCTGGGCAAACAGAACAGGTTTTGCAGCCGTTTGAGCTAAGATTTTAAAATTATTCACATAATGAAAACCTATACTTTGTCTCAGGCGAGTTTCCCATTCAAATGCATGTAACAGTGAGAAACACACTGTCTTGGCGAAATAAAGCGTTTTTGTACAACTTCATATAAATCGCTGTAACCTTTGATAGAAGACTCAGACAAACATGTTTATGGCTTTATCTTATAGAACTCAATATCCCCGTGCTGGGCAAACAGGTTTTGCAGCCGTTTGAGCTAAGATTTTAAAATTATTCACATAATGAAAACCTATACTTTGTCTCAGGCGAGTTTCCCATTCAAATGCATGTAACAGTGAGAAACGCATTGTCTTGGCGAAATAAAGCGTTTTTGAACAACTTCATATAAATCGCTGTAACTTTTGATAGAAGACTCAGACAAACATGTTTATGGCTTTATCTTATAGAACTCAATATCCCCGTGCTGGGCAAACAGAACAGGTTTTGCAGCCGTTTGAGCTAAGATTTTAAAATTATTCACATAATGAAAACCTATACTTTGTCTCAGGCGAGTTTCCCATTCAAATGCATGTAACAGTGAGAAACACACTGTCTTGGCGAAATAAAGTGTTTTTGTACAACTTCATATAAATCGCTGTAACCTTTGATAGAAGACTCAGACAAACATGTTTATGGCTTTATCTTATAGAACTCAATATCCCCGTGCTGGGCAAACAGGTTTTGCAGCCGTTTGAGCTAAGATTTTAAAATTATTCACATAATGAAAACCTATACTTTGTCTCAGGCGAGTTTCCCATTCAAATGCATGTAACAGTGAGAAACACACTGTCTTGGCGAAATAAAGCGTTTTTGTACAACTTCATATAAATCGCTGTAACCTTTGATAGAAGACTCAGACAAACATGTTTATGGCTTTATCTTATAGAACTCAATATCCCCGTGCTGGGCAAACAGGTTTTGCAGCCGTTTGAGCTAAGATTTTAAAATTATTCACATAATGAAAACCTATACTTTGTCTCAGGCGAGTTTCCCATTCAAATGCATGTAACAGTGAGAAACACACTGTCTTGGCGAAATAAAGCGTTTTTGTACAACTTCATATAAATCGCTGTAACCTTTGATAGAAGACTCAGACAAACATGTTTATGGCTTTATCTTATAGAACTCAATATCCCCGTGCTGGGCAAACAGGTTTTGCAGCCGTTTGAGCTAAGACTTTAAAATTATTCACATATTGAAAACCTATACTTTGTCTCAGGCGAGTTTCCCATTCAAATGCATGTAACAGTGAGAAACGCATTGTCTTGGCGAAATAAAGCGTTTTTGAACAACTTCATATAAATCGCTGTAACTTTTGATAGAAGACTCAGACAAACATGTTTATGGCTTTATCTTATAGAACTCAATATCCCCGTGCTGGGCAAACAGAACAGGTTTTGCAGCCGTTTGAGCTAAGATTTTAAAATTATTCACATAATGAAAACCTATACTTTGTCTCAGGCGAGTTTCCCATTCAAATGCATGTAACAGTGAGAAACGCATTGTCTTGGCGAAATAAAGCGTTTTTGAACAACTTCATATAAATCGCTGTAACTTTTGATAGAAGACTCAGACAAACATGTTTATGGCTTTATCTTATAGAACTCAATATCCCCGTGCTGGGCAAACAGGTTTTGCAGCCGTTTGAGCTAAGATTTTAAAATTATTCACATAATGAAAACCTATACTTTGTCTCAGGCGAGTTTCCCATTCAAATGCATGTAACAGTGAGAAACACACTGTCTTGGCGAAATAAAGCGTTTTTGTACAACTTCATATAAATCGCTGTAACCTTTGATAGAAGACTCAGACAAACATGTTTATGGCTTTATCTTATAGAACTCAATATCCCCGTGCTGGGCAAACAGGTTTTGCAGCCGTTTGAGCTAAGATTTTAAAATTATTCACATAATGAAAACCTATACTTTGTCTCAGGCGAGTTTCCCATTCAAATGCATGTAACAGTGAGAAACACACTGTCTTGGCGAAATAAAGCGTTTTTGTACAACTTCATATAAATCGCTGTAACTTTTGATAGAAGACTCAGACAAACATGTTTATGGCTTTATCTTATAGAACTCAATATCCCCGTGCTGGGCAAACAGGTTTTGCAGCCGTTTGAGCTAAGATTTTAAAATTATTCACATAATGAAAACCTATACTTTGTCTCAGGCGAGTTTCCCATTCAAATGCATGTAACAGTGAGAAACGCATTGTCTTGGCGAAATAAAGCGTTTTTGAACAACTTCATATAAATCGCTGTAACTTTTGATAGAAGACTCAGACAAACATGTTTATGGCTTTATCTTATAGAACTCAATATCCCCGTGCTGGGCAAACAGAACAGGTTTTGCAGCCGTTTGAGCTAAGATTTTAAAATTATTCACATAATGAAAACCTATACTTTGTCTCAGGCGAGTTTCCCATTCAAATGCATGTAACAGTGAGAAACACACTGTCTTGGCGAAATAAAGCGTTTTTGTACAACTTCATATAAATCGCTGTAACCTTTGATAGAAGACTCAGACAAACATGTTTATGGCTTTATCTTATAGAACTCAATATCCCCGTGCTGGGCAAACAGGTTTTGCAGCCGTTTGAGCTAAGATTTTAAAATTATTCACATAATGAAAACCTATACTTTGTCTCAGGCGAGTTTCCCATTCAAATGCATGTAACAGTGAGAAACACACTGTCTTGGCGAAATAAAGCGTTTTTGTACAACTTCATATAAATCGCTGTAACCTTTGATAGAAGACTCAGACAAACATGTTTATGGCTTTATCTTATAGAACTCAATATCCCCGTGCTGGGCAAACAGGTTTTGCAGCCGTTTGAGCTAAGATTTTAAAATTATTCACATAATGAAAACCTATACTTTGTCTCAGGCGAGTTTCCCATTCAAATGCATGTAACAGTGAGAAACGCATTGTCTTGGCGAAATAAAGCGTTTTTGAACAACTTCATATAAATCGCTGTAACTTTTGATAGAAGACTCAGACAAACATGTTTATGGCTTTATCTTATAGAACTCAATATCCCCGTGCTGGGCAAACAGAACAGGTTTTGCAGCCGTTTGAGCTAAGATTTTAAAATTATTCACATAATGAAAACCTATACTTTGTCTCAGGCGAGTTTCCCATTCAAATGCATGTAACAGTGAGAAACGCATTGTCTTGGCGAAATAAAGCGTTTTTGAACAACTTCATATAAATCGCTGTAACTTTTGATAGAAGACTCAGACAAACATGTTTATGGCTTTATCTTATAGAACTCAATATCCCCGTGCTGGGCAAACAGGTTTTGCAGCCGTTTGAGCTAAGATTTTAAAATTATTCACATAATGAAAACCTATACTTTGTCTCAGGCGAGTTTCCCATTCAAATGCATGTAACAGTGAGAAACGCATTGTCTTGGCGAAATAAAGCGTTTTTGAACAACTTCATATAAATCGCTGTAACTTTTGATAGAAGACTCAGACAAACATGTTTATGGCTTTATCTTATAGAACTCAATATCCCCGTGCTGGGCAAACAGAACAGGTTTTGCAGCCGTTTGAGCTAAGATTTTAAAATTATTCACATAATGAAAACCTATACTTTGTCTCAGGCGAGTTTCCCATTCAAATGCATGTAACAGTGAGAAACACACTGTCTTGGCGAAATAAAGCGTCTTTGTACAACTTCATATAAATCGCTGTAACCTTTGATAGAAGACTCAGACAAACATGTTTATGGCTTTATCTTATAGAACTCAATATCCCCGTGCTGGGCAAACAGGTTTTGCAGCCGTTTGAGCTAAGACTTTAAAATTATTCACATATTGAAAACCTATACTTTGTCTCAGGCGAGTTTCCCATTCAAATGCATGTAACAGTGAGAAACGCATTGTCTTGGCGAAATAAAGCGTTTTTGAACAACTTCATATAAATCGCTGTAACTTTTGATAGAAGACTCAGACAAACATGTTTATGGCTTTATCTTATAGAACTCAATATCCCCGTGCTGGGCAAACAGAACAGGTTTTGCAGCCGTTTGAGCTAAGATTTTAAAATTATTCACATAATGAAAACCTATACTTTGTCTCAGGCGAGTTTCCCATTCAAATGCATGTAACAGTGAGAAACGCATTGTCTTGGCGAAATAAAGCGTTTTTGAACAACTTCATATAAATCGCTGTAACTTTTGATAGAAGACTCAGACAAACATGTTTATGGCTTTATCTTATAGAACTCAATATCCCCGTGCTGGGCAAACAGGTTTTGCAGCCGTTTGAGCTAAGATTTTAAAATTATTCACATAATGAAAACCTATACTTTGTCTCAGGCGAGTTTCCCATTCAAATGCATGTAACAGTGAGAAACACACTGTCTTGGCGAAATAAAGCGTTTTTGTACAACTTCATATAAATCGCTGTAACCTTTGATAGAAGACTCAGACAAACATGTTTATGGCTTTATCTTATAGAACTCAATATCCCCGTGCTGGGCAAACAGGTTTTGCAGCCGTTTGAGCTAAGATTTTAAAATTATTCACATAATGAAAACCTATACTTTGTCTCAGGCGAGTTTCCCATTCAAATGCATGTAACAGTGAGAAACACACTGTCTTGGCGAAATAAAGCGTTTTTGTACAACTTCATATAAATCGCTGTAACTTTTGATAGAAGACTCAGACAAACATGTTTATGGCTTTATCTTATAGAACTCAATATCCCCGTGCTGGGCAAACAGGTTTTGCAGCCGTTTGAGCTAAGATTTTAAAATTATTCACATAATGAAAACCTATACTTTGTCTCAGGCGAGTTTCCCATTCAAATGCATGTAACAGTGAGAAACGCATTGTCTTGGCGAAATAAAGCGTTTTTGAACAACTTCATATAAATCGCTGTAACTTTTGATAGAAGACTCAGACAAACATGTTTATGGCTTTATCTTATAGAACTCAATATCCCCGTGCTGGGCAAACAGGTTTTGCAGCCGTTTGAGCTAAGATTTTAAAATTATTCACATAATGAAAACCTATACTTTGTCTCAGGCGAGTTTCCCATTCAAATGCATGTAACAGTGAGAAACACACTGTCTTGGCGAAATAAAGCGTTTTTGTACAACTTCATATAAATCGCTGTAACCTTTGATAGAAGACTCAGACAAACATGTTTATGGCTTTATCTTATAGAACTCAATATCCCCGTGCTGGGCAAACAGGTTTTGCAGCCGTTTGAGCTAAGATTTTAAAATTATTCACATAATGAAAACCTATACTTTGTCTCAGGCGAGTTTCCCATTCAAATGCATGTAACAGTGAGAAACGCATTGTCTTGGCGAAATAAAGCGTTTTTGAACAACTTCATATAAATCGCTGTAACTTTTGATAGAAGACTCAGACAAACATGTTTATGGCTTTATCTTATAGAACTCAATATCCCCGTGCTGGGCAAACAGGTTTTGCAGCCGTTTGAGCTAAGATTTTAAAATTATTCACATAATGAAAACCTATACTTTGTCTCAGGCGAGTTTCCCATTCAAATGCATGTAACAGTGAGAAACGCATTGTCTTGGCGAAATAAAGCGTTTTTGAACAACTTCATATAAATCGCTGTAACTTTTGATAGAAGACTCAGACAAACATGTTTATGGCTTTATCTTATAGAACTCAATATCCCCGTGCTGGGCAAACAGAACAGGTTTTGCAGCCGTTTGAGCTAAGATTTTAAAATTATTCACATAATGAAAACCTATACTTTGTCTCAGGCGAGTTTCCCATTCAAATGCATGTAACAGTGAGAAACGCATTGTCTTGGCGAAATAAAGCGTTTTTGAACAACTTCATATAAATCGCTGTAACTTTTGATAGAAGACTCAGACAAACATGTTTATGGCTTTATCTTATAGAACTCAATATCCCCGTGCTGGGCAAACAGGTTTTGCAGCCGTTTGAGCTAAGATTTTAAAATTATTCACATAATGAAAACCTATACTTTGTCTCAGGCGAGTTTCCCATTCAAATGCATGTAACAGTGAGAAACGCATTGTCTTGGCGAAATAAAGCGTTTTTGAACAACTTCATATAAATCGCTGTAACTTTTGATAGAAGACTCAGACAAACATGTTTATGGCTTTATCTTATAGAACTCAATATCCCCGTGCTGGGCAAACAGAACAGGTTTTGCAGCCGTTTGAGCTAAGATTTTAAAATTATTCACATAATGAAAACCTATACTTTGTCTCAGGCGAGTTTCCCATTCAAATGCATGTAACAGTGAGAAACACACTGTCTTGGCGAAATAAAGCGTTTTTGTACAACTTCATATAAATCGCTGTAACCTTTGATAGAAGACTCAGACAAACATGTTTATGGCTTTATCTTATAGAACTCAATATCCCCGTGCTGGGCAAACAGGTTTTGCAGCCGTTTGAGCTAAGATTTTAAAATTATTCACATAATGAAAACCTATACTTTGTCTCAGGCGAGTTTCCCATTCAAATGCATGTAACAGTGAGAAACGCATTGTCTTGGCGAAATAAAGCGTTTTTGAACAACTTCATATAAATCGCTGTAACTTTTGATAGAAGACTCAGACAAACATGTTTATGGCTTTATCTTATAGAACTCAATATCCCCGTGCTGGGCAAACAGAACAGGTTTTGCAGCCGTTTGAGCTAAGATTTTAAAATTATTCACATAATGAAAACCTATACTTTGTCTCAGGCGAGTTTCCCATTCAAATGCATGTAACAGTGAGAAACACACTGTCTTGGCGAAATAAAGCGTTTTTGTACAACTTCATATAAATCGCTGTAACCTTTGATAGAAGACTCAGACAAACATGTTTATGGCTTTATCTTATAGAACTCAATATCCCCGTGCTGGGCAAACAGGTTTTGCAGCCGTTTGAGCTAAGATTTTAAAATTATTCACATAATGAAAACCTATACTTTGTCTCAGGCGAGTTTCCCATTCAAATGCATGTAACAGTGAGAAACACACTGTCTTGGCGAAATAAAGCGTTTTTGAACAACTTCATATAAATCGCTGTAACCTTTGATAGAAGACTCAGACAAACATGTTTATGGCTTTATCTTATAGAACTCAATATCCCCGTGCTGGGCAAACAGGTTTTGCAGCCGTTTGAGCTAAGATTTTAAAATTATTCACATAATGAAAACCTATACTTTGTCTCAGGCGAGTTTCCCATTCAAATGCATGTAACAGTGAGAGAAACACTGTCTTGGCGAAATAAAGCGTTTTTGTACAACTTCATATAAATCGCTGTAACCTTTGATAGAAGACTCAGACAAACATGTTTATGGCTTTATCTTATAGAACTCAATATCCCCGTGCTGGGCAAACAGGTTTTGCAGCCGTTTGAGCTAAGATTTTAAAATTATTCACATAATGAAAACCTATACTTTGTCTCAGGCGAGTTTCCCATTCAAATGCATGTAACAGTGAGAAACGCATTGTCTTGGCGAAATAAAGCGTTTTTGAACAACTTCATATAAATCGCTGTAACTTTTGATAGAAGACTCAGACAAACATGTTTATGGCTTTATCTTATAGAACTCAATATCCCCGTGCTGGGCAAACAGAACAGGTTTTGCAGCCGTTTGAGCTAAGATTTTAAAATTATTCACATAATGAAAACCTATACTTTGTCTCAGGCGAGTTTCCCATTCAAATGCATGTAACAGTGAGAAACACACTGTCTTGGCGAAATAAAGCGTTTTTGTACAACTTCATATAAATCGCTGTAACCTTTGATAGAAGACTCAGACAAACATGTTTATGGCTTTATCTTATAGAACTCAATATCCCCGTGCTGGGCAAACAGGTTTTGCAGCCGTTTGAGCTAAGATTTTAAAATTATTCACATAATGAAAACCTATACTTTGTCTCAGGCGAGTTTCCCATTCAAATGCATGTAACAGTGAGAAACACACTGTCTTGGCGAAATAAAGCGTTTTTGTACAACTTCATATAAATCGCTGTAACCTTTGATAGAAGACTCAGACAAACATGTTTATGGCTTTATCTTATAGAACTCAATATCCCCGTGCTGGGCAAACAGGTTTTGCAGCCGTTTGAGCTAAGATTTTAAAATTATTCACATAATGAAAACCTATACTTTGTCTCAGGCGAGTTTCCCATTCAAATGCATGTAACAGTGAGAAACGCATTGTCTTGGCGAAATAAAGCGTTTTTGAACAACTTCATATAAATCGCTGTAACTTTTGATAGAAGACTCAGACAAACATGTTTATGGCTTTATCTTATAGAACTCAATATCCCCGTGCTGGGCAAACAGGTTTTGCAGCCGTTTGAGCTAAGATTTTAAAATTATTCACATAATGAAAACCTATAGTTTGTCTCAGGCGAGTTTCCCATTCAAATGCATGTAACAGTGAGAAACGCATTGTCTTGGCGAAATAAAGCGTTTTTGAACAACTTCATATAAATCGCTGTAACTTTTGATAGAAGACTCAGACAAACATGTTTATGGCTTTATCTTATAGAACTCAATATCCCCGTGCTGGGCAAACAGAACAGGTTTTGCAGCCGTTTGAGCTAAGATTTTAAAATTATTCACATAATGAAAACCTATACTTTGTCTCAGGCGAGTTTCCCATTCAAATGCATGTAACAGTGAGAAACGCATTGTCTTGGCGAAATAAAGCGTTTTTGAACAACTTCATATAAATCGCTGTAACTTTTGATAGAAGACTCAGACAAACATGTTTATGGCTTTATCTTATAGAACTCAATATCCCCGTGCTGGGCAAACAGGTTTTGCAGCCGTTTGAGCTAAGATTTTAAAATTATTCACATAATGAAAACCTATACTTTGTCTCAGGCGAGTTTCCCATTCAAATGCATGTAACAGTGAGAAACGCATTGTCTTGGCGAAATAAAGCGTTTTTGAACAACTTCATATAAATCGCTGTAACTTTTGATAGAAGACTCAGACAAACATGTTTATGGCTTTATCTTATAGAACTCAATATCCCCGTGCTGGGCAAACAGAACAGGTTTTGCAGCCGTTTGAGCTAAGATTTTAAAATTATTCACATAATGAAAACCTATACTTTGTCTCAGGCGAGTTTCCCATTCAAATGCATGTAACAGTGAGAAACACACTGTCTTGGCGAAATAAAGCGTTTTTGTACAACTTCATATAAATCGCTGTAACCTTTGATAGAAGACTCAGACAAACATGTTTATGGCTTTATCTTATAGAACTCAATATCCCCGTGCTGGGCAAACAGGTTTTGCAGCCGTTTGAGCTAAGATTTTAAAATTATTCACATAATGAAAACCTATACTTTGTCTCAGGCGAGTTTCCCATTCAAATGCATGTAACAGTGAGAAACACACTGTCTTGGCGAAATAAAGCGTTTTTGTACAACTTCATATAAATCGCTGTAACCTTTGATAGAAGACTCAGACAAACATGTTTATGGCTTTATCTTATAGAACTCAATATCCCCGTGCTGGGCAAACAGGTTTTGCAGCCGTTTGAGCTAAGATTTTAAAATTATTCACATAATGAAAACCTATACTTTGTCTCAGGCGAGTTTCCCATTCAAATGCATGTAACAGTGAGAAACGCATTGTCTTGGCGAAATAAAGCGTTTTTGAACAACTTCATATAAATCGCTGTAACTTTTGATAGAAGACTCAGACAAACATGTTTATGGCTTTATCTTATAGAACTCAATATCCCCGTGCTGGGCAAACAGGTTTTGCAGCCGTTTGAGCTAAGATTTTAAAATTATTCACATAATGAAAACCTATACTTTGTCTCAGGCGAGTTTCCCATTCAAATGCATGTAACAGTGAGAAACGCATTGTCTTGGCGAAATAAAGCGTTTTTGAACAACTTCATATAAATCGCTGTAACTTTTGATAGAAGACTCAGACAAACATGTTTATGGCTTTATCTTATAGAACTCAATATCCCCGTGCTGGGCAAACAGAACAGGTTTTGCAGCCGTTTGAGCTAAGATTTTAAAATTATTCACATAATGAAAACCTATACTTTGTCTCAGGCGAGTTTCCCATTCAAATGCATGTAACAGTGAGAAACGCATTGTCTTGGCGAAATAAAGCGTTTTTGAACAACTTCATATAAATCGCTGTAACTTTTGATAGAAGACTCAGACAAACATGTTTATGGCTTTATCTTATAGAACTCAATATCCCCGTGCTGGGCAAACAGAACAGGTTTTGCAGCCGTTTGAGCTAAGATTTTAAAATTATTCACATAATGAAAACCTATACTTTGTCTCAGGCGAGTTTCCCATTCAAATGCATGTAACAGTGAGAAACACACTGTCTTGGCGAAATAAAGCGTTTTTGTACAACTTCATATAAATCGCTGTAACCTTTGATAGAAGACTCAGACAAACATGTTTATGGCTTTATCTTATAGAACTCAATATCCCCGTGCTGGGCAAACAGGTTTTGCAGCCGTTTGAGCTAAGATTTTAAAATTATTCACATAATGAAAACCTATACTTTGTCTCAGGCGAGTTTCCCATTCAAATGCATGTAACAGTGAGAAACGCATTGTCTTGGCGAAATAAAGCGTTTTTGAACAACTTCATATAAATCGCTGTAACTTTTGATAGAAGACTCAGACAAACATGTTTATGGCTTTATCTTATAGAACTCAATATCCCCGTGCTGGGCAAACAGAACAGGTTTTGCAGCCGTTTGAGCTAAGATTTTAAAATTATTCACATAATGAAAACCTATACTTTGTCTCAGGCGAGTTTCCCATTCAAATGCATGTAACAGTGAGAAACACACTGTCTTGGCGAAATAAAGCGTTTTTGAACAACTTCATATAAATCGCTGTAACCTTTGATAGAAGACTCAGACAAACATGTTTATGGCTTTATCTTATAGAACTCAATATCCCCGTGCTGGGCAAACAGGTTTTGCAGCCGTTTGAGCTAAGATTTTAAAATTATTCACATAATGAAAACCTATACTTTGTCTCAGGCGAGTTTCCCATTCAAATGCATGTAACAGTGAGAGAAACACTGTCTTGGCGAAATAAAGCGTTTTTGTACAACTTCATATAAATCGCTGTAACCTTTGATAGAAGACTCAGACAAACATGTTTATGGCTTTATCTTATAGAACTCAATATCCCCGTGCTGGGCAAACAGGTTTTGCAGCCGTTTGAGCTAAGACTTTAAAATTATTCACATATTGAAAACCTATACTTTGTCTCAGGCGAGTTTCCCATTCAAATGCATGTAACAGTGAGAAACGCATTGTCTTGGCGAAATAAAGCGTTTTTGAACAACTTCATATAAATCGCTGTAACTTTTGATAGAAGACTCAGACAAACATGTTTATGGCTTTATCTTATAGAACTCAATATCCCCGTGCTGGGCAAACAGAACAGGTTTTGCAGCCGTTTGAGCTAAGATTTTAAAATTATTCACATAATGAAAACCTATACTTTGTCTCAGGCGAGTTTCCCATTCAAATGCATGTAACAGTGAGAAACGCATTGTCTTGGCGAAATAAAGCGTTTTTGAACAACTTCATATAAATCGCTGTAACTTTTGATAGAAGACTCAGACAAACATGTTTATGGCTTTATCTTATAGAACTCAATATCCCCGTGCTGGGCAAACAGGTTTTGCAGCCGTTTGAGCTAAGATTTTAAAATTATTCACATAATGAAAACCTATACTTTGTCTCAGGCGAGTTTCCCATTCAAATGCATGTAACAGTGAGAAACACACTGTCTTGGCGAAATAAAGTGTTTTTGTACAACTTCATATAAATCGCTGTAACCTTTGATAGAAGACTCAGACAAACATGTTTATGGCTTTATCTTATAGAACTCAATATCCCCGTGCTGGGCAAACAGGTTTTGCAGCCGTTTGAGCTAAGATTTTAAAATTATTCACATAATGAAAACCTATACTTTGTCTCAGGCGAGTTTCCCATTCAAATGCATGTAACAGTGAGAAACGCATTGTCTTGGCGAAATAAAGCGTTTTTGAACAACTTCATATAAATCGCTGTAACTTTTGATAGAAGACTCAGACAAACATGTTTATGGCTTTATCTTATAGAACTCAATATCCCCGTGCTGGGCAAACAGAACAGGTTTTGCAGCCGTTTGAGCTAAGATTTTAAAATTATTCACATAATGAAAACCTATACTTTGTCTCAGGCGAGTTTCCCATTCAAATGCATGTAACAGTGAGAAACACACTGTCTTGGCGAAATAAAGCGTTTTTGTACAACTTCATATAAATCGCTGTAACCTTTGATAGAAGACTCAGACAAACATGTTTATGGCTTTATCTTATAGAACTCAATATCCCCGTGCTGGGCAAACAGGTTTTGCAGCCGTTTGAGCTAAGATTTTAAAATTATTCACATAATGAAAACCTATACTTTGTCTCAGGCGAGTTTCCCATTCAAATGCATGTAACAGTGAGAAACACACTGTCTTGGCGAAATAAAGCGTTTTTGAACAACTTCATATAAATCGCTGTAACCTTTGATAGAAGACTCAGACAAACATGTTTATGGCTTTATCTTATAGAACTCAATATCCCCGTGCTGGGCAAACAGGTTTTGCAGCCGTTTGAGCTAAGATTTTAAAATTATTCACATAATGAAAACCTATACTTTGTCTCAGGCGAGTTTCCCATTCAAATGCATGTAACAGTGAGAGAAACACTGTCTTGGCGAAATAAAGCGTTTTTGTACAACTTCATATAAATCGCTGTAACCTTTGATAGAAGACTCAGACAAACATGTTTATGGCTTTATCTTATAGAACTCAATATCCCCGTGCTGGGCAAACAGAACAGGTTTTGCAGCCGTTTGAGCTAAGATTTTAAAATTATTCACATAATGAAAACCTATACTTTGTCTCAGGCGAGTTTCCCATTCAAATGCATGTAACAGTGAGAAACGCATTGTCTTGGCGAAATAAAGCGTTTTTGAACAACTTCATATAAATCGCTGTAACTTTTGATAGAAGACTCAGACAAACATGTTTATGGCTTTATCTTATAGAACTCAATATCCCCGTGCTGGGCAAACAGGTTTTGCAGCCGTTTGAGCTAAGATTTTAAAATTATTCACATAATGAAAACCTATACTTTGTCTCAGGCGAGTTTCCCATTCAAATGCATGTAACAGTGAGAAACACACTGTCTTGGCGAAATAAAGTGTTTTTGTACAACTTCATATAAATCGCTGTAACCTTTGATAGAAGACTCAGACAAACATGTTTATGGCTTTATCTTATAGAACTCAATATCCCCGTGCTGGGCAAACAGGTTTTGCAGCCGTTTGAGCTAAGATTTTAAAATTATTCACATAATGAAAACCTATACTTTGTCTCAGGCGAGTTTCCCATTCAAATGCATGTAACAGTGAGAAACGCATTGTCTTGGCGAAATAAAGCGTTTTTGAACAACTTCATATAAATCGCTGTAACTTTTGATAGAAGACTCAGACAAACATGTTTATGGCTTTATCTTATAGAACTCAATATCCCCGTGCTGGGCAAACAGAACAGGTTTTGCAGCCGTTTGAGCTAAGATTTTAAAATTATTCACATAATGAAAACCTATACTTTGTCTCAGGCGAGTTTCCCATTCAAATGCATGTAACAGTGAGAAACACACTGTCTTGGCGAAATAAAGCGTTTTTGTACAACTTCATATAAATCGCTGTAACCTTTGATAGAAGACTCAGACAAACATGTTTATGGCTTTATCTTATAGAACTCAATATCCCCGTGCTGGGCAAACAGGTTTTGCAGCCGTTTGAGCTAAGATTTTAAAATTATTCACATAATGAAAACCTATACTTTGTCTCAGGCGAGTTTCCCATTCAAATGCATGTAACAGTGAGAAACGCATTGTCTTGGCGAAATAAAGCGTTTTTGAACAACTTCATATAAATCGCTGTAACTTTTGATAGAAGACTCAGACAAACATGTTTATGGCTTTATCTTATAGAACTCAATATCCCCGTGCTGGGCAAACAGAACAGGTTTTGCAGCCGTTTGAGCTAAGATTTTAAAATTATTCACATAATGAAAACCTATACTTTGTCTCAGGCGAGTTTCCCATTCAAATGCATGTAACAGTGAGAAACACACTGTCTTGGCGAAATAAAGCGTTTTTGTACAACTTCATATAAATCGCTGTAACCTTTGATAGAAGACTCAGACAAACATGTTTATGGCTTTATCTTATAGAACTCAATATCCCCGTGCTGGGCAAACAGGTTTTGCAGCCGTTTGAGCTAAGATTTTAAAATTATTCACATAATGAAAACCTATACTTTGTCTCAGGCGAGTTTCCCATTCAAATGCATGTAACAGTGAGAAACACACTGTCTTGGCGAAATAAAGCGTTTTTGAACAACTTCATATAAATCGCTGTAACCTTTGATAGAAGACTCAGACAAACATGTTTATGGCTTTATCTTATAGAACTCAATATCCCCGTGCTGGGCAAACAGGTTTTGCAGCCGTTTGAGCTAAGATTTTAAAATTATTCACATAATGAAAACCTATACTTTGTCTCAGGCGAGTTTCCCATTCAAATGCATGTAACAGTGAGAGAAACACTGTCTTGGCGAAATAAAGCGTTTTTGTACAACTTCATATAAATCGCTGTAACCTTTGATAGAAGACTCAGACAAACATGTTTATGGCTTTATCTTATAGAACTCAATATCCCCGTGCTGGGCAAACAGGTTTTGCAGCCGTTTGAGCTAAGACTTTAAAATTATTCACATATTGAAAACCTATACTTTGTCTCAGGCGAGTTTCCCATTCAAATGCATGTAACAGTGAGAAACGCATTGTCTTGGCGAAATAAAGCGTTTTTGAACAACTTCATATAAATCGCTGTAACTTTTGATAGAAGACTCAGACAAACATGTTTATGGCTTTATCTTATAGAACTCAATATCCCCGTGCTGGGCAAACAGAACAGGTTTTGCAGCCGTTTGAGCTAAGATTTTAAAATTATTCACATAATGAAAACCTATACTTTGTCTCAGGCGAGTTTCCCATTCAAATGCATGTAACAGTGAGAAACACACTGTCTTGGCGAAATAAAGTGTTTTTGTACAACTTCATATAAATCGCTGTAACCTTTGATAGAAGACTCAGACAAACATGTTTATGGCTTTATCTTATAGAACTCAATATCCCCGTGCTGGGCAAACAGGTTTTGCAGCCGTTTGAGCTAAGATTTTAAAATTATTCACATAATGAAAACCTATACTTTGTCTCAGGCGAGTTTCCCATTCAAATGCATGTAACAGTGAGAAACGCATTGTCTTGGCGAAATAAAGCGTTTTTGAACAACTTCATATAAATCGCTGTAACTTTTGATAGAAGACTCAGACAAACATGTTTATGGCTTTATCTTATAGAACTCAATATCCCCGTGCTGGGCAAACAGAACAGGTTTTGCAGCCGTTTGAGCTAAGATTTTAAAATTATTCACATAATGAAAACCTATACTTTGTCTCAGGCGAGTTTCCCATTCAAATGCATGTAACAGTGAGAAACACACTGTCTTGGCGAAATAAAGCGTTTTTGTACAACTTCATATAAATCGCTGTAACCTTTGATAGAAGACTCAGACAAACATGTTTATGGCTTTATCTTATAGAACTCAATATCCCCGTGCTGGGCAAACAGGTTTTGCAGCCGTTTGAGCTAAGATTTTAAAATTATTCACATAATGAAAACCTATACTTTGTCTCAGGCGAGTTTCCCATTCAAATGCATGTAACAGTGAGAAACACACTGTCTTGGCGAAATAAAGCGTTTTTGAACAACTTCATATAAATCGCTGTAACCTTTGATAGAAGACTCAGACAAACATGTTTATGGCTTTATCTTATAGAACTCAATATCCCCGTGCTGGGCAAACAGGTTTTGCAGCCGTTTGAGCTAAGATTTTAAAATTATTCACATAATGAAAACCTATACTTTGTCTCAGGCGAGTTTCCCATTCAAATGCATGTAACAGTGAGAGAAACACTGTCTTGGCGAAATAAAGCGTTTTTGTACAACTTCATATAAATCGCTGTAACCTTTGATAGAAGACTCAGACAAACATGTTTATGGCTTTATCTTATAGAACTCAATATCCCCGTGCTGGGCAAACAGGTTTTGCAGCCGTTTGAGCTAAGACTTTAAAATTATTCACATATTGAAAACCTATACTTTGTCTCAGGCGAGTTTCCCATTCAAATGCATGTAACAGTGAGAAACGCATTGTCTTGGCGAAATAAAGCGTTTTTGAACAACTTCATATAAATCGCTGTAACTTTTCATAGAAGACTCAGACAAACATGTTTATGGCTTTATCTTATAGAACTCAATATCCCCGTGCTGGGCAAACAGAACAGGTTTTGCAGCCGTTTGAGCTAAGATTTTAAAATTATTCACATAATGAAAACCTATACTTTGTCTCAGGCGAGTTTCCCATTCAAATGCATGTAACAGTGAGAAACGCATTGTCTTGGCGAAATAAAGCGTTTTTGAACAACTTCATATAAATCGCTGTAACTTTTGATAGAAGACTCAGACAAACATGTTTATGGCTTTATCTTATAGAACTCAATATCCCCGTGCTGGGCAAACAGGTTTTGCAGCCGTTTGAGCTAAGATTTTAAAATTATTCACATAATGAAAACCTATACTTTGTCTCAGGCGAGTTTCCCATTCAAATGCATGTAACAGTGAGAAACACACTGTCTTGGCGAAATAAAGTGTTTTTGTACAACTTCATATAAATCGCTGTAACCTTTGATAGAAGACTCAGACAAACATGTTTATGGCTTTATCTTATAGAACTCAATATCCCCGTGCTGGGCAAACAGGTTTTGCAGCCGTTTGAGCTAAGATTTTAAAATTATTCACATAATGAAAACCTATACTTTGTCTCAGGCGAGTTTCCCATTCAAATGCATGTAACAGTGAGAAACGCATTGTCTTGGCGAAATAAAGCGTTTTTGAACAACTTCATATAAATCGCTGTAACTTTTGATAGAAGACTCAGACAAACATGTTTATGGCTTTATCTTATAGAACTCAATATCCCCGTGCTGGGCAAACAGAACAGGTTTTGCAGCCGTTTGAGCTAAGATTTTAAAATTATTCACATAATGAAAACCTATACTTTGTCTCAGGCGAGTTTCCCATTCAAATGCATGTAACAGTGAGAAACACACTGTCTTGGCGAAATAAAGCGTTTTTGTACAACTTCATATAAATCGCTGTAACCTTTGATAGAAGACTCAGACAAACATGTTTATGGCTTTATCTTATAGAACTCAATATCCCCGTGCTGGGCAAACAGGTTTTGCAGCCATTTGAGCTAAGATTTTAAAATTATTCACATAATGAAAACCTATACTTTGTCTCAGGCGAGTTTCCCATTCAAATGCATGTAACAGTGAGAAACACACTGTCTTGGCGAAATAAAGCGTTTTTGTACAACTTCATATAAATCGCTGTAACCTTTGATAGAAGACTCAGACAAACATGTTTATGGCTTTATCTTATAGAACTCAATATCCCCGTGCTGGGCAAACAGGTTTTGCAGCCGTTTGAGCTAAGATTTTAAAATTATTCACATAATGAAAACCTATACTTTGTCTCAGGCGAGTTTCCCATTCAAATGCATGTAACAGTGAGAAACACACTGTCTTGGCGAAATAAAGCGTTTTTGTACAACTTCATATAAATCGCTGTAACCTTTGATAGAAGACTCAGACAAACATGTTTATGGCTTTATCTTATAGAACTCAATATCCCCGTGCTGGGCAAACAGGTTTTGCAGCCGTTTGAGCTAAGACTTTAAAATTATTCACATATTGAAAACCTATACTTTGTCTCAGGCGAGTTTCCCATTCAAATGCATGTAACAGTGAGAAACGCATTGTCTTGGCGAAATAAAGCGTTTTTGAACAACTTCATATAAATCGCTGTAACTTTTGATAGAAGACTCAGACAAACATGTTTATGGCTTTATCTTATAGAACTCAATATCCCCGTGCTGGGCAAACAGAACAGGTTTTGCAGCCGTTTGAGCTAAGATTTTAAAATTATTCACATAATGAAAACCTATACTTTGTCTCAGGCGAGTTTCCCATTCAAATGCATGTAACAGTGAGAAACGCATTGTCTTGGCGAAATAAAGCGTTTTTGAACAACTTCATATAAATCGCTGTAACTTTTGATAGAAGACTCAGACAAACATGTTTATGGCTTTATCTTATAGAACTCAATATCCCCGTGCTGGGCAAACAGGTTTTGCAGCCGTTTGAGCTAAGATTTTAAAATTATTCACATAATGAAAACCTATACTTTGTCTCAGGCGAGTTTCCCATTCAAATGCATGTAACAGTGAGAAACACACTGTCTTGGCGAAATAAAGCGTTTTTGAACAACTTCATATAAATCGCTGTAACCTTTGATAGAAGACTCAGACAAACATGTTTATGGCTTTATCTTATAGAACTCAATATCCCCGTGCTGGGCAAACAGGTTTTGCAGCCGTTTGAGCTAAGATTTTAAAATTATTCACATAATGAAAACCTATACTTTGTCTCAGGCGAGTTTCCCATTCAAATGCATGTAACAGTGAGAGAAACACTGTCTTGGCGAAATAAAGCGTTTTTGTACAACTTCATATAAATCGCTGTAACCTTTGATAGAAGACTCAGACAAACATGTTTATGGCTTTATCTTATAGAACTCAATATCCCCGTGCTGGGCAAACAGGTTTTGCAGCCGTTTGAGCTAAGACTTTAAAATTATTCACATATTGAAAACCTATACTTTGTCTCAGGCGAGTTTCCCATTCAAATGCATGTAACAGTGAGAAACGCATTGTCTTGGCGAAATAAAGCGTTTTTGAACAACTTCATATAAATCGCTGTAACTTTTCATAGAAGACTCAGACAAACATGTTTATGGCTTTATCTTATAGAACTCAATATCCCCGTGCTGGGCAAACAGAACAGGTTTTGCAGCCGTTTGAGCTAAGATTTTAAAATTATTCACATAATGAAAACCTATACTTTGTCTCAGGCGAGTTTCCCATTCAAATGCATGTAACAGTGAGAAACGCATTGTCTTGGCGAAATAAAGCGTTTTTGAACAACTTCATATAAATCGCTGTAACTTTTGATAGAAGACTCAGACAAACATGTTTATGGCTTTATCTTATAGAACTCAATATCCCCGTGCTGGGCAAACAGGTTTTGCAGCCGTTTGAGCTAAGATTTTAAAATTATTCACATAATGAAAACCTATACTTTGTCTCAGGCGAGTTTCCCATTCAAATGCATGTAACAGTGAGAAACACACTGTCTTGGCGAAATAAAGTGTTTTTGTACAACTTCATATAAATCGCTGTAACCTTTGATAGAAGACTCAGACAAACATGTTTATGGCTTTATCTTATAGAACTCAATATCCCCGTGCTGGGCAAACAGGTTTTGCAGCCGTTTGAGCTAAGATTTTAAAATTATTCACATAATGAAAACCTATACTTTGTCTCAGGCGAGTTTCCCATTCAAATGCATGTAACAGTGAGAAACGCATTGTCTTGGCGAAATAAAGCGTTTTTGAACAACTTCATATAAATCGCTGTAACTTTTGATAGAAGACTCAGACAAACATGTTTATGGCTTTATCTTATAGAACTCAATATCCCCGTGCTGGGCAAACAGAACAGGTTTTGCAGCCGTTTGAGCTAAGATTTTAAAATTATTCACATAATGAAAACCTATACTTTGTCTCAGGCGAGTTTCCCATTCAAATGCATGTAACAGTGAGAAACACACTGTCTTGGCGAAATAAAGCGTTTTTGTACAACTTCATATAAATCGCTGTAACCTTTGATAGAAGACTCAGACAAACATGTTTATGGCTTTATCTTATAGAACTCAATATCCCCGTGCTGGGCAAACAGGTTTTGCAGCCATTTGAGCTAAGATTTTAAAATTATTCACATAATGAAAACCTATACTTTGTCTCAGGCGAGTTTCCCATTCAAATGCATGTAACAGTGAGAAACACACTGTCTTGGCGAAATAAAGCGTTTTTGTACAACTTCATATAAATCGCTGTAACCTTTGATAGAAGACTCAGACAAACATGTTTATGGCTTTATCTTATAGAACTCAATATCCCCGTGCTGGGCAAACAGGTTTTGCAGCCGTTTGAGCTAAGATTTTAAAATTATTCACATAATGAAAACCTATACTTTGTCTCAGGCGAGTTTCCCATTCAAATGCATGTAACAGTGAGAAACACACTGTCTTGGCGAAATAAAGCGTTTTTGTACAACTTCATATAAATCGCTGTAACCTTTGATAGAAGACTCAGACAAACATGTTTATGGCTTTATCTTATAGAACTCAATATCCCCGTGCTGGGCAAACAGGTTTTGCAGCCGTTTGAGCTAAGACTTTAAAATTATTCACATATTGAAAACCTATACTTTGTCTCAGGCGAGTTTCCCATTCAAATGCATGTAACAGTGAGAAACGCATTGTCTTGGCGAAATAAAGCGTTTTTGAACAACTTCATATAAATCGCTGTAACTTTTGATAGAAGACTCAGACAAACATGTTTATGGCTTTATCTTATAGAACTCAATATCCCCGTGCTGGGCAAACAGAACAGGTTTTGCAGCCGTTTGAGCTAAGATTTTAAAATTATTCACATAATGAAAACCTATACTTTGTCTCAGGCGAGTTTCCCATTCAAATGCATGTAACAGTGAGAAACGCATTGTCTTGGCGAAATAAAGCGTTTTTGAACAACTTCATATAAATCGCTGTAACTTTTGATAGAAGACTCAGACAAACATGTTTATGGCTTTATCTTATAGAACTCAATATCCCCGTGCTGGGCAAACAGGTTTTGCAGCCGTTTGAGCTAAGATTTTAAAATTATTCACATAATGAAAACCTATACTTTGTCTCAGGCGAGTTTCCCATTCAAATGCATGTAACAGTGAGAAACACACTGTCTTGGCGAAATAAAGCGTTTTTGAACAACTTCATATAAATCGCTGTAACCTTTGATAGAAGACTCAGACAAACATGTTTATGGCTTTATCTTATAGAACTCAATATCCCCGTGCTGGGCAAACAGAACAGGTTTTGCAGCCGTTTGAGCTAAGATTTTAAAATTATTCACATAATGAAAACCTATACTTTGTCTCAGGCGAGTTTCCCATTCAAATGCATGTAACAGTGAGAAACGCATTGTCTTGGCGAAATAAAGCGTTTTTGAACAACTTCATATAAATCGCTGTAACTTTTGATAGAAGACTCAGACAAACATGTTTATGGCTTTATCTTATAGAACTCAATATCCCCGTGCTGGGCAAACAGAACAGGTTTTGCAGCCGTTTGAGCTAAGATTTTAAAATTATTCACATAATGAAAACCTATACTTTGTCTCAGGCGAGTTTCCCATTCAAATGCATGTAACAGTGAGAAACGAATTGTCTTGGCGAAATAAAGCGTTTTTGTACAACTTCATATAAATCGCTGTAACCTTTGATAGAAGACTCAGACAAACATGTTTATGGCTTTATCTTATAGAACTCAATATCCCCGTGCTGGGCAAACAGGTTTTGCAGCCGTTTGAGCTAAGATTTTAAAATTATTCACATAATGAAAACCTATACTTTGTCTCAGGCGAGTTTCCCATTCAAATGCATGTAACAGTGAGAAACGCATTGTCTTGGCGAAATAAAGCGTTTTTGAACAACTTCATATAAATCGCTGTAACTTTTGATAGAAGACTCAGACAAACATGTTTATGGCTTTATCTTATAGAACTCAATATCCCCGTGCTGGGCAAACAGAACAGGTTTTGCAGCCGTTTGAGCTAAGATTTTAAAATTATTCACATAATGAAAACCTATACTTTGTCTCAGGCGAGTTTCCCATTCAAATGCATGTAACAGTGAGAAACACACTGTCTTGGCGAAATAAAGCGTTTTTGTACAACTTCATATAAATCGCTGTAACCTTTGATAGAAGACTCAGACAAACATGTTTATGGCTTTATCTTATAGAACTCAATATCCCCGTGCTGGGCAAACAGGTTTTGCAGCCGTTTGAGCTAAGATTTTAAAATTATTCACATAATGAAAACCTATACTTTGTCTCAGGCGAGTTTCCCATTCAAATGCATGTAACAGTGAGAAACACACTGTCTTGGCGAAATAAAGCGTTTTTGTACAACTTCATATAAATCGCTGTAACCTTTGATAGAAGACTCAGACAAACATGTTTATGGCTTTATCTTATAGAACTCAATATCCCCGTGCTGGGCAAACAGGTTTTGCAGCCGTTTGAGCTAAGATTTTAAAATTATTCACATAATGAAAACCTATACTTTGTCTCAGGCGAGTTTCCCATTCAAATGCATGTAACAGTGAGAAACGCATTGTCTTGGCGAAATAAAGCGTTTTTGAACAACTTCATATAAATCGCTGTAACTTTTGATAGAAGACTCAGACAAACATGTTTATGGCTTTATCTTATAGAACTCAATATCCCCGTGCTGGGCAAACAGAACAGGTTTTGCAGCCGTTTGAGCTAAGATTTTAAAATTATTCACATAATGAAAACCTATACTTTGTCTCAGGCGAGTTTCCCATTCAAATGCATGTAACAGTGAGAAACGCATTGTCTTGGCGAAATAAAGCGTTTTTGAACAACTTCATATAAATCGCTGTAACTTTTGATAGAAGACTCAGACAAACATGTTTATGGCTTTATCTTATAGAACTCAATATCCCCGTGCTGGGCAAACAGAACAGGTTTTGCAGCCGTTTGAGCTAAGATTTTAAAATTATTCACATAATGAAAACCTATACTTTGTCTCAGGCGAGTTTCCCATTCAAATGCATGTAACAGTGAGAAACACACTGTCTTGGCGAAATAAAGCGTTTTTGTACAACTTCATATAAATCGCTGTAACCTTTGATAGAAGACTCAGACAAACATGTTTATGGCTTTATCTTATAGAACTCAATATCCCCGTGCTGGGCAAACAGGTTTTGCAGCCGTTTGAGCTAAGATTTTAAAATTATTCACATAATGAAAACCTATACTTTGTCTCAGGCGAGTTTCCCATTCAAATGCATGTAACAGTGAGAAACACACTGTCTTGGCGAAATAAAGCGTTTTTGTACAACTTCATATAAATCGCTGTAACCTTTGATAGAAGACTCAGACAAACATGTTTATGGCTTTATCTTATAGAACTCAATATCCCCGTGCTGGGCAAACAGGTTTTGCAGCCGTTTGAGCTAAGATTTTAAAATTATTCACATAATGAAAACCTATACTTTGTCTCAGGCGAGTTTCCCATTCAAATGCATGTAACAGTGAGAAACGCATTGTCTTGGCGAAATAAAGCGTTTTTGAACAACTTCATATAAATCGCTGTAACTTTTGATAGAAGACTCAGACAAACTTGTTTATGGCTTTATCTTATAGAACTCAAGGTCCCCGTGCTGGGAAAACAGGTTTTGCAGCTGTTTGAGCTAAGATTTTAAAATTATTCACATAATGAAAACCTATACTTTCTCTCAGGCGAGTTTCCCATTCAAATGCATGTAACAGTGAGAAACGCACTGTCTTGGCGAAAGAAAGCGTTTTTGTACAACTTCATATAAATAGCGGTAACTTTTGATAGAAGACTCAGACAAACATGTTTATGGCTTTATCTTATAGAACTCAAGGTCCCCGTGCTGGGAAAACAGGTTTTGCAGCTGTTTGAGCTAAGATTTCCAAGTTATTTACATAATGAAAACCTATACTTTGTTTCGGTCGAGTTCCCCATTCAAATGCATGTAACAGTGAGAAACGCACTGTCTTGGCGAAAGAAAGCGTTTTTGTACAACTTCATATAAATAGCTGTAACTTTTGATAGAAGACTCAGACAAACATGTTTATGGCTTTATCTTATAGAACTCAAGGTCCCCGTGCTGGGAAAACAGGTTTTGCAGCTGTTTGAGCTAAGATATCCAAGTTATTTACATAATGAAAACCTATACTTTGTTTCGGTCAAGTTCCCCATTCAAATGCATGTAACAGTGAGAAACGCACTGTCTTGGCGAAAGAAAGCGTTTTTGTACAACTTCATATAAATCGCTGTAACTTTTGATAGAAGACTCAGACAAACATGTTTATGGCTTTATCTTATAGAACTCAAGGTCCCCGTGCTGGGAAAACAGGTTTTGCAGCTGTTTGAGCTAAGATATCCAAGTTATTTACATAATGAAAACCTATACTTTGTTTCGGTCGAGTTCCCCATTCAAATGCATGTAATCGTCAGAAACGCACTGTCTTGGCGAAATAAAGCGTTTTTGTACAACTTCATATAAATAGGTGTAGTTTTTGATAGAAGGCTCAGACACACATATGGCTTTATCTTGTAGACTTCAATATCCCCGTGCTGGGCAAACAGGTTTTGCAGCTGTGTGAGCTAAGATGTTAAAGTTATTCACATAATGAAAACCTATACTTTGTGTCGAGCGAGAACTCCATTCAAATGCATGTAACAGTGAAGAACGCACTGTCTTGACGAAATAAAGCGTTTTTGTACAACTTCATATAAATAGCTGTAACTTTTGATAGAAGACTCAGACAAACATGTTTATGGCTTTATCTTATAGAATTCAATATCCCCGTGCTGGACAAACAGGTTTTGAAGCTGTGTGAGCTAAGATTTTGAAGTTATTCACAAAATGAAAACTACTTTATGTCCGGCGAGAACTCCATTCAAATGCATGTAATAGCGAGAAAAGCGTTTCTCATGGTCTTCTTAAAGACAGCTGTAACTTTTGATAGAAGAATCAGAAATACATATTTATGGTTTTATCTTTTCTGACGCAACACAGGCCCTTGGGTAATGTGGAAGGCTAGCAGCACAGGCCCTTTTGTAATGTGGATAGTATCAGCCAGGACCACAGGCCCTGGTGTGGTGATGATGGCCTCACAGGAAGCACTGTCCCCGGTGTAATTTGGATGGCCTCAGCCAAGAACAGGCGAGATCTTGAACGCACACCTCCGGCAGAGCTTCAACAGCATTCAGAGGGAGACTGGGGACATTGAGTCCGAATGGTGAAATGTGGATTATATTGGCCAGCACCACAGGCTCTGGTGTAATGTGAATATCCTCAGCCAGTAGTAAAGGCCCTTGTGTTTTGTGGAACGCATCATCTAGCAACACAATCCCTGGTGAAATGTGGATGGCCTCATCCAGCACCACAGGCCCTGGTGAAATGTGGATGGTTTCGGACAGCACCACTTGCCCTGGTATAATGTGGATGGCATCAATGACTAGCACAGGCCCTGGTGAAATGTAGTTGGCCTAGGCCAGTAGCACAGGCTCTGTTGTTATGTGGATGGTAGAAGCCGGCATCACAGGCCCTGGTGTAATGTGGATGGCCTCAGCCAGTAGTACAGAAAGCTTGTATATTGTGGATCACATCAGAAAGCTACACAAGCCATGGTGTGGTGATGATGGCCTCACAGGAAGCACTGGAAGTGGTGTAATGTGGATGGCCTAAGCCAACAAATCTGGCACTGGTGAAATGTGGATGGTATTGGCCAGCACCAAAGGCCCAGGTGTAATGTGAATGTCCTCAGCCAAAACCACTGGCCCTGGTTTAATGTGGATGGAATCAACCAGTATCACAGGCCCTGGTGTGGTGAAGATGGCCTCACAGGGAATATTAGCCCTGGTGCAATGTGAATTGGCCTCAGCCAGCAACGCAGGCCCTGGTGTGGTGATGATGGCCTCACAGGAAGCACTGGAAGTGGTGTAATGTGGATGGTCTCATCCAGCAACACTGGCCCTGGTGTAAAGTGGATGGCATCAGCCAGTAGCACAGGCCTTTGTATATTGTGGATGGGATCAGCCACCAATACAGGCCTGGTGAAATGTACTTGGCCTCAGCCAAGACCACACACCCTGGTGTAATGTAAATGTCCTAAGCCAGTAGCAAAGGCCCTGGTGTAATGTGCATGACCTTAGCCAACACCACTGGCCCTGGTGAAATGTGCATGATATCGGTCAGCACCACAGGTCCAAGTGTAATGTGGATGGCATCAACGAGCAGCAGAGGCCCTGGTCGGGTGAAGATAGCCTCACAGGAAGCACTGTCCTTGGTGTAATGTGGATGGTAGAAGCCTGCATCACAGGCAGTGATGTAATGTGGATGGCCTCAGCCAAAAGCACAGACCCTGGTGTGGTGAAGATGGCCTCACAGGAAGCACTGTCCCTGGTGTAAAGTGTATGGCCTAAGCCAACAACAGTGGCCCTGGTGAAATGTGGATGGCATCAGCCAGTATCACAGGCCCTTGTGTTTTGTGGATGTCATCAGCCAGCAACACAAGCCCTGGGGAAATGTGGATGGTTTCGGACATCACCACAGGCCCAGGTGTAATGTGTATGGCATCAACGAGCAGCACAGGCCCTGATGTAATGTGGATGGCATCAGCCAGCAACGCTGGCCCTGGTGAAATGAGGATGGTATCAGCCATTATCACAGGCCCTTGTGTTTTGTGGATGTCATCAGCCAGCAACACAAGCCCTGGGGAAATGTGGATGGTTTCGGACATCACCACAGGCCCAGGGGTAATGTGGATGGCATCAACGAGCCTTGAGGTGAAGATGCCCTCACAGGAAGCACTGTCCCTGATGTAAAGTTTATGGCCTCAGCCAACAACAGTGGCCCTGGTGAAATATCGATGGTATTGGCCAGCACTACAGGCCCTGGTGTAATGTGAATGTCTTCAGCCAGTAGCAGAGGCCCTTGTGTATTGTGGATCGCATCAGCCAGCAACACAAGCCCTGGTGAAATGTGGATGGTATCAAAGAGCAGCACAGGCCCTGATGTGGTGATGATGGCATCACAGGAAGCATTGGCAGTGGTGTAATCTGGATGGCCTAAGCCAACAACACTGGCCCTGGTGAAATGTGGATGGTATTGGCCAGCACCACAGGCCCTGGTGTAATGTGAATGGAATCAACGAGTAGCACAGGCACTGGTGTAATGTGGATGGCCTCATCCAACAACACTGGCCCTGGTGAAATGTGGATGGTCTTGGCACAGGCCCTGGTGTAATGTGAATGTCCTCAGCCAACACCACTGGCCCTGGTGTAATGTGGATGGCATCAGCCAGTATCAAAGGCCCTTGTGTTTTGTGAATGTCATCAGCCAGCAACACAAGCCCTGGTGAAATGTGGATGGTTTCGGACAGCAAAACAGGCCCGGGTGTAATGTGGATGCAATCAATGAGTAGCACAGTCCCTGGTCAAATGTAGTTGTCCTCAGCCAGAAACGCAGGCCCTGGTGAAAGGAGGATGGTATAAGCCAGCAGCACAGGCCCTTGTGTGGTGAATATGGTCTCACAGGGAGCACTGGCCCAGGCTTAATGTGGATGGGATCAGCCAGTAGCACAGGCCTTTGTATATTGTGGATGGGATCAGCCACCAAGACAGGCACTGGTGAAATGTAGTTGGCCTCATCTAACAACACTGTCCTTGGTGAAATATGGATGGTTTTGGTCAGCATCACACCCTGGTGTAGTGTGAATGGCCTTTGCCAACACCACTGGCCGTGGTGAAATGTGTATGATATCCAGCACCACACGCCCAGGTTTAATGTGGTTGGCATCACCGAGAAGGAGAGGCCCTGGTGGCGTGAAGATTGCCTCAAGGGAAGCACTGTCCCTGGTGTAACTTATCCACATTACACCAGGATACATTACACCAGGCTTCTACCGGCCTGTGATACCGGTAGAAGCCGGCATCAAAGGCCCAGGTGTAATGTGGATGGCATCAACGAGCAGCAGAGGCCCTGGTTGGGTGAAGATGGCCTCACAGGAAGCACTGTCCCTGGTGTAATGTGGATGGTATTGGCCAGCACCACAGGCCCTGGTGTAATGTGAATCTCCTCGGCCAACACCACTGTTGGATGGCCCTGGTGAAATGTGGATGGTATCAACAAGTAGCACAGGCCCTGGTGTAATGTGGATGGCCTCATCCAGCACCACAGGCCCTGGTGTGTTGATGATGGCCTCAATGGAAGCACTGGCAGTGGTGTAATGTGGATGGCCTCAGCCAACAACACTGGCCCTGGTGAAATGTGAATGGAATCAACGAGTAGCACAGGCACTGGTGTAATGTGGATGGCCTCATCCAACAACACTGGCACTGGTGAAATGTGGATGGTATTGGCACAGGCCCTTTTGTAATGTGAATGTCCTCAGCCAACACCACTGGCCCTGGTGTAATGTGGATGGCATCAGCCAGTATCAAAGTCCCTGTTGTAATGTTGATGGCCTCATCTAACAACACTGTCCTTGGTGAAATATGGATGGTATTGGTCAGCATCACACACCCTGGTGTAGTGTGAATGGCCTTTGCCAACACCACTGGCCCTGGTGAAATGTGCATGATATCCAGCAGCACACGCCCAGGTTTAATGTGGTTGGCATCAACGAGAAGGAGAGGCCCTGGTGGAGTGAAGATTGCCTCAAGGGAAGCACTGTCCCTGGTGTAACTTATCCACATTACACCAGGATACATTACGCCAGGCTTCTACCGGCCTGTGATACCGGTAGAAGCCGGCATCAAAGGCCCAGGTGTAATGTGGATGGCATCAACGAGCAGCAGAGGCCCTGGTTGGGTGAAGATGGCCTCACAGGAAGCACTGTCCCTCGTGTAATGCGGATGGTAGAAGCCGGGATCACAAGCCCTGGTGTAATGTGGATGGCCTTACCCACAGCAAAGGCCCTGGTGTGGTGAAGATGGCCTCACTGTCCCTGGTGTAATGTGGATGGTAGAAGCCGGCATCACAGGCCCTGGTGTAATGTGGATGGCCTCATCCAACAACACTGGCCCTGGTGAAATGTGGATGGTATTTGCCGGCACCACAGGCCCTGGTGTAATGTGAATGTCCTCGGCCAACACCACTGTTGGATGGCCCTGGTGAAATGTGGATGGTATCAACAAGTAGCACAGGCCCTGGTGTAATGCGGATGGTAGAAGCCTGGATCACAAGCCCTGGTGTAATGTGGATGGCCTCAGTCCACAGCAAAGGCCCTGGTGTGGTGAAGATGGCCTCACTGTCCCTGGTGTGATGTGGATGGTAGAAGCCGGCATCACAGGCCCTGGTGTAATGTGGATGGCCTCATCCAACAACACTGGCCCTGGTGAAATGTGGATGGTATCAACAAGTACCACAGGCCCTGGTGTAATGTGGATTGCCTCATCCAGCACCACAGGCCCTGGTGTGTTGATGATGGCCTCAATGGAAGCACTGGCAGTGGTGTAATGTGGATGGCCTCATTCAACAACACAACCCCTGTGAAATGTGGATGGTTTCGGACATCACCACAGGACCGGGGGTAATGTGGATGGCATCAACGAGCAGCAAAGGCCCTGATGTAATGTGGATGGCATGAGCCAGCAACGCAGGGCCTGGTGAAATGAGAATGGCATCAGCCAGCAGCACAGGCCCTGGTGTGGTGAATATGGCCTCACAGGGAGCACTGGCCCAGGTGTAATGTGGATGGGATCAGCCAATAGCACTAGCCTTTGTATATTGTGGATGGGATCAGCCACCAAGACAGGCACTGGTGAAATGTATTTGGCCTCAGCCAGTAGAAAAGGCCCTGTTGTAATGTTGATGGCCTCATCTAACAACACTGTCCTTGGTGAAATATGGATGATATTGGTCAGCATCACACACCCTGGTGTAGTGTGAATGGCCTTTGCCAACACCACTGGCCCTGGTGAAATGTGCATGATATCCAGCACCACACGCCCAGGTTTAATGTGGTTGGCATCAACGAGAAGGAGAGGCCCTGGTGGCGTGAAGATTGCCTCAAGGGAAGCACTGTCCCTGGTGTAATTTATCCACATTACACCAGGATACATTACACCAGGCTTCTACCAGCCTGTGATACCGGTAGAAGCCGGCATCAAAGGCCCAGGTGCAATGTGGATGGCATCAACGAGCAGCAGAGGCCCTGGTTGGGTGAAGATGGCCTCACAGGAAGCACTGTCCCTGGTGTAATGTGGATTTTAGAAGCCGGGATCACAAGCCCTGGTGTAATGTGGTTGGCCTCAGCCCACAGCAAAGGCCCTGGTGTGGTGAAGATGGCCTCACTGTCCCTGGTGTAATGTGGATGTTAGAAGCCGGCATCACAGGCCCTGGTGTAATGTGGATTGCCTCATCCAACAACACTGTTGGATGGCCCTGGTGAAATGTAGATGGTATTAACAAGTAGCACAGGCCCTGGTGTAATGTGGATGGTCTCATCCAACAACACTGGCCCTGGTGAAATGTGGATGGTATTTGCCGGCACCACAGGCCCTGGTGTAATGTGAATGTCCTCGGCCAACACCACTGTTGGATGGCCCTGGTGAAATGTGGATGGTATCAACAAGTAGCACAGGCCCTGGTGTAATGCGGATGGTAGAAGCCTGGATCACAAGCCCTGGTGTAATGTGGATGGCCTCAGTCCACAGCAAAGGCCCTGGTGTGGTGAAGATGGCCTCACTGTCCCTGGTGTGATGTGGATGGTAGAAGCCGGCATCACAGGCCCTGGTGTAATGTGGATGGCCTCATCCAACAACACTGGCCCTGGTGAAATGTGGATGGTTTCGGACATCACCACAGGCCCGGGGGTAATGTGGATTGCATCAACGAGCAGCACAGGGCCTGATATAATGTGGATGGCATGGGCCAGCAACGCGGGGCCTGGTGAAATGAGGATGGTATCAGCCAGCAGCATAGGCCCTGGTGTGGTGAATATGGCCTCACAGGGAGCAATGTCTTCTGATGTAATGTCGATGGCCTCATCCAACAGTACAGTCCCTGGTGTGGTTAAGATGGCCTCACAGGAAGCCCTGTCCCTGGTGTAATGTGTATGGCCTCAGCCAACAACAGTGGCCCTGGTGAAATATGGATGGTACTGGTTAGCACCACACTCCCTGGTGTAATGTGAATGGCCTTAGCCAGTAGCACAGGCCCTTGTGTATTGTGGATCGCATCAGCCAGCAAGGCAGGCCCTGGTGAAATGAGGATGGCCTCAGCCAGCAACGCAGGCCCTGGTGTGGTGAGTATGGCCTCACAGGGAGCACTGGCCCTGGTGTAATGTGGATGGCATCAGCCAGTAGCACATGATCTGGTGTAATGTGGATGGCATGAGACAGCAACGCAGGCCCTGTTGCAATGTGGATGGCATCATCCAGTAGAACAGGCCTTTTTATATTGTGGATGAGATCAGCCACCAACACAGGCCCTGGTGAAATGTAGTTGACCTCAGCCATCACCACAGGCCGTGGTGAAATGTAAATGTCCTCACCCAGTAGGACAGGCCCTGTTGTAATATGGATGGCCTCAGCGAACAGCAAAGAACCTTGTGTGGTGAAGATCACCTCACAGGAAGCACTCTCCCTGGTGTAGAATGTACGGCCTCAGCCAACAACAGTGGCCCTGGTGAAATGTGGATGGTATTGGCCAGCACCAAAGGCCCTGGTGTAATGTGAATGTCTTCAGCCAGTAGCAGAGGCCCTTGTGTATTGTGGATCGCATCAGCCAGCAACACAAGCCCTGATGAAATGTGAATGGTATCAACGAGCAGCACAGGCCCTGATGTGGTGATGATGGCATCACAGGAAGCACTGGCAGTGGTGTAATGTGGATGGCCTCAGCCAGTAGGACAGGCCCTGTTGTAATATGGATGGCCTCAGCGAACAGCAAAGAACCTTGTGTGGTGAAGATCGCCTCACAGGAAGCACTCTCCCTGGTGTAGAATGTACGGCCTCAGCCAACAACAGTGGCCCTGGTGAAATGTGGATGGTATTGGCCAGCACCAAAGGCCCTGGTGTAATGTGAATGTCTTCAGCCAGTAGCAGAGGCCCTTGTGTATTGTGGATCGCATCAGCCAGCAACACAAGCCCTGATGAAATGTGAATGGTATCAACGAGCAGCACAGGCCCTGATGTGGTGATGATGGCATCACAGGAAGCACTGGCAGTGGTGTAATGTGGATGGCCTCAGCCAACAACACTGGCCCTGGTGAAATGTGGATTGTATTGGCCAGCACCACAGGCCCTGGTGTAATGTGAATGGAATCAACAAGTAGCACAGGCACTGGTGTAATGTGGATGGCCTCATCCAACAACACTGGCCCTGGTGAAATGTGGATGGTATTGGCACAGGCCCTGGTTAAATGTACTTGGCCTCAGCCAAGACCACACACCCTGGTGTAATGTAAATGTCCTAAGCAAAGGACCTGGTGTAATGTGAACGGCCTTAGCCAACACCACTTGCCCTTTTGAAATGTGCATGATATCGGTCAGAACCACAGGCCCTGGTGTAATGTGGATGGCATCAACGAACAGCAGAGGCCCTGGTCTTGTGAAGATGGCCTCACAGGAAGCACTGTCCTTGGTGTAATGTGGATGGTAGAAGCTGGCATCACAGGCAGTGATGTAATGTGGATGGCCTCAGCCAAAAGCACAGACCCTGGTGTGGTGAAGATGACCTCACAGGAAGCACTGTCCCTGGTGTAACGTGTATGGCCTAAGCCAACAACAGTGGCCCTGGTGAAATGTGGATGGCATCAGCCAGTATCACAGGCCCGTGTGTTTTGCGGATGTCATCAGCCAGCAACACAAGCCCTGGGGAAATGTGGATGGTTTCGGACATCACCACAGGCCCGGGGGTAATGTGGATGGCATCAATGAGCAGCACAGGCCCTGATGTAATGTGGATGGCATGAGCCAGCAATGCAGGGCCTGGTGAAACGAGGATGGTATCACCCAGCAACACAGGCCCTGGTGTGGTGAATATGGCCTCACAGGGAGCAATGTCCCTGGTGTAATTTCCATGGCCTCATCCTACAGTACAGTCCCTGGTGTGGTGAAGATGGCCTCACAGGAAGCCCTGTGCCTGGTGTAATGTGTATGGACTCAGCCACCAACACAGGCCCTAGTTAAATGTAAATGTCCTCACCCAGTAGGATAGGCCCTGTTGTAATATGGATGGCCTCAGCGAACAGCAAAGAACCTTGTGTGGTGAAGATCGCCTCACAGGAAGCACTCTCCCTGGTGTAAAATGTACGGCCTCAGCCAACAACAGTGGCCCTGGTGAAATGTGGATGGTATTGGCCAGCACCAAAGGCCCTGGTGAAATGTGGATGGTATTGGCACAGCAAAACAGGCCCGGGTGTAATGTGGATGCAATCAACGAGTTGCACAGTCACTGGTCAAATGTAGTTTGCCTCAGCCAGCAACGCAGGCCTTGGTGAAAGGAGAATGGTATAAGCCAGCAGCACAGGCCCTGGTGTGGTGAATATGGTCTTACAGGGAGCACTGGCCCAGGTGGAATGTGGATTGGATCAGCCAGAAGCACAGGCCTTTGTATATTGTCGATGGGATCAGCCACCAAGACAGGGACTGGTGAAATGTAGTTGGCCTCAGCTAGTAGAAAAGGCCCTGTTGTAATGTTGATGCCCTCATCTAACAACACTATCCTTGGTGAAATATGGATGGTTTTGGTCAGCATCACACACCCTGGTGTAGTGTGAATGGCCTTTGCCAACACCACTGGCCCTGGTGAAATGTGCAAGATATCCAGCACCACACGCCCAGGTTTAATGTGGTTGGCATCAACGAGAAGGAGAGGCCCTGGTGGCGTGAAGATTGCCTCAAGGGAAGCACTGTCCCTGGTGTAACTTATCCACATTACACCAGGATACATTACACCAGGCTTCTACCGGCCTGTGATACCGGTAGAAGCCGGCATCAAAGGCCCAGGTGTAATGTGGATGGTAGAAGCCGGGATCACAAGCCCTGGTGTAATGTGGATGGCCTCAGCCCACAGTAAAGGCCCTGGTGTGGTGAAGATGGCCTCACTGTCCCTGGTGTAATGTGGATGGCCTCATCCAACAACACTGGCCCTGGTGAAATGTGGATGGTATTGGCCAGCACCACAAGCCCTGGTGTAATGTGAATGTCCTCGGCCAACACCACTGTTGGATGGCCCTGGTGAAATGTGGATGGTATCAACAAGTAGCACAGGCCCTGGTATAATGTGGATGGCCTCATCCAGCACCACAGGCCCTGGTGTGTTGATGATGGCCTCAATGGAAGCACTGGCAGTGGTGTAATGTGGATGGCCTCATCCAACAACACAAGCCCTGGGGAAATGTGGATGGTTTCGGACATAACCACAGGCCCGGGGGTAATGTGGATGGCATCAACGAGCAGCAAAGGCCTTGATGTAATGTGGATGGCATGAGCCAGCAACACAAGCCCTGGTGAAATGTGGATGGTATCAACGAGCAGCACAGGCCCTGATGTGGTGATGATGGCCTCACAGGGAGCACTGGCCCAGGTGTAATGTGGATGGCATCAGCCAGTAGCACATGATCTGGTCTAATGTGGATGGCATGAGCCAGCAACGCAGGCCCTGGTGAAATGAGGATGGTATCAGCAAGCAGCACAGGCCCTGGTGTTGTGAATATGGCCTAACAGGGAGCCGTGGCCCTGTTGCAATGTGGATGGCATCATCCAGTAGCACAGGCCTTTTTATATTGTGGATGGGATCAGCCACCAACACAGGCCCTGGTGAAATGTAAATGTCCTCACCCAATAGGATAGGCCCTGTTGTAATATGGATGGCCTCAGCAAACAGCAAAGAACCTTGTGTGGTGAAGATCGCCTCACAGGAAGCACTCTCCCTGGTGTAAAATGTACGGCCTCAGCCAACAACAGTGGCCCTGGTGAAATGTGGATGGTATTGGCCAGCACCAAAGGCCCTGGTGTGATGTGGATGGCCTCAGCCAACAGTACAGGCCCTGGTGTGGTGAAGATGCCCTCACAGGAAGCACTGTCCCTGATGTAAAGTTTATGGCCTCAGCCAACGACAGTGGCCCTGGTGAAATATCGATGGTATTGGCCAGCACCACAGGCCCTGGTGTAATGTGAATGTCTTCAGCCAGTAGCAGAGGCCCTTGTGTATTGTGGATCGCATCAGCCAGCAACACAAGCCCTGGTGAAATGTGGATGGTATCAACGAGCAGCACAGGCCCTGATGTGGTGATGATGGCATCACAGGAAGCACTGGCAGTGGTGTAATCTGGATGGCCTCAGCCAACAACACTGGCCCTGGTGAAATGTGGATGGTATTGGCCAGCACCACAGGCCCTGGTGTAATGTGAATGGAATCAACGAGTAGCACAGGCACTGGTGTAATGTGGATGGCCTCATCCAACAACACTGTCCCTGGTGAAATGTGGATGATATTGGCACAGGCCCTGGTGTAATGTGAATGTGCTCAACCAACACCACTGGCCCTGGTGTAATGTGGATGTCATCAGCCAGCAACACAAGCCCTGGTGAAATGTGGATGGTTTCAGACAGCAAAACAGGCCCGGGTGTAATGTGGATGGAATCAACGAGTTGCAGAGTCCCTGGTCAAATGTAGTTGGCCTCAGCCGGCAACGCAGGCCCTGGTGAAAGGAGGATGGTATAAGCCAGCAGCACAGGCCCTGGTGTGGTGAATATGGTCTCACAAGGAGCACTGGCCCAGGTGTAATGTGGATGGGATCAGCCAGTAGCACTAGCCTTTGTATATTGTGGATGGGATCAGCCACCAAGACAGGCACTGGTGAAATGTAGTTGGCCTCATCTAACAACACTGTCCTTGGTGAAATATGGATGGTATTGGTCAGCATCACACACCCTGGTGTAGTGTGAATGGCCTTTGCCAACACCACTGTCCCTGGTGTAATGTGGATGGTAGAAGCCAGGATCACAAGCCCTGGTGTAATGTGGATGGCCTCAGCCCACAGCAAAGGCCCTGGTGTGGTGAAGATGGCCTCACTGTCCCTGGTGTAATGTGGATGGTAGAAGCCGGCATCACAGGCCCTGGTGTAATGTGGATGGCCTCATCCAACAACACTGGCCCTGGTGAAATGTGGATGGTATTGGCCAGCACCACAGGCCCTGGTGTAATGTGAATGTCCTCGGCCAACACCACTGTTGGATGGCCCTGGTGAAATGTGGATGGTATCAACAAGTAGCACAGGCCCTAGTGTAATGTTGATGGCCTCATCCAGCACCACAGGCCCTGGTGTGTTGATGATGGCCTCAATGGAAGCACTGGCAGTGGTGTAATGTGGATGGCCTCATCCAACAACACAAGCCGTAGGGAAATGTGGATGGTTTCGGACATCACCACAGGCCCGGGGTTAATGTGGATGGCAACAACGAGCAGCAGAGGCCCTGATGTAATGTGGATGGCATGAGCCAGCAACGCAGGGCCTGGTGAAATGTAGTTGACCTCAGCCATCACCACAGGCCGTGGTGAAATGTAAATGTCCTCACCCAGTAGGACAGGCCCTGTTGTAATATGGATGGCCTCAGCGAACAGCAAAGAACCTTGTGTGGTGAAGATCGACGGGCGACCGTGGCTCAGGGGGTTGGGAATCGCATCTGTAACCGGAAGGTCGCCGGTTCAATCCCTGGGCTCTCTGTCCTGGTCGTTGTGTCCCTGGGCAGGACACTTTACCCTACTTGCCTACTGGTGTTGGCCAGAGGGGCCGATGGCGCGATATGGCAGCCTCGCTTCTGTCAGTCTGTCCCAGGGCAGCTGTGGCTACAACCGTAGCTTGCCTCCACCAGTGTGTGAATGTGAGAGTGAATGAATAGTGGCATTGTAAAGCGCTTTGGGTGCCTTGAAAAGCGCTATATAAATCCAATCCATTATTATTATTATTATCGCCTCACAGGAAGCACTGTCCCTGATGTAAAGTTTATGGCCTCAGCCAACAACAGTGGCCCTGGTGAAATATCGATGATATTGGCCAGCACCACAGGCCCTGGTGTAATGTGAATGTCTTCAGCCAGTAGCAGAGGCCCTTGTGTATTGTGGATCGCATCAGCCAGCAACACAAGCCCTGGTGAAATGTGGATGGTATCAACGAGCAGCACAGGCCCTGATGTGGTGATGATGGCATCACAGGAAGCACTGGCAGTGGTGTGATCTGGATGGCCTCAGCCAACAACACTGGCCCTGGTGAAATGTGGATGGTATTGGCCAGCACCACAGGCCCTGGTGTAATGTGAATGTCTTCAGCCAGTAGCAGAGGCCCTTGTGTATTGTGGATTGCATCAGCCAGCAATACAAGCCCTAGTCTAATGTGGATTGCCTCATCCAACAACACTGTTGGATGGCCCTGGTGAAATGTAGATGGTATCAACAAGTAGCACAGGCCCTGGTGTAATGTGGATGGCCTCATCCAGCAACACCACAGGCCCTGGTGAAATGTGGTTGTTTTCGGCCAGCAACACAGGCCTTTGGGTAATTTGGATGGCTAGCAGCACAGGCCCTGGTCTGGTGAAGATGGCCTCACAGGAATCACTGGCCTTGCTGTATTTTCGATGTCATCAGCAAGCAGCACAGACCCTGGTCTAGTGAAGATGGCCTCACAGAAATCACTGGCCCTGGTGTATTGTGGATGGCATCAGCCATCAATACAGGCCCTCGTGAAATATAGGTGGCCTCAGCCAGCAACACAGTCCCTGCTCCAATGTTAATGTCCTCAGTCAACACCATTGGAACTGGTGTAATGTGGATGGTATTGGCCAGCACCACAGGCCCTGGTGTAATGTGGATGGCCTCATCTAACAACTCTGTCGCTGGTGAAATATGGATGTTATTGGTCACCACCACACACCCTGGTGAAATGTGCATGATATCGGTCAGCACCACAGGCCCAGTTGTAATCTGGATGGCATCAACGAGCAGCAGAGGCCCTGGTGTGGTGAAGATGGCCTCACAGGAAGCACTGTCCCTTGTGTAATGTGTATGGCCTTTGCCAAAAACAGTGGCCCTGGTGAAATGTGGAGGGCCTCAGCAAGCACCACAGGCCCTGGTTTGGTGATGATGGCATCACAGGAAGCACTGGCAGTGGTGTAATGTGGATGGCCTGAGCCAACAACACTGGCCCTGTTGAAATGTGGATGGTATTGGCCAGCACCAAAGGCCCTGGTGTAATGTGGATGGCATCAACGAGTAGCACAGGCCCTGGTGTAATGTTGATGGCATCATCCAGCACCACAGGCCCTGGTGTGCTGATGATGGCCTTACAGGAAGCACTGTCCTTGATGTTGTTACGGCCCTAGCTGGGCCTCCTCCTGAAGGTGCCTGTGTGGGCGTGTCCCACCACCTCTTCTGCCTGAGGTGCCACCTTACCCTCCTGTAGCTGACTCCCATCAGCAATTAAAGGTATTTAAGCCCAGAGCAGGGTGAGCTCTGGGCCTGAGTGCCATGAGTGTGGTTACAGCTAGTGAGCTGTGTAGTGTGTTGTCCAGCTAGTGAGCTGTGTAGTGTGTTGTCCAGCTAGTGAGCTGTGTAGTGTGTTGTCCAGCTAGTGAGCTGCGCTTTCCTTTTGACTTTTTGCTTTATTTTGACCAACGCCTGAGTTTTGTTTGTGTTTTATGGTGATAACGGCTTGTCCGTCTCTTTTAGTTGAATTACTTCAATAAAACTGTTTTATTTAACTGTTTTGCCTCCCTGACTCCTTTTTCTGACCTGGTCACTTTTGTTGCTTCCCCCTTAACGCCTAGACCCCCCCCAGGGGAACGTAACAGATGTAAAGTGTATGGCCTCAGCGTAATGTGTAATGTGGATGGTATTGGCTAGCACCACAGGCCCTTGTGTAATGTGAATGGCCCCATCCAACAACACTGGCTCTGGTGTAATGTGGATGGTATTGGCCAGTACCACAGGCCCGTTGATACCATCCACATTAAACCAGGGCCTTTGGTGCAGGCCCAAACCATCCACATTTCATCAGGGCTTGTGTTGCTGGCTGATGCCATCCCCATTACACCAGGGCCAGTGTTGTTGGCTGAGGAAATACACATTACACCAGGGACAGTGCTTCCTGTGAGGCCATCTTCACCACAACAGGGCCTGTGCTACTGGCTGAGGCAGACTACCTTTCACCAGAGCGCATGTTGCCGGCTGAGGCCATCTACATTTCACCAGGGCCTGTACTGTTGGATGAGGCCAATTACATTACACCAGGTACGGTTCTTCCTGTGTGGCAATCATCACCAAACCAGGACCTGTGGTGCTGGATGAGGCCATCCACATTTCACCAGGGAATGTGTTGCTGGCTGATGCGTTCCACAAAACACAAGGGCCTTTACTACTGGCTGAGGATATTCACATTACACCAGGGCCTGTGGTGCTGGCCAATATAATCCACATTTCACCAGGGCCACTGTTTTTGGCAAAGGCCATACACATTATGGACAGTGCTTCCTGTGAGGCCATCTTCACCACACCAGGGCCTCTGTTGCTCGTTGATGCGATCCACATTACACCAGGGTGTGTGGTGCTGACCAATACCATCCATATTTCACCAGGGCCACTGTTGTTGGCTTCTACCTTCCACATTACACCAGGGACAGTGCTTCCTGTGAGGCCATCTTCACCACACCACTGCCTGTGTTACTGTCAGGGGTAATCCACATTACACGCGGGCCTGTGGTGTTGTCCGAAACCATCCACATTTCACCAGGGCTTGTGTTTCTGTCTGATGACATCCACAAAACACGGGGGCCTGTGGTGCTGGATGAGGCCATCCACATTACACCAGGGCCTGTGGTGCTGGATGAGGCCATCCACATTACACCAGGGCCTGTGGTGCTGGCCAATACCATCCACATTTCACCAGGGCCAGTATTGTTGGCTGAGGCCATCCACATTACACCACTGCCAGTGCTTCCTTTGATTCATTCATCACCACACCAGGGCCTGTGGTGCTGGCCAATACCATCCACATTTCACCAGGGCCACTGTTGTTGGCTGAGGCCATACACTTTACACCAGCCACAGTGCTTCCTGTGAGGCCATCTTCACCACACCGGGGCCTGTACTGTTGGATGAGGACATCCACATTACACCAGGGACAGTTCTTCTTGTGCGGCCATCATCACCACACCAGGGCCTGTGCTACCTACTGATGCCATCCACAATACACCTGGGCCTGTGGTGCTGACCAATATCATGCACAATTCACCAGGGCCAGTGGTTTTGGCTAAGGCTATTCACATTACACCAGGGTGTGTGGTGCTGACCAATACCATCCACATTTCACCAGGGCCAGTGTTTTTGGCTGAGGCCATCCACATTACACCAGGGACAGTGCTTCCTGTGATTCCATCATCACCACACCAGGGCCTGTGGTGCTGGCCAATACCATCCACATTTCACCAGGGCCACTGTGTTCTGTTATTTTACAGTCAGCCATAATGCTTTAATTTAGACATTGCTGGTGTAACTTCTCTTAACACACAATATCCCGGGTTTTGTTTGTGGTAACAGTAGTTACATTCTTTACATCCATGCATGTGTTTTAAAGCAAACACTACTAACCATCAGATCATCTGAATTCTCTTCTGTTTACAGGCACATGTCTAGTAAATTATGTTTCTTTATGTTGCTTTGGTTATACTTACCATGGTGTCCATGTTGTGCTTGCAGGTCCTATATGTGAGACAGGTGTATGGGAAGGGCCGCCCACTACTTCCTGTTTATATAGGGTCATGAGGTCAATGATTGGATCACTGGGTGTAACCAAATGGAGGGTTTTTCATTTTGTATAGTATCGTTTGTTTTCTTTAAAGTAGCCTTTTGAGTTATATTGTATGCAGTGTTTTACTTTACAAACTATTTAGTTGAGTAAATGAGTTTGTCAGTTTCATGCATGACTTTATTCCTGTTCTTTGTTTAGAATTGTATTATTTGGTTTGACCTATTTTGTTCAATGGTAGGGACTAACGAGGTCAGGTGTGGGCAAAGTCTTGTATAAAGCCAGTGGGATTTTTGCATGCCTGATTGATTGTTTTATGGTAAAAGAGAGATGCTAGCAATAAAGTATGCTTAAAAAGAACTTCAATTGTCTGCTAATGCTATTTACTTATCACCTTCCTTGCTGCTTAAGCTATGCTACATCACAAATGGTGGCAGCAGTGGCTCCAGGCCAATAGGTTATAGCAATGCAGAAATCAGCCAAGTCAAGGAAACCTCAAGGGCCAACAGATTTTCCCCCAGAGGAGGCCCAAGATGATGGCAACCTGCCAGAAGCTACGGGTGAGCACAGCACGGAAGCACAAAGTCTCTCAGAGCTCTCAACTTTATTAAAAGGCCTGATGCAACAGCATGCTGACCGTGAGGCAAAATGGGAGCAGGACAGACAACGCCAGGATGAACGGTGGCATAGAATGCAACACCAGTTCAGCCAACTGCAGCAGGAGGTCCAGTCGGAGCGCCGGGAGCATCAGATGCTGTGGGAAGGTGCAGTAGCTGATTCCGGAGTGCCTCTGAGTTCCTCAGTGCGGCAAAAGGTGCAGCAACCTGTTCAACAGCGAGGAAACCCCCCCTGAATCTTCCACAGCACCACATTCATCCAATCTGGGCAGAGTAAGCGGTTGGAAAGGCCCGAAGATGCAGCCCTATGGTGAGGATGAAGATATTGAACATTATTTAACCACTTTTGAGAGGATTGCAACAGGATGTCAGTGGCCACAAGAAGAATGGGCACTGCATCTGGCTCCACTTCTTAGTGGTAAAGCACGTGCGGCATATGTTGCTATGGACACTGAAGAAACAATGGACTATGATAAGGTAAAAACCGCCGTTCTTGAAAAATTTGAAATAAGTGCTGAGACTTACCGAACCAGATTCCACAACATGACGGTGAAGGACGATGAGACACCCAAAGAGCTGCGAACCCGCCTTAAAGACCTATATGAAAAGTGGATGCTTCCAAAGGAGAAGACAAAGGACCAAATAGGAGATGTCATAGTGATGGAACAGTTTCTCAGAGTTCTTAACCCAGAGCTGAGGACCTGGGTGAAAGAGCGCAACCCCATCACTTCAAAAGAAGCTGCAGAGATGGCAGAGGCTTTTCTTGCAGCCCGACGCCCACAAAAAGGGTACATGGTAGGAAAACCCAGTTCAGCCAATGTTTTTGTGGGTAGGTCAGGGGGTGGGAATGGGTACAAAGCTAAAAGCCCTAAACAAAGTTCCCCAATCACTAGCAGTAGCCGCGCTAGAGAAGTAAAGCAGAGAGGCCCGTTGGTGTGTCATGCCTGTGGTCAAGCAGGTCACTTTAAGGCAGATTGCCCAGGTCAGCAAGTCAGTAAGACTTACATGTGTCTTTCACCACAGTATTTTGACTTGCTAGAGGAAGAAACAGAGTCTCTAGTACCCTCCAGTGATCAGGAGCACACCATCTGTGTTTTCATTGAGGGAAAACCGTGTGTTGCCCTCTTGGATTCAGGCAGTAGCCGCACACTTGTCAGGCAAGATTGCCTCCCTAGCGACACCACATTTTGTGGTAAAGTTAAAGTCTGGTGTGTTCATGGTGATAATGTTGATTATCCTATTGCCAATGTTTGCCTGCAAGTTAATGAAAAGGAGTACGTACTTACAGTTGGAGTAATGGATAAACTTCCCTACCAGATTGTGTTGGGCCGGGACATGCCAATTCTTGGGGAGTTATTAGCAAAGACAGAGAAGGACAGAGAAGAGAAGAATCTGCATGTTGCATGTGAAGGTCTGCTAGTAGTCACTAGGTCTGGTAATAAAGCTTCTCAGTCAGAGCCAGGTTTGAGTGAGTTGCCCTATGCAGACAGTGAAATTCCAGATATTGACAGACCAAGTAGGCCGCATATAAAGAAAAGTAAAATGCAGAGAAGACAGGAAAAAGTGAGGGGGACAGAAATTGCTGAGTCACTTCCTGAACCAGAGATCGATGAGCTCCTGGTTGTCCCGAGCAATATTGTCCAACTCCAAAGGGAGGACCCCTCTTTAGCACCCCTGTTTGCTAAGAGCACCCAAGAATCAGCACAGATTACAGACAGAGTACGGGAAGTATTCATTGTTAAGAATGAACGACTATATCGTCGTAGCAAAGTTGGTGACCAGTTGGTTGTTCCCAAAAGCTTAAGGCCTGTAGTCTTGCAGTTGGCTCATTCAGTTCCTTGGGCAGGCCACTTAGGACATCTTAAAACCTTTTCCAGAATGGTAACTCGTTTTTTTTGGCCACAGCAATTTTCAGACACTGCCCAGTTTTGCAAATCATGTCCACAGTGTCAGTTGACAGCCCCAAGTAGGAAAGGAGACAGAGCCCCACTCATTCCTATGCCTGTAATAGATGTCCCCTTTTCTTGTGTTGCCATGGATATTGTCGGCCCATTGGAGAGAAGTGGTTCAGGGCATAGGTACATTCTAGTGATTTGTGACTATGCAACAAGGTATCCTGAAGCTTTCCCATTGAGAAGGGTCAAAGCCCGCCAAATAACTAATTGTCTGATACAGATGTTTTCAAGGGTGGGTATTCCCAAAGAAATCTTGACAGACCAAGGCTCAAACTTCACTTCCAACCTGTTGAAAGAAGTCTACAAACTTCTGGGAATTACCGGAATCAAAACGAGCCCTTATCATCCACAAACTGATGGACTTGTTGAGAGGTTTAATAAAACCCTGAAATCAATGCTGAAGAGGTTCGTAAGAGAATCGGGAAAAGACTGGGACCAATGGCTTCCATTTTTGCTTTTCGCCTATAGAGAGGTACCACAAGCATCAACTGGATTTTCTCCGTTTCAGCTCTTGTACGGCCATAATGTCAGAGGTCCACTGGATGTACTTCGGGAAGCTCGGGAGGAAGCTAGCCCTGAAAAACAGTGCTCTTCCCTCTCTTATGTGTTGAAAATGAGGGACAAGCTTGAACAGTTTCAGGAACTGGCTCATTGTCACCTAGTAAGTGCCCAGCGACGTCAAAAACAGAACTATGATAAGACAGCTCGCAGGAGGACCTTTAAAGAAGGACAAAAAGTGTTGCTCCTTTTGCCAACCACTGAAAGCAGTCTCTTAGCCAAATGGCAGGGGCCATTTGTGATAAACAGGAAAGCAGGTCCTGTCACTTATGAGCTCAACATGCCGAATCGTCGGAAAAAGCAACAGGTGTTTCATGTCAACATGTTGAGGGAGTGGATTGAGAAGCCAGAGCAATCACTTCAGTTGTGAGCTCGTGTTGTACTGCAGGAAGAAGAGCCTCAAGAGCAATTCTTTCCCACCAGTACTGAAGAAAAGCTATTTCCGGATTTGAGCCATCTATCACCAGAACAGCAGGAGGAGCTCGCGGCCATAATGCCACAGGAGCTTTTCAGCACAAAGCCAGGCTACACCCATCTTATTCAGCATGACATACACCTGCGTTGTTCGAATCAACCACCCATCAGGGATACCACCTCCAGAGTTCCAGCAAAGCTAATGCCAGCATTGAAACAGGAGGTGGAAGAAATGCTTGCAACAGGGATTATAGAGCCATCTAGAGGTGAGTGGTGTAGCCCTGTGGTACTCGTCCCCAAGAAAAATGATGCAAGACAGAGATTTTGTGTTGACTTCTCAAAACTTAATGCTGTCTCTGTTTTTGATGCATATCCTATGCCAAGAGTGGATGAATTGATTGAGCGCTTGGGTAATGCCAAGTACCTCACAACACTTGACCTTTGTAAAGGTTATTGGCAAGTCCCCCTAACAGAGTCCTCAAGGGATTTAACTACATTCAGGGTTCCCAGCGGACTTTATCGTTTCAGAACTATGCCTTTCGGACTACATGGAGCTCCAGCCACGTTCCAGAGGCTGGTGGACTTGGTTCTGAAAGGAGCTGATGGCTATGCAGCAGCGTATATTGACGACATTGTGGTGTTCAGCGAGACATGGTAGGACCATGTGAAACATCTGGCTGATGTCCTGCAACGCATCAGAACAGCTGGACTAGTCATCAACCCTGGGAAGTGCCACATTGCACAGACCGAGGTGGAGTACCTGGGTTACGTCATTGGGGGTGGGGTCATCCGCCCTCAGGTGAGTAAGGTCGAGAACCTTGTCTCTTGTCCTCCTCCAGCTACAAAGAAAAAGTTGAGATCCTTCCTGGGTTTAGCTGGCTGGTATCGTCGTTTCATCCCTAATTTCTCTACCAGATCAGCTATTCTTAGTGATTTAACTCTTAAATCATGCCCCAACAAAATTAAATGGACTCCAGAGTGTGAGGCTGCATTCGTGGATTTGAAAAACTGTTTGTGTAATGAGCCTGTGTTGCAGTGTCCAGACTTTACGTGCCCGTTTATTGTACAGACTGATGCTTCAGGAGTTGGGCTGGGAGCTGTGTTGCTGCAAGGTGATGGAGAGGACCAAAGACCTGTGCCGTAAGCTCTTCCCCAGAGAAATGAAGTATTCCACAATTGAAAAAGAAGCTTTGGCAATAAAATGGGCTTTGGACACTCTGAGATACTATCTACTGGGAGGTGAATTTGTGCTTGAAACCGATCATCGAGCTTTACAGTGGATGAGCAGAATGAGAGACACCAACGCAAGAATCACGAGGTGGTATCTTTCACTGCAGCCATATTGTTTTAAGATTCTGTATAGAGCAGGGAAAAAGAATGTTGTGGCAGACTTTCTTTCCCGTTCCTATGAAGAGTAACGGACTTAAGGGGGGGGGAGAATGTGACAAAGTGGCTAGGACAGAATTCATTTGCCATTTGTCACTTGCGTATATTGTTATTCTGTGTTCTGTTATTTTACAGTCAGCCATAATGCTTTAATTTAGACATTGCTGGTGTAACTTCTCTTAACACACAATATCCCGGGTTTTGTTTGTGGTAGCAGTAGTTACATTCTTTACATCCATGCATGTGTTTTAAAGCAAACACTACTAACCAACAGAATTCTCTTCTGTTTACAGGCACATGTCTAGTAAATTATGTTTCTTTATGTTGCTTTGGTTATACTTACCATGGTGTCCATGTTGTGCTTGCAGGTCCTATATGTGAGACAGGTGTATGGGACGGGCCGCCCACTACTTCCTGTTTATATAGGGTCATGAGGTCAATGATTGGATCACTGGGTGTAACCAAATGGAGGGTTTTTCATTTTGTATAGTATTGTTTGTTTTCTTTAAAGTAGCCATTTGAGTTATATTGTATGCAGTGTTTTACTTTACAAACTATTTAGTTGAGTAAATGAGTTTGTCAGTTTCATGCATGACTTTATTCCTGTTCTTTGTTTAGAATTGTATTATTTGGTTTGACCTATTTTGTTCAATGGTAGGGACTAACGAGGTCAGGTGTGGGCAAAGTCTTGTATAAAGCCAGTGGGATTTTTGCATGCCTGATTGATTGTTTTATGGTAAAAGGGAGATGCTAGCAATAAAGTATGCTTAAAAAGAACTTCAATTGTCTGCTAATGCTATTTACTTATCACCTTCCTTGCTGCTTAAGTTATGCTACATCACAAGGCCATACACATTACACCAGGGACAGTGCTTCCTGTGAGGCTGTCAGGGTCCTGGGTCTCCTGACCCAGCGTTTTAGTTCTTTGTGATTTTTGTATTATTGTACTTGGTGTGAGTTATTCTATAGTTTCTAGTTTCGATCCCTTGCCCTTCTCGTTTCTCTGTGTACCCTCTGCTCTGTAAGTCTGTGTCTGCATGTTTGAGTTCCCCTCCGTGTCTATCGGTTCTTAGAGTCCTCTGCCTTATGGTTTATGTCTCTATGTTTCTTAGTTGCTGTCTCCACGGTGTCAAGTTCGCGTCTCTGTGTGATCCTTCCTGTTTTACTTTGAAGGTCCGTGACTTATGTGAATGTGTCCTGCTTTGCTTGTCTCGTCAGTTCTAATTTCCCCCAGCTGTGCTCTCCTTCTGTGTCTCATTCTCCTCATTACTTCCCAGTGTATTTAGACCCTGTGTTTCTCTGAGTCAGTGTTGCGTCGTACCCTCAACAAGCTGTGTGTGTTTTGCCTCCGTGTTGCCAGTGTTTTGTTTCCAGTTCCAGTTCAGTGTTTTGTTTCCAGTTCAGTGTTTTCTGCTTCAGTGTTTTAGTCCACCAGCGTTTTTGTTTGTCTTTTGATGCCTTTAGTTAGTAAGAGGGTTTCCAGCAATAAAGCTGCGCTTTAAGTTGAACTTCTGTGTCTGAGTCCTGCATTTTGGATCCACCACTCCTGCTTGCCCGCCTGCCACACAGCCAACCATGACAGAACGACGCAACCATCAAATGGATCCTGCGGACTCACAGTCTCAGTATCTCGCGCAGTTGTGGAATTACTGCCGGGGCGTAATCCACGCTGAGGACACCCCCAAGAGACTCATTCAGGTGGTCTTTTTCGACAACTTTTTGTCTTCCACCCTCTGCACAGCTGGTTTTTTGGACATTAACAGATTAAAACAACTAATAACAGCTCTGAGGGCCAGGATTTGCTTCGAACTGTTTGGCATGGGTGGTCCAGGCAAGGAAGGGTCAGCTACCCTCCTGGAAGCCCTCGCTGCCTGGTATTCTCAGCATCAGCATCCTTTCCCATCAAGATTTATCACTAAATCATTCGATCCTCCCTTAAGAGAGAAACTGCATCCTCGATGCCTTCACCCCAGTACACCTGTGTCTCCAGTAGCTCAGCTCCCAGTGTCACCTGCCCCGCAGCCTCCCTCAGCTCGGTTAGCCGCCCCGCAGCCACTCTCAGCTCGGTTAGCCGCCCCGCAGCCACTCTCAGCTCGGTTAGCTGCCCCGCAGCCACTCTCAGCTCGGTTAGCTACCCCGCAGCCACTCTCAGCTCAGTCTCCAGAGTCACCAGTGTCACTGTCAGTTCAGTCACCAGAGTCACCAGTATCACTGTCAGCTCAGTCTCCAGAGTCACCCTCAGTTCAGTCTCCAGTGTCACCCTCAGTTCAGCCTCATGACAGAGGCCATCTTCACCACACCAGGGAGTGTGCTTTTGGATGAGGCCATACACATTACACCAGGGCCTGTGGTGCTGGCCAATACCATCCACATCTAACCAGGGCCACTGTTCTTAGCTGAGGCCATCCACATTACACCAGGGACAGTGCTTCCCTTGAGGCCATCTTCACCCAACCAGGGCCTCTGCTGCTCATTGATGCCATCCACAATACACAAGGGCCTGTGGTGCTGACCAATATCATGCACATTTCACCAGGGCCAGTCGTGTTGGCTGAGGACATCCACATTACACCAGGGCCTGTGGTGCTAGCCAATACAATCCACATTTCACCAGGGCCACTGTTGTTGGCTGAGGCCATACACATTACACCAGGGACAGTGCTTCCTGTGAGGCCATCTTCACCACACCACTGCCTGTGTTACTGGCACAGGCCATCCACATTACACCCGGGCCTGTGGTGTTGTCCGAAACCATTCACTTTTCACCAGAGCTTGTTTTTCTGCCTGATGACATCCACAAAACACAGGGGCCTGTGATACTGGCTGATGCCATCCACATTACACCAGGGACAGTGTTGTTGGCTGAGGCCATCCACATTACACCACTGCCAGTGCTTCCTTTGATTCATTCATCACCACACCAGGGCCTGTGGTGCTGGCCAATAACATCCACATTTCACCAGGGCCAGTGTTGTTGGATGAGGACATCCACTTTACACCAGGGACAGTTCTTCCTGTGAGGCCATCATCACCACACCAGGGCCTGTGCTACTTGCTGATACCATCCACATTACACCTGGGCCTATGGTGCTGACCAATACCATCCACATTTCACCAGGGCCAGTGTTGTTGGCTGAGGCCATCCACATTACACCAGGGACAGTGCTTCCTGTGATTCCATCATCACCACACCAGGGCCTGTGGTGCTGGCCAATACCATCCACATTTCACCAGGGCCACTGTTGTTGGCTGAGGCCATACACATAACACCAGGGACAGTGCTTTTGGCTGGGGTCATCATCACCACACCAGGGCGTGTGGTGCTGGATGAGGCCATCCACAATACACCAGGGACAGTGCTACTCGTTGTTGCCATCCACATTACACCAGGGCCTGTGGTGCTGGCCAATACCATCCACATTTCACCAGGGCCACTGTTGTTGGCTGAGTCCATCCACATTACACCATGGACAGTGCTTCCTGTGAGGCCATCTTCACCACACCACTGCCTGTGTTAGTGGCAGAGGTCATCCACATTACACGCGGGCCTGTGGTGTTGTCCGAAACCATTCACATTTAACCAGGGCTTGTGTTTCTGCCTGATGACGTGCACAAAACACAGGGGCCTGTGATACTGGCTGATGCCATCCACATTACACCACTACCAGTGCTTCCTGTGAGGCCATCATCAGCACACCAGGGCCTGTGGTGCTGGATGAGGCTATCCACATTACACCAGGGCCTGTGGTGCTAGCTGAGGCCATCCACATTACACAGGGGCCACTGTTGTTGGCTGAGGCCATACACTTTATACCAGCGACAGTGCTTCCTGTGAGGCCATCTTCACCACACCAGGGCCTGTACTGTTGGATGAGGACATTACACCAGGGACAGTTCTTCCTGTGAGGCCATCATCACCACACCAGGGCCTGTGCTATTTGCTGATGCCATCCACATTACACCTGGGCCTGTGGTGCTGACCAATATCATGCACAATTCACCAGGGCCAGTGGTGTTGGCTAAGGCTATTCACATTACACCTGGGCCTGTGGTACTGACCAATACCATCCACATTTCACCAGGGCCAGTGTTGTTGGCTGAGGCCATCCACATTACACCAGGGACAGTGCTTCCTGTGATTCCATCATCACCACACCACGGCCTGTGGTGCTAGCCAATACCATCCACATTTCACCAGGGCCACTGTTGTTGGCTTAGCCATAAACTTTACACCAGGGACAGTGCTTCCCTTGAGGCCATCTTCACCCAACCAGGGCCTCTACTGCTCGTTGATGCCATCCACATTACACCTGGGCCTGTGGTGCTGACCAATATCATGCACATTTCATCAGGGCCAGTGGTGTTGGCTAAGGTTATTCACATTAGACCAGGGTGTGTGGTGCTGGCCAATACCATCCACATTTCACCAGGGCCACTGTTGTTGGCTGAGGCCATACACATAACACCAGGGACAGTGCTTCCTGTGAGGCCATCTTCAACACAAAAGGGGCCTGTACTGTTGGCTGAGGCCATCCACATAACACCAGGGACGGTGCTTCCTGTGAGGCCATCTTCACCCGACCAGGGCCTCTGCTGCTTGTTGATGCCATCCACATTACACCAGGGCCTGTGCTACTGGCTGATGCCATCCACAATACACAAGGGCTGGTGCTACTGGCTGATGCCATCCATATTTCACCAGGGACAGTGTTGTTTGATCAGGCCATCCACATTACAACAGGGCCTGTGATACTGGCTGAGGACATTTACATTTCACCAGGGCCTGTGGTCAAGGCTGAGGCCAACTACATTTCACCAGGGCCTGTGTTGTTGGCTGATCCCATCCAAAATATACAAAGGCCTGTGCTACTGGCTGATGCCATCCACATTACACCAGGGCCAGTGCTGCCTGTGAGGCCATCTTCACCACATCAGGGCCTGCGTTGCTGGCTGATGTGATCCACAATTCAAAAGGCCTGTGCTACTGGCTAAGGCCATTCACATTAAACCAGGGTGTGTGATGGTGACCAATACGATCAATATTTCACCAGGGCCACTGTTGTTGGCTGAGTCCATACACATAACACCAGGGACAGTGCTTTTTGCTGAGGCCATCATCACTACATCATGGCGTGTGGTGCTGGATGATGCCATCCACAATACACAAGGGCCTGTGCTACTGGCTGATGCCATCCACATTACAAAAAGGCCAGTGGTGTTGACTGAGGACATTCACATTACACCTGGGCCTGTGGTGCTGAACGATATCATCCACATTTCACCAGATCAAGTGGTGTTGGCTATGGCCATTCACATTACACCAGGGCCAGTGCTCCCTGTGAAGCCATCTTCACCACACCACTGTCTGTGTTGCTGGCAGAGGGCATACACATTGCAACAGGGCCAATGCTCCCTGCGAGGCCATATTCACCACACCAGGGCCTGTGCTGCTGGCTGATACCATCCACATTTTACCAGGGCCTGTGCTTTTGGCTGATGCCATTCACATTACACCAGGGCCAGTGGTGTTGGTTGAGGACATTCACATTACACCTGGGCCTGTGGTACTGAACCATTTCATGCACATTTCACTAGATCAAGTAGTGTTGGCTAGGGACAGTGCTCCCTGTGAGGCCATATTCACCACACCAGGGCCTGTACTGTTGGCTGAGGCCATCCACATTACACCAGGGCCTTTGGTGCTGGCCAATACCATCCACATTTCACCAGGGCCTGCGTTGCTGGGTCATGCCATCCACATTACACCAGGGCCTGTGCTACTGGCTGAGGCCAATCACATTTCACCAGGGCCAGTGCTCCCTGTGAAGCCATCTTCACCACACCACTGCCTGTGTTGCTGGCAGAGGCCATACACATTGCACCAGGGCCAATGCTCCCTGTCAGGCTATCTTCACCACACCAGGGCCCGCGTTGCTGGCTTATGTGATCCACAATTCACAACGGCCTGTGCTACTGGCTAAGGCCATTCACATTACACCAGGGCCAGTGGTGTTGTCTGAGGACATTCACATTACACCTGGGCCTCTGGTGCTGAACGATATCATGCACATTTCACCAGATCAAGTGGTGTTGGCTATGGCCATTCACATTACACCAGGGTGTGTGGTGCTGACCAATACCATCCATATTTCACCAGGGACTGTGTTGTTAGATCAGGCCATCCACATTACAACAGGGCCTGTGATACTGGCTGAGGACATTTACAGTTCACCAGGGCCTGTGGTCATGGCTGAGGCCAACTACATTTCACCAGGGCCTGTGTTGGTGGCTGATCCCATCCACAATATACAAAGGCCTGTGCTACTGGCTGATGCCATCCACATTACACCAGGGCCAGTGCTCCCTATGAGGCCATCTTTACCACACCACTACCTGCGTTGCTGGCTGATGTGATCCACAAGTCACAAGGGCCTGTGCTACTGGCTAAGGCCATTCACATTAAACCAGGGCTTGTGTTACTCGTTGATGCCATCCACATTACACCAGGGCCTGTTATGCTGGCCAATACCATCCACATTTCACCAGGGCCAATGTTGTTGGCAGACGCCATACACTTTACACCAGGGACGGTGCTACTGGCTGATGCCATCCACAATACACAAGGGCCTGTGCTACTGGCTGATGCCATCCACATTACACCAGGGGCAGTGGTTTCGGCTGAGGACATTCACATTACACCTGGGCCTGTGGTGCTGAACGATATCATCCATATTTCACCAGATCAAGTGGTGTTGGATGAGGCCATTCACATTACACCAGGGTGTGTGCTACTCGTTGATACCATCCACATTTCACCAGGGTTTGTGTTGCTGGCTGATGCGATCCACATTTCACCAGGGCCAGTGTTGTTGGCTGAGGCCATCCACATTACACCAGGGCCAGTGCTCCCTGTGAAGCCATCTTCACCACACCACTGTCTGTGTTGCTGGCAGAGGCCATAAACATTGCACCAGGGCCAATCTCCCAGTGAGGCCATATTCACCACACCAGGGCCTGTTCTGCTGGCTGATACCATCCACATTTTACCAGGGCCTGAGCTTTTGGCTGATGCCATTCACATTACACCAGGGCCAGTGGTGTTGGTTGAGGACATTCACATTACACCTGGAGCTGTGGTGCTGAACCATTTCATGCACATTTCACCAGATCAAGTGGTGTTGGTTATGGCCATTCACATTACATCAGTGTGTGTGGTGCTGTCCAATACCATCCATATTTCACCAGGGACAGTGTTGTTAGATCAGACCATCCACATTGCAACAGGGCCTGTGATACTGGCTGAGGACATTTACAGTTCACCAGGGCCTGTGGTCATGGCTGAGGCAAACTACATTTCACCAGGGCCTGTGTTGGTGGCTGATCCCATCCACATTACACCAGGGCCAGTGCTCCCTATGAGGCCATCTTCACCACACCACTGTCTGTGTTGCTGCCAGATGCCATACACATTGCACCAGGGCCAATGCTCCCTGTGAGGCCATCTTCACCACACCAGGGCCTGCGTTGCTGGCTGATGTGATCCACAATTCACAACGGCCTGTGCTACTGGCTAAGGCCATTCACATTAAACCAGGGTGTGTGGTGCTGACCAATACGATCCATATTTTGCCAGGGCCACTGTTGTTGGCTGAGGCCATACACATAACACCAGGGACAGTGCTTTTGGCTGAGGCCATCATCACCACACCAGGGCGTGGGGTGCTGGATTAGGCCATCCACATTACACCAGGGCCTGTGTTACTCGTTGATGCCTTCCACATTACACCAGGGCCTGTGGTGCTGGCCCATACCATCCACATTTCACCAGGGCCACTGTTGTTGGCTGAGGCAATACACTTTACACCAGGGCCAGTGTTACTGGCTGATGCCATCAACAATACACAAGGGCCTGTGCTACTGGCTGATGCCATCCACATTACACCTGAGCCAGTGGTTTTGGCTGAGGACATTCACATTACACCTGGGCCTGTGCTGCTGAACGATATCATCCACATTTCACCAGATCAAGTGGTGTTGGCTAAGGCCATCCACATTACACCAAGGTCTGTGGTTCTGGCCATTACCATCCACATTTCACCTAGGCCAGTGTTGGTAGATGAGGCCATCCACATTACAACAGGACCTGTGCTACTGGCTGAGGCCATCCACATTATACCACGGCATGTGCTCCCTGTGAGGCTATCGTCACCACACCAGGGCCTGTATTGCTGGCTTAGACCATCCACATTGCACCAGGGCTAGTGCTCCCTGTGAGGCCAACTTCACGACAGCAGGGCCTGCGCTGCTTTCTGAGGTCATCTACATTTCACCAGAGCCTGTGTTGCTGGCTGATGTGATCCAAAATACACAAGGGCCTGTGCTACTGGCTGAGGACATTCACATTAAACCAGGGCCTTTGGTGCTGGCTAATACCATCCACATTTCACCAGGGCCAGTGTTGTTTGCAGAGGCCATCCACATTACACCAGGGACAGTGCTTCCTGTGAGGCCATCTTCACCACACCAGGAACTGTGCTTTTGGCTGAAACCATCCACATTACATCAGGGCCATTGGTCCTTCCCGATGTCATCCACATTTCACCAGGGCCAGTGGTGTTGGCTAAGGCCATCCACATTACACCAAGGTCTGTGGTGCTGGCCATTACCATCCACATTTCATCTGGGACAGTGTTGGTAGATAAGGCCATTCACATTACAACAGGGCCTGTGCTACTGAATGAGACCACCCACATTATACCATAGCTAGTGCTCCCTCTGAGGCCCACTTCACGACAGCAGGGCCTGCGCAGGGCCTCACGAGGGCTTGTGTTATTGGCTGATGCCATCCCCATTACACCAGGGCCAGTGGTGTTGGCTGAGGACATTCACATTACGCCAGGGCCTGTGGTGTTGGCCAATACCATCCACATTTCACCAGGGCCAGTGTTGTTGCCTGAGGATATACACATTACACCAGGGACAGTGCTTCCTGTGAGGCAATCTTCACCACAACAGGGCCTGTGCTACTGGCTGAGGCAGACTACATTTCACCAGAGCGCATGTTGCCGGCTGTGGCCATCTACATTTCACCAGGGCCTGGCTGCTGTCTGAGGCCATCCACATTGCACCATGGCCTGTGCTTCCTGTGAGGCCATCTTCACAACACTAGGGCCTGTACTGTTGGATGAGGCCATCCTCATTACACCAGGTACAGTTCTTCCTGTGTGGCAATCATCACCAAACCAGGGCCTGTGGTGCTGGATTAGGCCATCCACATTTCACCAGGAATTATGTTGCCAGCTGATGCGTTCCAGAAAACGCAAGGGCCTTTACTACTGGCTGAGGATATTCACATTACACCAGGGCCTCTGGTGCTGGCCAATATAATCCACATTTCACCAGGGCCACTGTTGTTGGCTGAGGACATACACATTACACAAGGGACAGTGCTTCCTGTGAGGCTAATCTTCACGACACAAGGGCCTGTGCTTCTGGCTGAGGCGATCCACATTACATCACGGCCTGTGATGTCGGTTTCTACCATCCACATTACACCAGCGACAGTGATTGCTGTGAGGCCAACTTCACCCCACCAGGGCCTCTGCTGCTCATTGATGCGGTCCACATTACACCAAGGTCTGTGGTTCTGGCCATTACCATCCACATTTCACCTAGGCCAGTGTTGGTAGATGAGGCCTACCACAGAGGCCTAGGCCTCTGCTACTCGATGATACCATCCACATTTCACCAGGGATTGTGTTGCCGGCTGATGCGTTCCAGAAAACGCAAGGGCCTTTACTACTGGCTGAGGATATTCACATTACACCAGGGCCTCTGGTGCTGGCCAATATAATCCACATTTCACCAGGGCCACTGTTCGTGGCTGAGGCCATACACATTACACAAGGGACAGTGCTTCCTGTGAGGGCATCTTCACCACACCAGTTCCTGTACTGTTGGCTGAGGCCATCCACATCACACCAGGGCCTTTGGTGCTGGCCAATACCATCCACATTTCACCAGGGCCACTGTTGTTGGCTGAGGCCGTACATTTTACACCAGGGAGAGTGCTTCCTGTGAGGCGATCTTCACCACACAAGGTTCTTTGCTGTTCGCTGAGGCCATCCATATTACAAAAGGGCCTGTCCTACTGGGTGAGGACATTTACATTTCACCAGGGCCTGTGGTGATGGCTGAGGTCAACTACATTTCACCAGGGCCTGTGTTGGTGGCTGATCCCATCCACAATATAAAAAGGCCTGTGCTACTGGATGATGCCATCCACATTGCAACAGGGCCACTGCTCCCTGTGAGGCCATACCACACAAGCGTATGTGCTTTTGGCTGAGGCGATCCACATTACATCACGGCCTGTGATGCCGGCTTCTACCATCTACATTACACCAGGGACAGTGATTGCTGTGAGGCCAACTTCACCCCACCAGGGCCTCTGCTGCTCGTTAATGCCATCCACATTACACCTGGGCCTCTGGTGCTGACTGATATCATGCACATTTCACCAGGGCCAGTGGTGTTGGCTAAGGCCATTCACATTACACCAGGGTGTGTGGTGCTGACCAATACCATCCATATTTCACCAGGGACAGAGTTGTTGGATGAGGTCATTCACATTTCACCAGGGCCTGTGGTCATGGATGAGTACATTCACATTACACCAGGGCCTGTGGTGCTGGCCAATACGATCCACATTTCACCAGGGCCAGTGTTGTTGGATGAGGTCATTCACATTACACCAGGCCATTGGTGCTGGCCAATACCATCCACATTACACCAGGGCCAGTGGTGTTAGCTGAGGACATTCACATTACACCAGGGCCTTTGGTGCCTGCTAATACCATCCACATATCCCCAGGGCCAGTGTTGTTGGATTAGGCCATCCAAATTACACCAGGGATTGTGTTGCTGGGTGATACATCCTCATTTCACAAGGGCCAGTGGTGTGTCTGGCTGATGCCATTCACAATAATCAAGGGCCTGTGTTGCTGGCCGAAACCATCCACATTTCACAAGGGCCAGTGGTGTGTCTGGCTGATGCCATTCACAATACTCAAGGGCCTGTGCTACTGGCTGATGCCATCTACATTAAACCGGGGCCTGTACTGTTGGATGAGGCCATCCACATTACACCAGGTACAGGTCTTCCTGTGTGGCAATCATCACCAAACCAGGGCCCGTGGTGCTGGATGAGGCCATCCACATTTCACCAGTGATTGTGTTGCTGGCTGATGCGTTCCACAAAACACAAGGGCCTTTCCTACTGGCTGAGGATATTCACATTCCACCAGGGCCTGTGGTGCTGGCCAATATAATCCACATTTCACCAAGGCCACTGTTGTTGGCTGAGGCCATACACATTACACAAGGGACAGTGCTTCCTATGAGGCCATCTTCACCACACAAGGGCCTGTGCTTTTGGCTGAGGCAGACTACATTTCACCAGGGCCTGGCTGCTGTCTGAGGCCATCCACATTACACCATGGCCTGTGCTTCCTGTGAGGCCATCTTCACCACACCAGGGCCTGTACTGTTGGATGAGGCCATCCTCATTACACCAGGTACAGTTCTTCCTGTGTGGCAATCATCACCAAACCAGGGCGTGTGGTGCTGGATTAGGCCATCCACATTTCACCAGGGATTGTGTTGCTGGCTGATGCGTTCCACAAAACACAAGGGCCTTTACTACTGGCTGAGGATATTCACATTACACAGCCTGTGGTGCTGGCCAATATAATCCACATTTCACCAGGGCCACTGTTGTTGGCTGAGTCCATCCAAATTACACCAGGGACAGTGCTTCCTGTGAGGCCATCATCACCACACCAGGGCCTGTGCTGCTGGGTGATACATCCTCATTTCACAAGGGCCAGTGGTGTGTCTGGCTGATGCCATTCACAATACTCAAGGGCCTGTGCTACTGGCTCTTGCCATCTACATTAAACCAGGGCCTTTACTGTTGGATGAGGCCATCCACATTACACCAGGTACAGGTCTTCCTGTGTGGCCATCATCACCAAACCAGGGCCCGTGGTGCTGGATGAGGCCATCCACATTTCTCCAGGGATTGTGGTGCTGGCTGATGCGTTCCACAAAACACAAGGGCCTTTACAACTGGCTGAGGATATTCACATTCCACCAGGGCCTGTGGTGCTGGCCAATATAATCCACATTTCACCAAGGCCACTGTTGTTGGCTGAGGCCATACACATTACACAAGGGACAGTGCTTCCTGTGAGGCCATCTTCACCACACCAGGGCCTGTACTGTTGGATGAGGCCATCCTCATTACACCAGGTACAGTTCTTCCTGTGTGGCAATCATCACCAAACCAGGGCGTGTGGTGCTGGATTAGGCCATCCACATTTCACCAGGGATTGTGTTGCTGGCTGATGCGTTCCACAAAACACAAGGGCCTTTACTACTGGCTGAGGATATTCACATTACACCAGGGCCTGTGGTGCTGGCCAATATAATCCACATTTCACCAGGGCCATTGTTGTTGGCTGAGTCCATCCAAATTACACCAGGGACAGTGCTTCCTGTGAGGCCATCATCACCACACCAGGGCCTGTGCTGCTGGGTGATACATCCTCATTTCACAAGGGCCAGTGGTGTGTCTGGCTGATGCCATTCACAATACTCAAGGGCCTGTGCTACTGGCTGATGCCATCTACATTAAACCAGGGCCTTTACTGTTGGATGAGGCCATCCACATTACACCAGGTACAGGTCTTCCTGTGTGGCCATCATCACCAAACCAGGGCCCGTGGTGCTGGATGAGGCCATCCACATTTCTCCAGGGATTGTGTTGCTGGCTGATGCGTTCCACAAAACACAAGGGCCTTTACAACTGGCTGAGGATATTCACATTCCACCAGGGCCTGTGGTGCTGGCCAATATAATCCACATTTCACCAAGGCCACTGTTGTTGGCTGAGGCCATACACATTACACAAGGGACAGTGCTTCCTGTGAGGCCATCTTCACCACACAAGGGCCTGTGCTTTTGGCTGAGGCAGACTACATTTCACCAGAGCCTGGCTGCTGTCTGAGGCCATCCACATTACACCATGGCCTGTGCTTCCTGTGAGGCCATCTTCACCACACCAGGGCCTGTACTGTTGGATGAGGCCATCCTCATTACACCAGGTACAGTTCTTCCTGTGTGGCAATCATCACCAAACCAGGGCATGTGGTGCTGGATGAGGCCATCCACATTTCACCAGGGATTGTGTTGCTGGCTGATGCGTTCCACAAAACACAAGGGCCTTTACTACTGGCTGAGGATATTCACATTACACCAGGGCCTGTGGTGCTGGTCAATATAATCCACATTTCACCAGGGCCACTGTTGTTGGCTGAGGCCATACACATTACACAAGGGACAGTGCTTCCTGTGAGGCCATCTTCACCACACCAGGTCCTCTGCTGCTCGTTGATGCCATCCAGATTACACCTGGGCCTGTGGTGCTGACCGATATCATGCACATTTCACCAGGGTGTGTGGTGCTGACCAATCCCATACATATTTCACCAGCGACAGAGTTGTTAGTTGAGGCCTTCCACATTAACACAGGGCCTGTGCTACTGGCTGAGGACATTTACATTTCACCAGGGCCTGTGGTCATGGCTGTGGCCAACTACATTTCATCAGGGCACGTGGTCATGGCTGAGGACATTCACATTACACCAGGGCTTGTGGTGCTGGCCAATACCATCCACATTTCACCAGGGCTAATGGTGTTGGCTGAGGACATTCACATTACACCAGGGCCTGTGGTGCTGGCTAATACCATCCACATTTCACCAGGGCCAGTGTTGTTGGATGAGGCCATCCAAATTACATCAGGGACAGTGCTTCCTGTGAGGCTATCATCACCACACCAGGGCCTGTGGTGCTGGCTGATACCATCCACATTACACAAGGGCCAGTGCTGCTAGCCTTCCACATTACACAAGGGCCGTATTGCTGGCCGAAACAATCCACATTTCACATGGGCCAGTGGTATTGCTGGCTGATGCCTTTCAAAATACACAAGGGCCTGTGCTGCTGGCTGATGCCATCTACATTAAACCAGGGCCTGTGGTGCTGGCCAATACCACCGACATTTCACCAGGGCCAGTGTTGTTTGCTGAGGCCATCCACATTACACCAGTGACAGTGCTTCCTGTGAGGCCATCTTCACCACACCAGGGACTGTGCTGTTGGCTGAAACCATCCACATTACATCAGGGCCATTGGTCCTTGCCGATGTCATCCACATTTCACCAGGGCCAGTGGTGTTGGCTAAGGCCATCCACATTACACCAAGGTCTGTGGTGCTGGCCATTACCATCCACATTTCACCTGGGCCAGTGTTGGTAGATGAGGCCATCCAAATTACAACAGGGCCTGTGCTACTGGCTGAGGCCATCCACATTATACCACGGCATGTGCTCCTTGTGAGGCTATCGTCAACACACCAGGGCCTGTATTGCTGGCTTAGGCCATCCACATTGCACCAGGGCTAGTGCTCCCTCTGAGGCCAACTTCACGACAGCAGGGCCTGCGCTGCTGTCTGAGGTCATCTACATTTCACAAGAGCAGGTGTTGCTGGCTGATGTGATCCACATTGGAAGGGAGACGCGGCTTCGCACCCTTCATTCACCCGTAGCTAGCCAGGCCCCTGTAACTGTGCAGCCGAAGATAGCGTAGGCCCCGCTAGCTGTTCCCCGGCAGACCCCAAGCAGCTGGGGACAGAGGGCGGCTGGGTGACGGTGAGGAGGAAGCATAGTCCTAAACAGAAGCCCCAGGTACACCACCAACCCGTTCATGTGTCTAACTGTTTTTCCCCACTCGGCGACACGCCCGCCGGGGGTCAAACTCTGGTAATTGGTGATTCTGTTCTCAGACATGTGAAGCTAGAGACACCGGCAACCATAGTCAATTGTCTTCCAGGGGCCAGAGCAGGCTACATTGAAGGAAATGCAAAACTGCTGGCTAAGGATAAACGTAAATTCAGTAAAATCATAATTCACGTCGGCAGTAATGACACCCGGTTACGCCAATTGGAGGTCACTAAAACCAATATTGAATCGGTGTACAACTTTGCCAAAACAATGTCAGATTCTGTAGTTTTCTCTGGTCCCCTCCCCAATCAGACCAGGAGTGACATGTTTAGCCGCATGTTCTCCTTAAATTGCTGGCTGTCTGAGTGGTGTCCCAGAAACGATGTGGAATTCATAGATAATTGGCAAACCTTCTGGAGGAAACCTGATCTTGTTAGGAGAGACGGCATCCATCCCACTTTGGATGGAGCAGCTCTCATTTCTAGAAATATGGACAAATTTATTAAACCCCCCAAAATATGACTATCCAGAGTTGGGACCAGGAAGCAGAGTTGCAGTCTTACACGCATCTCTGCAGCTTCTCTCCTCCTGCTACCCCCCCCCCCCCCCCCCCCCCCCCCCCATCTCCTTACACAGAGTTTCTGTCTGATTTCTCAGACTTTTTATCTGATTTAGTGCTCAGCTCAGATAAAATAATTATTGTGGGTGATTTTAACATCCATGTAGATGCTAAAAATGACAGCCTCAACATGGCATTTAATCTGTTATTAGACTCAATTGGCTTTTCATAAAAAGGAAAAGAACCCACCCACCACTTTAATAATCACACTCTAAATCTTGTTTTAACATGTGGCATAGAAACTGAACATTTAACAGTGTTTCCTGAAAACCCTCTCCTGTCTGATCATTTCCTGATAACATTTACATTTAAAATAATTGATTACACAGCAGTGGAAAGTAGACTTTATCAAAGTAGATGTCTTTCTGAAAGTGCTGTAACTAAGTTTAAGAATATAATCCAACCACTGTTATCATCTTCAATGCCCTGTACCAACATAGAGTAGAGCAGCTATCTGAATACTACTCCAACAGAGGTCGATTATCTTGTTAATAATTTCACCTCCTCACTACATACGACTCTGGATACTGTAGCTCCTGTGAAAACTAAGGTCTCAAATCAGAAGTACCTGACTCCGTGGTATAATTCTCAAACACGTAGCCTAAAGCAGATGACTCGTAAGCTGGAGAGGAAATGGCGTGTCACAAATTTAGAGGATCATCATTTAGCCTCGAGAAATAGTGTGTTGCTTTATAAGAAAGTCCTCCGCAAAGCCAGAACATCTTACTATTCGTCACTGATTGAAGAAAATAAGAATAACCCACGGTTTTTTTTCAGCACTGTAGCCAGGCTGACAAAAAGTCAGAGCTCTTTTGAGCCAACCATCCCTTTAACGTTAACTAGTAATGACTTCATGAACTTCTTCACAAATAAAATTTTTATCATTAGAGAAAAAATTACCAATAATCATCCCACAGATGTAATATTATCTACAGCTACTCTTAGTACCATTGATGTTATATTAGACTCTTTTTCTCCAATTGATCTGTCTGAGTTAACTTCAATAATTACTTCCTCCAAACCATCAACGTGTCTTTTAGACCCCATTCCTACAAAACTGCTCAAAGAAGTCCTGCCATTAATTAATTCTTCAATCTTAAATATGATCAACCTATCTCTAATAATCGGCTATGTACCACAGGCCTTCAAGCTGGCTGTAGTTAAACCTTTACTCAAAAAGCATCTCTAGACCCAGCAGTCTTAGCTAATTATAGGCCAATCTCCAACCTTCCTTTCATATCAAACATCCTTGAAAGAGTAGCTGTCAAACAGCTAACAGATCATCTGCAGAGGAATGGCTTATTTGAAGAGTTTCAGTCAGGTTTCAGAGCTCATCACAGCACAGAAACAGCTTTAGTGAAGGTTACAAATGATCTTCTTATGGCCTCTGACAGTGGACTTATCTCTGTGCTTGTCCTGCTAGACCTTAGTGCAGCATTCGATACTGTCGACCATAATATCCTATTAGAGCGATTAGAACATGCTGTAGGTATTACAGGTACTGCACTGCAGTGGTTTGTATCATATCTATCTAATAGACTCCAATTTGTACATGTAAATGGAGAGTCCTCTTCACACACTGAGGTTAATTATGGAGTTCCAAAGGTTCAGTGCTAGGACCAATTCTGTTTACACTATACATGCATCCCCTAGGCAGCATCATTAAAAGACATAGCATACAATTTCACTGCCATGCAGATGACACCCAGCTCTATCTGTCCATGAAGCCAGATAACACACACCAATTAGTTAAACTGCAGGAATGTCTTAAAGACATAAAGACCTGGATGGCCGCTAACTTTCTGCTTCTTAATTCAGATAAAACTGAGGTTATTGTACTCGGCCCTGAAAAGCCTAGAAATATGGTATCTAACCAGATTCTTACTCTGGATGGCATTACCTTGGCCTCCAGTAACGCTGTGAGGAACCTTGGAGTAATTTTTGACCAGGATATGTCCTTCAACGCACGTATTAAACAAATATGTAAGACTGCGTTCTTCCATTTGCGCAACATCTCTAAAGTTAGAAAGATCCTGTCTCAGAGTGACGCTGAAAAACTAGTTCATGCTTTTATTACTTCCAGGCTGGACTACTGCAATTCATTATTATCAGGATGTCCAAAAAAACTCGCTGAAAAGCCTTCAGCTAATCCAAAATGCTGCAGCAAGAGTCCTGACAGGGACTAGAAAGAGAGAGCATATTTCTCCTGTTTTGGCTTCCCTTCAAACCCAGAATTGAATTCAAAATCCTGCTCCTCACATACAAGGTCTTGAATAATCAGGCCCCATCTTATCTTAATGACCTTGTAGTACCATATCACCCCATTAGAGCACTTAGAGCACTGATCCTGAATCCTCCCGTAGTTATGCTGCGATAGACGTAGGCTGCCGGGGATTCCCATGATGCATTGAGTTTTTCCTTTCCAGTCACCTTTCTCACTCACTATGTATTAATACAGCGGTCCCCAATCCCCGGGCCTCGGTACCGGTCCATGAGTCGTTTGGTACCGGGCCACGAGAGTTGAGAGTTGAGGCTCAGGTGTGAAATGTATGGTTTTCAGGATTTTTATCGTTTTTTTAGCGTTATTTTGTTATCGTTTTTATCGTTAACTCTGTTTTCCTGGGTCTTTTCACGTGTGTTATGAATAAATCTTCTTTTTTACGGTACCGGTACTAGGCCGGTCCGTAAAAATATTGTCGGGCATGAACCGGTCCGTGGCGCTTAGGGACCGCTGTGTTAATAGACCTCTCTGCATTGAATCATATCTGTTATTAACCTCTGGCTCTCTTCCACAGCATGTCTTTTATCCTGTCTTCCTTCTCTCACCCCAACCGGTCGCAGCAGATGGCCCCGCCCCTCCCTGAGCCTGATTCTGCTGGAGGTTTCTTCCTGTTAAAAGGGAGTTTTTCCTTCCCACTGTCACCAAAGTGCTTGCTCATAGGGGGTCATATGATTGTTGGGTTTTTCTCTGTATCTATGAAGCCCCTTGAGGCGACTTTTGTTGTGATTTGGCGCTATATAAATAAAATTGAATTGAATTGAATTACGGACTAAACCTGGGACATTTGTGGCCCCAGTGCATGTGCCCTATCTGCCTTGTTGGTGTCCTTGATTTTTTAAAAGTAAAATGTCTTATTATGCTATAAATAAAGCCAGAGAGTGAAATCTGTGTTGATCCTAATACAAATACCTGAAGACAAAGTGTCTTGGTTGTTTTCGATTGTTCTTTTCATCAGACATAATAACTACTCAGATCTCCTGGACTTCTTTCTTTCTTTCTTTCTTTCTTTCTTTCTTTCTTTCTTTCTTTCTTTCTTTTCATTCCTCAAGACATGCACATCTTCAGGAACAAAGCTACTGTCATGATATGAGTGAACAGTTGTTGTTTAAGGTGCAGTTCATGTGGAAGCCACCGGAGGGTGGTGTGGAGATAATAAAAAAGTGATGGCTAAAACCCAAGACGGTGTCATGTCTGCTCCCTGAAGTAATATCGTAACATGGTGTCAGAAGTGAACTGATAAGGCTATAGAAGAGTGTCGCACACATGGAAGGGCTTAAGCCGCCAGCTGGACTTGATTTGCTGCAAGGGAACCTCTCGGAAAATTGGAGACAGTTTCGGCAACGGTTCGAGCTGTATCTCGCGGCTACAGGAGGTGCTAGCAAGCCACCCAAGGTACAGTCTTCACTATTTCTTCACGTTGCTGGAGAGGAAGCGGTTGAAGTGTATAATACCTTCACGTTTGCGGAAAATGGTGATGAGCATAAGCTGACGAAAATAATCGAGAAATTTGAGGAATACTGTAGCCCAAAGAAGAACATAACCTATGAAAGGTACAAGTTTTTCACGTGTGTGCAAGAGGATATGCCAATTAGCCAGTACATCACGGAGCTAAAGCTAAGTGCCAAGTCATGTGAATTTGGACAACTGCAAGAATCCCTCATCAGAAATCGCGTAGTGTGTGGAATTACATCGGATGCAATGAGAGAAAGGCTGTTAAGAGAAGATGATATTACTCTCGAAAAAGTAGTTCAGCTTTGCATTGCAGCTGAGACCACAAAAGCTCAAATCAAGCAAATGCATGAGGAGGATCACAATGCTCAAGTCTCTGCACATGAAAGTAAAGATGTAGATGCAGTGAGACATAAGCAGACATGCAAAAAAGACAGACAAAGTAAGATGAAACTGAACGACAAAGACCAAGCAAGCACGTTTAATTGCAAACGATGTGGAACTAAGCATGCATTACGCCAATGCCCTGCTTATGGCAAACAGTGCAAGAACTGCGGGAAAATGAATCACTTTGCCAGAATGTGTAGATCGAGAAAAGTGCACACTGTCGCCGATGAAGCTACGGATCAGCAGGCAAGTCTGTTCATTGGAGCTGTAAATGCAAAAACACAGACACGAACAGATGAATGGACTGTAGAAATAAAAGTTGGCCACAAACCTGTGAAATTCAAACTTGATACTGGTGCACAAGCCAATGTGGTTCCCTACAGTCTACTACGAAGAATAGGAAATAAGCAAATGCTTAGACCCACAAATGTCAGGTTGTCAACATACACTGGAGACAAAATAGCAGTTAAAGGAAAGTGCACTTGGGCAGTGAAATACAAAAAGAAAAGTTTTGCTTTGGAGTTCATTGTCGTAAAATCAGAAACCAAGCCAATTCTGGGAATTCAAACGTGAAGAAATGGGACTCATCAAGAGAGTGATGGCACTGAATAAAAGTGATGAAATGGATATCTTCAAAGAATTTGCTGATGTGTTTGAGGGGATAGGTTGCCTTGAGGGGGAACACACCATTCAAATTAATGATGGTGTGGCACCAAAAGTTCATCCACCGAGAAAAATCCCTGTCACTTTGAGAGAAAAACTCAAAGTAGAACTGGACAGAATGGAAAAAATGGAGGTGATTACAAAAATTGAAGAGCCTACCCAGTGGGTAAATCCAATCGTCATTGTGGAAAAGGCTACTGGATGACTGAGAGTCTGCCTAGATCCACGTGATCTCAATACAGCAGTCATGAGAGAGCACTACCAGTTGCCAACAGTTGAAGAGATAACGAGCCGACTGGCAAAGGCCAAATACTTCACTGTGCTGGACGCAAGCTCAGGATTTTGGCAACTTAAATTGGATGAAGCCAGCTCTCGTCTCTGTACATTCAACACACCTTTTGGTCGTTACAGATTCCTTCGCCTGCCTTTTGGAATTAATTCAGCTCCAGAAGTATTCCACAGGACGGTGAGGCAGCTGTTTGAGGGGATTGATGGCGTCGAGACATACATAGACGACCTTTTGATCTGGGGAGAGACTAAAGTACAGCATGACGACAGACTGAGGCAAGTGCTGGAGAGAGCAAGAGCAAAAAATTTTAAGCTGAACAAGGACAAATGCAAGGTAGGCCTGGAGGAAATTAAATACCTTGGTCACATCTTCTCGGCAGATGGCTTGAAAACAGATCAGAGCAAGATAGAGGCAGTAAAGAAAATGCCTACACCAGAGTGCAAAAAAGATGTGGAGCGATTTCTGGGTATGGTGACATACCTAGCAAAGTTCATTCCAAACATGTCACAACACACAGCGCCATTACGCGGCCTTACCAGAGATGATGCTGCATGGCAGTGGGAAGGTGAGCATCAGCACGCATTCAACAAATTGAAAACAATTCTTACTGAAGCTCCTGTGCTCAGATACTATGATGTACAGCTTCCAGTAACACTATCTGTCGATGCTTCTAAAAGTGGACTTGGTGCTGTCTTACTACAAGATGGCAAGCCAGTTGCTTATGCATCACGCTCATTAACAGAGACTGAACAGCGTTATGCACAAATAGAAAAGGAGATGTTGGCAATTGTGTTTGGTGCAGAGCGTTTCCATCAGTATGTGTATGGCAGAGAAGTGAACGTGGAGTCAGATCACAAACCACTAGAAGTGATAATGAAAAAGCCGTTGAGCAGTGCTCCAGCAAGAATACAGAGACTCCTAATGAGACTGCAAAAATATCAGGTACAAGTACAGTACAAGCCAGGAAGTGAAATGTACATCGCAGACACATTATCCAGAGCATATTTGCCAGTGACCAGCTCATCTGATAATGAGATAGAAAACCAGGTGCACATGGTAATTTCCAACTTACCTGTGACAAGTGCAAAACTAAAGGAATTCAGAAAGGAAACAAGGAATGATATGACACTGACTAAACTTACAGAGACAGTTCTGGATGGATGGCCAGAAACAAGAAACCAAGCTGCAACAGAAATCCAAGCGTATTGGAATTACAGGGAACAAATTTCAGTAGTGGATGGAGTTCTGTTCAAAGGAGAGCAGCTTATTGTTCCTGCAGCACTGAGAGCAGAAATGCTAAAGCGCATTCACGAGGGTCACTTGGGTATTGAAAGCTGCCGACGCAGAGCGAGAGAAGTACTCTTTTGGCCTGGAATGTCACAGAGTATCACAGAGATGGTGAACTGCTGTGATGTGTGCAGTACTCACCAGAAACGACAGAACAAAGAACCACTACATCCACATAGTGTTCCTGAAAGACCTTGGCAGAAGATAGGTGTGGACCTATTTACTTTTGACCAGCAGGAATATCTCCTCTTAGTGGATTACTATTCCAAGTTCATTGAGGTTGAGTGGCTGAAGTCAGACACAAGAAGTGCAACAGTTATCACTCATCTTAAGTCACAATTTGCCAGACACGGGATTCCTGAAACGGTGATTTCAGACAACGGACCACAGTTCAGCTCCCGTGAATTCCAAGACTTTGCAAAAGAGTGGGAGTTTTGTCACAACACTACGAGCCCCCACCATGCACAGTCAAACGGAATGGCAGAGAGAGGAGTACAAACAGTGAAACTCTTGTTAAAAAAGGCAAAAGCCGAGGGGAATGACCTGTATCTATCATTAATAAATCTGAGGAGTACACCGTTGGAGGACATTGGAGCGTCACCAGCCCAGCTGCTAATGGGTCGACGCATAAGAACAAGACTTCCAACAACATCGCAAAGATTGAAACCCCACATGGTCACTAAGACAGTGCAGCAGTTGTTAGAAACAAGACAACAGAAACAGAGAGAATACTTCAACCAAGGAACCAAAGCACTTAAGCAACTGCAGGTTGGTGACACTGTCAGAATGTGGCAACAGGGTGTATGGAATCCAGCTCAGGTGACAGGTTTATCTGAACATCCAAGATCTTATGTTGTTCAGATTCCTGATGGACAGACATATAGAAGGAACAGAAAGTTTCTAAGGCAGTCAAGGGACAATCAAAACGTGACACAGCAGAATGAGTGTGATAAAACACAGGGACAAAGTGAGATGGACATGCAAAGTACAAATGTCACTCCCACAGAGTTTCCAAGTTCCCCACCCAAAACTGCGAGTGGACGTATTGTTTCCAAGCCCAGAAGGCTTATTGAGGAATACAATGAACATTATGTTTTGAGCACATGCTTTGATATAAAAAAAAAAAAAAAAAAAAAAACTGGGTAGAAAAAATATGTTCACTAGAGAGAAATGTGAGTATGCCAAGAAGCATTTATTTTTTTTCTCCCTTTCTTTTTTCCACTGGTCGTGGGCCTTGAGTGGAGTTGTGAGTTACTTTGTTGTTTGCCCCTGTTGTTGAAAAAAAAAAAAAAAAAAGGGGGATGTCATGATATGAGTGAACAGTTGTTGTTTAAGGTGCAGTTCATGTGGAAGCCACCGGAGGGTGGTGTGGAGATAATAAAAAAGTGATGGTTAAAACCCAAGACGGTGTCATGTCTGCTCCCTGAAGTAATATCGTAACAGCTACAACCCAGATGACATTGTCAAAAGTGTCTTTAACTGAGCTTTGAGAAAAGGTGGACTGCTGAATGAAAGTAAGATTTGCATTTGGTTTGGAAATCAAACTCCTCGACCAATACTTAATATTCCTTTTCCATATTTTCTAACACACACACACACACACACACACACACACCAACAGATATTGTGTATATATAAATGGTGAATGCTCATATCGAACATGGGCCAAGTTTCAAATAATGAGGTCAGTATATGTACAAGTAATCCCTGCTCCAAGCACAGAAGTACCACCCACCTGCTATTCAAAACTTCTGAGGAGCAGCCAATAAGACAAAGGTTGGCTCAAAGAGAGGACAGCTAAACTGGCATATTTCAAATGGAAGATAAATTGAAGGACTGCACCAAGACTCAGTATAGGATAAATAAGCATATTTTCAAATCAAATCAAATCAAATCACTATTTATTGTCACATCACATGTGCAGGCACACTGGCACAGCACATGCGAGTGAAATTCTTGTGTGCGAGCCCCACAAGCAACAGAGATGTGCAAACACAACAACACAAACGAGCAAAATACAAGAATGGCCAGCAATGAATCACACAAATTTGCTGTAGTGCACAAATTAAAGTATGGAGCTGGAAATAAACATAATTAGCTCTCTTTAAGGGACTAAAACATCTCTAGATTGTATTTTGAATAGATCATGAGTGGTCCATTTTTTTTTGTCATTTGCTATAATAAAATCCCCCTCATAATGTAGTGAAGAGTTGCCAAGGCCATCTATCTGCAGCCGTGGTTTTTAAGATGCGGTACTTTTTAAAATACACACAGTGGGACACTGCCATAGACTGGTGACCTGTACAGGGTGTACCTTGCTCAGTCTGTGACAGCTGCTCCAGCCCTTCATGACGCTGAATCAGATACACCATTAAAAAGGGGGTGGATGGATTGACAGGGGATCAGAGGTATGGTGGACTGTAACTAAATAATTAAATAGAAAAAAATTAACTGTAAAAATAAATCTGTTAGGGTGCCTGGGTTCGTTGACCCAAAATTTTGAGTTTTACATTATTATTGAACTTTGATTTTGCCATTATTTATCATTTCTAGTCTTTTGGTTTCTTAGAGTTCTGTCTTCTGGTTTCTGTCTCTGTGTTACATAGTTGTTCTGTCTCCCCCTGTCTGCTGTATCCCCTCGTCAAGTCCGCGTTGTCTGTGTTATGTTTCCTGTTTTACTTTGAAAGTCCATGTCTCATGTTAATGTATCTGGATTTGCTTCCCTTGTCTCGCTACCCTTATTTGTACCAGCTGTGTTTCTCTGTTGTCTCCCATTCCCTGATGGCTCTCTCTGGGTATGTAAGCCCTGAGTTTTCTTTGGTCTTTGTTGCGATCTCCCTCATCCTACGCTGTGTGTTCTGTTTGGCTGCCTGTGTAAGTTTCTTTTGGTATTCTTGCTTTTGTTATATTTGTGTTTAGCGTTAAAGCTGTTTTGAGTTTACACTTTTATCTCTAAGTGTCTGCACATTGGGTCCACAGTTCCTGCCTGCACACAGCACATGACAAAATCATTGTGTAAAAACAAAACAAAATGCTGTCTTCTTTATTGACCATTTACCGTCAAACACATTTCAACTATAAGCTTTCATCAGTGCAAACCAAAGCCACATCCCCAGATATAGAACCATGGGAGGTTTAAACACTAATTAGTGTGAATGCTTGAAAAGTTAAATCAGAAGAGCAGGCTGTCTTTACACTGTCACCACGTCCATATAATAAACTCCACAGGCATGAAAAATGAGAATTCAGTAGACATGACATATGTGAGTGAAGTTGGCCCCCCCACCTTCTTCAAATCCAACAAAAGTGGTATCAAACGTTTGTGCTGGTTTATGCTGCAAAAATTGTCGTTTGTGCTGCTATCATTTTAAAGATATTAATCAAAATTTCTAGAGGTCATCAGAGGTCAACCAGCCCCCCCACATTAATTAAATCAAACAAAATGGGTGTCAATCAACTGTGCTACGTTTGTGCTGGTTTGTGCGGCTTCTGTTTTAAAGATATTAATGAAAATGTAAAGGTCAACCAGCCCCCCCCCCCCCAACACACACACACACATTAATGGAATCGAACAAAATTGATGTCAAACATTTGTGCTACGTTTGTGCTGGTTTGTTCTGCAAAAATTGTCGTTTGTGCTGCTATCATTTTAAAGATATTCAAGAAGATTTGTAGAGGTCAACCAGCCCCCCCACATTAACGGAATCAAACAAAACTGGTGTCAATCAACTGTGCTGGTTTGTGCTGCTAAAATTGTCGTTTGTGCTGCCTCTGTTTTAAAGATATTAATGAAAATGCAAACGTCAAAAGGTCAACCAGCCCCCCCACATCACCCAAATCAAACAAAAGTTGATGTCACAGGTTTGTGCTGCAAAAAATTTTGTTTGTGGTGCTATTATTTTAAAGATATTAATAAAATTCCATCCATCCATTTGCTTATCGTTTTAAGGGTCGCAGGGGGTGCTGGAATCTATCCCAGCTGTCATAGGGCAAGAGGCAGGGTACATCCTGGACAGGTTGCCAGTCTGTCACAGGGCCAAACAACCATTCGCACTCACATTCACACCTATGGGCAATTTGGATTAACCAAAAACTATCACCACAAGCTGCATGTCTTTGGAGAGAGCCCGGAGAGAACCCACGCAAACATGGCGAGAGAACCTGCAAACTCCACACAGAAAGACCCTGCGTGATGGTGGAATTGAACTCAGGACCTTCTTGCTGTGCGGCAACAGTGCTAACCACCGTGCTGCCGTAATAATAACATTAAATAACATTTTTGAAGAAATTAAAAGGGGCATGCCAGTAGGTGCGTATCAGTTTATAATTGGATAAGGTGTTTTGAGCCATTAAGCATGTGAGTGAAGTTGGCCCCCCCACCTTCTTCAAATCCAACAAAAGTGGTATCAAACGTTTGTGCTGGTTTGTGCTGCCTCTGTTTTAAAGATATTAATGAAAATGTAAAGGTCAACCAGCCCCCCCACATTAATGGAATCGAGCAAAATTGATGTCAAACATTTGTGCTACGTTTGTGCTGCAAAAATTTACGTTTGTGCTGCTATCATTTTAAAGATATTCAAGAAAATTTCTAGAGGTCATCAGAGGTCAACCAGCCCCCCCACATTAATGGAATCAAACAAAACTGGTGTCAATCAACTGTGCTACGTTTGTGCTGGTTTGTGCTGCCTCTGTTTTATAGATATTAATGAAAATGTAAAGGTCAAAAGGTCAACCAGCCCCCCCACATTAATGGGATCGAACAAAATTGATGTCAAACGTTTGTGCTGGTTTGTGCTGCTAAAATTGTTGTTTGTGCTGCCTCTGTTTTAAAGAAATCCATACAAATTTCTAGAGGTCATCAGAGGTCAACCAGCCCCCCCACATTAATGGAATCAAAATTGATGTCAAACGTTTGTGCTGGTTTGTGCTGCTAAAATTGTCGTTTGTGCTGCTATCATTTTAAAGAAATCCATACAAATTTCTAGAGGTCATCAGAGGTCAACCAGCCCCCCCACATTAATGGAATCGAACAAAATTGATGTCAATCAACTGTGCTACGTTTGTGCTGGTTTGTGCTGCCTCTGTTTTATAGATATTAATGAAAATGTAAAGGTCAAAAGGTCAACCAGCCCCCCCACAGTAATGGAATCGAGCAAAATTGATGTCAAACATTTGTGCTACGTTTGTGCTGCAAAAATTTACGTTTGTGCTGCTATCATTTTAAAGATATTCAAGAAAATTTCTAGAGGTCATCAGAGGTCAACCAGCCCCCCCACATTAATGGAATCAAACAAAACTGGTGTCAATCAACTGTGCTACGTTTGTGCTGGTTTGTGCTGCCTCTGTTTTATAGATATTAATGAAAATGTAAAGGTCAAAAGGTCAACCAGCCCCCCCACATTAATGGAATCAAAATTGATGTCAAACGTTTGTGCTGGTTTGTGCTGCTAAAATTGTTGTTTGTGCTGCCTCTGTTTTAAAGAAATCCATACAAATTTCTAGAGGTCATCAGAGGTCAACCAGCCCCCCCACATTAATGGAATCAAAATTGATGTCAAACGTTTGTGCTGGTTTGTGCTGCTAAAATTGTCGTTTGTGCTGCCTCTGTTTTAAAGATATTAATGAAAATGTAAAGGTCAACCAGCCCCCCAACATTAATGGAATCGAACAAAATTGATGTCAATCAACTGTGCTACGTTTGTGCTGGTTTGTGCTGCAAAAATTTACGTTTGTGCTGCTATCATTTTAAAGATATTCAAGAAAATTTCTAGAGGTCATCAGAGGTCAACCAGCCCCCCCACATTAATGGAATCGAACAAAATTGATGTCAATCAACTGTGCTACGTTTGTGCTGGTTTGTGCTGCCTCTGTTTTATAGATATTAATGAAAATGTAAAGGTCAAAAGGTCGACCCCCCCCCCCCACACACACACACACACACACACACATATTAATGGGATCGAACAAAATTGATGTCAAACGTTTGTGCTGGTTTGTGCTGCTAAAATTGTCGTTTGTGCTGCTATCATTTTAAAGAAATCCATACAAATTTCTAGAGGTCATCGGAGGTCAACCAGCCCCCCCACATTAATGGAATCAAAATTGATGTCAAACGTTTGTGCTGGTTTGTGCTGCTAAAATTGTCGTTTGTGCTGCTATCATTTTAAAGAAATCCATACAAATTTCTAGAGGTCATCAGAGGTCAACCAGCCCCCCCACATTAATGGAATCGAACAAAATTGATGTCAATCAACTGTGCTACGTTTGTGCTGGTTTGTGCTGCCTCTGTTTTATAGATATTAATGAAAATGTAAAGGTCAAAAGGTCAACCAGCCCCCCCACAGTAATGGAATCGAATAAAAGCCTTCAGTTTTCAGGCCCCTCTTCTGTGGAACCAGCTTCCAGTTTGGATTCAGGAGACGGACACTCTCTACTTTCAAGATTAGGCTTAAAACTTTCCTTTTTGCTAAAGCATATAGTTAGGGCTGGACCAGGTGACCCTGAATCCTCCCTTAGTTATGCTGCAATAGGGGGATTCCCATGATGCATTGAGTTTTTCCTTTCCAGTCACCTTTCTCACTCACTATGTGTTAACAGACCTCTCTGCATTGAATCATATCTGTTATTAACCTCTGTCTCTCTTCCACAGCATGTCTTCTATCCTGTCTTCCTTCTCTCACCCCAACCGGTCGCAGCAGATGGCCGCCCCTCCCTGAGCCTGGTTCTGCCGGAGGTTTCTTCCTGTTAAAAGGGAGTTTTTCCTTCCCACTGTTGCCAAAGTGCTTGCTCATAGGGGGTCATATGATTGTTGGGTTTTTCTCTGTATCTATGAAGCGCCTTGAGGCGACTTATGTTGTGATTTGGCGCTATATAAATAAAATTGAATTGATTTGAATTGAATGTTTCATTAGAGTGGGTGTGGCACACTTAATCAAAATGATTTGCCAGTGGGACTGTTTGAGAAAAAAGCCTACGTGCGATCAATGGCACAACTTGTCAAGTCCCAATCCTTGGAAGAAGCAAAGGTCCTAATACGCAGCATTGCTATTGTGGCATTAAGTGAGACAGAAGGCTGTGACAGTTTTGGAAACCCCATTATGTCAGAAGTGTCCAAATCAAATCTGAAAAGAAAAATTGCAGATAAGACTGTCTGTTTCTGATGACAAGGAAGAAGAAGACATTAGATTGGATCCATGCACAGAAATAAACACCGACTTAAGGCAGTGGGTGGCAGATATTTGTGAGGGGAGCAGGTGCCATGCTGAAGATCATGGTGATCGAGACAATATGCACTATCTACCTGAGCTCGTCCCACACCTAATTAGATTGGGAGGATACCTACCACTCTGGACTGGAGAAATGGTTCCCCTATTTCAGAGCGAAAAACTCACTGCAACTTCAGCTAATGTTGAAGCAGAGTTCAAGAACATTAAACATGGTCTGTTCAAGCATGAAAATCTCCCTATAAGGATAGATAAATTCATTGCACGTCATCTTGGTTTTATTGAAGGGAACATGCGGATCTGTTCTGCAAAACAAATACGAAAAGAAGCAGAGGTTGCCAGACAGGATGGTACAGTGAAGCGTCAGTATCCACACAAAGCCTTTGTGGAGCAGGAAGTGGATGATAACCCCTCTCAGGAGCCCAAAATTGACACAGACATAGACATACAGGAAGGGCACGAAGTACTGCAGTGCGTTTCACGTTGATATCAGGCGCCTCCTAAAAAGGGAAAAGAAAAGTTCATTTAACGCAAAGTTTTCAGGTGTCATTCTTTGGGGAGAATACATGTTTATGAAACTGCATGACATCAGACTCTACCAAATTTTGGAGACTTTTCTTTTAAGATACAACCTTTCTGTCTCTTGTGACAGAGAGTCTGTTTCTTAATCATTTGACAAAAACCCTACACAGTATTTTAAAATAGTGTTCTCCAGATCAGAGCTGTAATCTATATAGAACATGGGGTTCAAAGCAAGGAAAAATTGTGTGTTTATCAGTGAAACCTTTAATTTGTGTTAATTTTATCATTATCAATATATGAAATCTTCACCTTAAGGGACTTAATGAATGGTTTCTTCTAAAAATTAGAAATGATTGAGTCATTTCACATCATATGAAAATATTAATTTTTAATACAAATTTGGCCCTACAAAAATGGAAACTCAGTAACAAAGATAATGGAGATTCTCTAAACACGAGCGAATGTCACAGTAAAATTGTTGATTGTGATTTACACATTGGATGTATCCTCAGTGATTTGGTAAAATTATACAACATTTTATAAGAACTGAACAACTGATGAAACTAATTATAGGCCAATCTCCAACCTTCCTTTCATATCAAAAATCCTTGAAAGAGTAGTTGTCAAACAGCTAACAGATCATCTGCAGAGGAATGGTTTATTTGAAGAGTTTGTCAGGTTTCAGAGCTCATCACGGCACAGAAACAGCTTTAGTGAAGGTTACAAATGATCTTCTTATGGCCTCTGACAGTGGACTCATCTCTGTGCTTGTCCTGCTAGACCTTAGTGCAGCATTCGATACTGTCGACCATAATATCCTATTAGAGCGATTAGAACATGCTGTAGGTATTACAGGTACTGCACTGCAGTGGTTTGTATCATATCTATCTAATAGACTCCAGTTTGTACATGTAAATGGAGAGTCCTCTTCACACACTGAGGTTAATTATGGAGTTCCACAGGGTTCAGTGCTAGGACCAATTCTGTTTACATTATACATGCTTCCCTTAGGCAGCATCATTAGAAGACACAGCATACATTTTCACTGCTATGCAGATGACACCCAGCTCTATCTGTCCATGAAGCCAGATAACACACACCAATTAGTTAAACTGCAGGAATGTCTTAAAGACATAAAGACCTGGATGGCCGCTAACTTTCTGCTTCTTAATTCAGATAAAACTGAGGTTATTGTACTCGGCCCTGAAAAGCCTAGAAATATGGTATCTAACCAGATTCTTACTCTGGATGGCATTACCTTGGCCTCCAGTAACGCTGTGAGGAACCTTGGAGTCATTTTTGACCAGGACATGTCCTTCAACGCACATATTAAACAAATATGTAAGACTGCGTTCTTCCATTTGTGCAATATCTCTAAAATGAGAAATATCCTGTCTCAGAGTGACGCTGAAAAACTAGTTCACGCATTTATTACTTCCAGGCTGGACTACTGTAATTCATTATTATCAGGATGTCCAAAAAACTCACTGAAAAGCCTTCAGCTAATCCAAAATGCTGCAGCAAGAGTACTGACAGGGACTAGAAAGAGAGAGCATATTTCTCCTATTTTGGCTTCCCTTCATTGGCTTCCTGTTAAATCCAGAATTGAATTCAAAATCCTGCTCCTCACATACAAGGTCTTAAATAATCAGGCCCCATCTTATCTTAATGACCTTGTAGTACCATATCACCCTATTAGAGCACTTCGCTCTCGCTCTGCAGGCCTACTTGTTGTTCCTAGAGTATTTAAAAGTAGAATGGGAGGGAGAGCCTTCAGTTTTCAGGCCCCTCTTCTGTGGAACCAGCTTCCAGTTTGGATTCAAGAGACAGACACTATCTCTACTTTCAAGATTAGGCTTAAAACTTTCCTTTTTGCTAAAGCATATAGTTAGGGCTGGACCAGGTGACCCTGAATCCTCCCTTAGTTATGCTGCATTAGACATAGGCTGCCGGGGGATACCCATGATGCATTGAGTTTTTCCTTTCCAGTCACCTTTCTCGCTCACTATGTATTAACAGACCTCTCTGCATTGAATCATATCTGTTGTTAACCTCTGTCCACAGCATGTCTTCTATCCTGTCTTCCTTCTCTCACCCCAACCGGTCGCAGCAGATGGCCGCCCCTCCCTGAGCCTGGTTCTGCCGGAGGTTTCTTCCTGTTAAAAGGGAGTTTTTCCTTCCCACTGTTGCCAAAGTGCTTGCTCATAGGGGGTCATATGATTGTTGGGTTTTTCTCTGTATCTATGAAGCGCCTTGAGGCGACTTATGTTGTGATTTGGCGCTATATAAATAAAGTTGAATTGAATTGAATTGAAAAAGTTGAATTGAATTGAATTGAATTGAATGAAACAACTTACTTATGTGACCACATATGAAGTGTTATAACTTACCACAAAAGGTGAACTGTGCCACTGACCCTTGGAAGATCTGCACATGATAAAAAAAGAAAAAGGCATTATAAATACTAACACAGCTATTAATAATTAAACTGGTGGGGTACATTTAAGATGTTAATGTCACAAAATAAAATAGACTGGTAGAAAGAAGTACAAGGAAATGGTAATGGGGGGAGCCATGAAAATATATCTTTTCAACATGATTCAGTGTGACAAAGCCAGGGCATGATTTAAAAAAACAAAAAAAAACAAAACAGGTTGTCACGGTCCTGGGTCAGTGACCCAGTGTTTTGAGTTTCTTGTGCCTCTGAGTTTTTTGTATTATGTTCTTAGTTCTCTTTGTTGTCCCAGCGTATTCTTTAGTGTAGTGTCTTAGTTTGGTTTTCTTGTATTCTGTTTAGTTCTGAGTATTTGGTAGCTGCCCTCTGTGTTTCTTAGTTGCTCTGTCTCCCCTATTGTAGTTTGCATCTGTGCTAATTCCTGTTTTACTTTGAAGGTCTGTGTCTCATGTGAGTGTATCCTACTTTGCTCCCTTGTCTCGTCAGTTCTGATTTCTCCCAGCTGTGCTCTCCTTCTGTGTCTCATTCCCCTCGTTACTTCCCATTGTATTTAAACCCTGTGTTTCTCTGAGTCAGTGCTGCGTCGTCCCTTAAGCTGTGTGTTTCTTTGTGTGCCTCTCTGCAAGGTGTGAGTTTATATTTTCCCAGTTTAATTTTGTATGCTCGTTTTCTGTGACTAGCAATTAAAGCTGTGATTTTGAGTTCATCCCCTGAGTCTGAGTCCTGCATTTTGGGTATCTATAGACTTTATCAAAGTAGATGTCTTTCTGAAAGCGCTGTAACTAAGTTTAAGAATATAATCCACCCACTGTTATCATCTTCAATGCCCTGTACCAACATAGAGCAGAGCAGCTATCTGATTGCTACCCCCAATTTCACCTCCTCACTACATACGACTCTGGATACTGTAGCTCCTGTGAAAACTAAGGTCTCTAATCAGAAGTACCTGACTCCGTGGTATAATTCTCAAACACGTAGCCTAAAGCAGATGACTCGTAAGCTGGAGAGGAAATGGCGTGTCACAAATTTAGAGGATCATCATTTAGCCTGGAGAAATAGTTTGCTGCTTTATAAGAAAGCCCTCCGCAAAGCCAGAACATCTTACTATTCGTCACTGATTGAAGAAAATAAGAATAACTCCCGGTTTCTCTTCAGCACTATAGCCAGGCTGACAAAAAGTCAGAGCTCTTTTGAGCCAACCATCCCTTTAACGTTAACTAGTAATGACTTCATGGACGTCTTCACAAATAAAATTTTTATCATTAGAGAAAAAATTACCAATAATCATCCCACAGATGTAATATTATCTACAGCTTGTTGGGTTGATTGTTGATTGTTGGGTTTTTCTCTGTATCTATGAAGCGCCTTGAGGCGACTTATGTTGTGATTTGGCGCTATATAAATAAAATTGAATTGAATTGGGTCCAACTCCTGCCTGCCGCACAGCGATTCATGACACGGGTCTTTTAACCTAAAAATGTTTTAATGGCCATGAAGAAAGGACTCTTCAATAGATCTTTCAACTCACCTGTGTTTACTGTCTCCACCTGAAATTAATTGCAGTCTGAATTTTTTTTTTTCTTCTGTCCTTTTGTCTTCGGTCTTCAGCTTTGGAAGGAAAAAATAAAAATATTGAAAACCTTATTAGCACACTAAATATACAAAACCTTGCTATATTTCAATTGTTTTAGATTGAAGTTGCCACTGCTAGCTAAGTCAGTTTTGAATCATGCTAATGAGAAGAAGAAAAAAAAAACCTGCCGAACAATGAGGCTGCTGTTGTAAAAACGCCAACTTTCTTGCGTTGGCAAGTGGTCGTTAAAATATCATTAAGACCCTTTCTTTTTATGTAATTCTTAGTAAAACTCTTTTAATCGGTTAAAACTGACGACATAATCTATGTTTGAAAAAGAGCGCGAACAACAGCGAACCACTATTCACCACCTGGGTCTGTGCTTTTTAACACAACAGCGCATTCGAAATCGAAGTTCTTGCCTGTAACATATTAATATACTTGCTTTTTTACGGAAAAAATAAACATAACAAAGGTTCCGTTTTACTTACAAGTTTCTCCAAATGTGCTCTCCAGTCGCTCGAGAAGGGCAGCCATATTGAACAGAATTTTCTGTCAACGTCGTTCAGGTTAGAGAGAAAAAGTCATGACGTAGTTCACATACACATGCGGAGCTCAGAAAAAAAACATTTACTCAAAAATCATAATTAAGAAAGCAGTATTTACTCTTAACTTCTAAGCCATGTACAATTATAACTGTTTGAATCGTTAACAGAACAAAAGTTTTAAGTTGTTTCAACTTTGAGGAATTTCAATTGTTATATCCACAAACTTTATAAGTCAGGTAGACTGTTGGGGTTTACAGTGCAGTAAAACTTGGCAAAGGACAATACTGTGTCATGAACACCTGTGCCTTTGATGCCTTCTGTCAAAGTCTGTGCTGCGCTTACTGTGACAGTCGTACTGCTCAAAACATGTTGAATAGTTCAGAGGAGAACAAAGTATTCCAGCTTGTGAAATCCCTTGCTTCAAAGGGTGTCACTCAACATGCCTATTCATTGAGGGCAGAGGTGCTAAGCTCAATATTCTGCCCTGTTCAGTTGAAGACTGGTGTTCATCGTGTTGATGCACAGTGCCATGTGTCCACAGTAATTCAAAAAACAATGACGGAAAATCCAAGTGTTCACTTCACAAGACAGTGTTCCTCCCAGTACTGCAAACTTTACACACCAAACACAAGGCAAATACCTTTTGTTTCCATTGATCTGTCAGTCCTCTCAGCTTCTGGCATAGCTCACCTTCAGTCTGCTGTTGAACAAGGGCTCAACCTTCCAGCATCGCCATGCCTAAGACCAATCGAAAGTCCTGATGCATCTCCAACAGCATTTAAAACAGATTCATCAGGAAAGCAACTTTGCACAGGGACTGTTTGTCACAGTTTCACCCTGAGAGAGCTTGTATGGATTGACACAGACCTTGGAAAATGCTCTACAGAAACTCTGGAGCACAGTTTTCACAGTCCAAAAAGGTTTTTGCTTACTGAATTCCCATCCACTCTGCTACTTCAAGGAGAGAAATTCACACTGAAAGCAGTCATTACATTTCAGGAGGGCCCAACACCAGAAACACTCGGGCATTATATGACATTCTGTAACAGGACCCCGTACATCTGGGAGATGTATGATGACCTAAGAAAGGATGTAACCATAGCATCTGAAAACACCAGCGTATGTCCGCACGCTGTGCTCTACACAAAGGAATGATGGCAAGATCTCATGAAAGAAAGTCCTTTTCTAGTTTGTGAGTTAGATGATGGAAATAGCTGTTATTTTTCAGTTATTGTATTAGACTTGTGAGGCTCAGACAGTTCAATGTATTTACCTTTTCTAACAGGAAACATATATACTACATTGTTCTCGTAGTTTTGTATTTTGTTACCAGCAAATAAAGTTTTTTCTCTAACCGAATGCATTAATTATTTTAAATGCTATATTTGTGTGGATGCTTTAAGCATCCACACTATTGAGTTCCTCTTGGGACTTCCGTACACTTTTTGGCACTTAACTACTTCCACAATTTTCAGCCGATTTTCACCGTTCAAATTTTAAACTATTCTGCTATTTCTGCTAATTATGGCTATGTCTTTTGGTATTTTTCACTATTATACTTTTTAAAATATTAAGCTTAATTTGTTCCATTGAAATGAATGGGAAACTTCTGCAATTCTGCTAAAATTTGCTTGTTTTTGAAACTTAACTACTTCCTCATATTTTCACGTAGAACAACCATTCAAACTTTAAAATGTTCTCAAGTTATTGGGCTATTCAGGTATAAATCAGCTTTTTCAAATCTTTTACCGTTTTACTTTTATGCCTCTTAAAGTTTTCAGTTGCAAAATTGTGATTTTTCACAAAATACATGCGTTGTTATGGTTGCTATGCACTTGGCTTCCAGTGTGCCACTGAAGGTTTTGCAGTCTTCTCTTCATGTCCGAACAACTTCTTGCTACTTGCTCAATTTTCACTCAACTTCCACAAATTATACATCAAAACGTAGGTATTTTTGCTGGCTTTCAGGAAATGTCACTATCATTGTTGTGGCATTTATAGAATTTTGGCAAATCTCCTCAGACCAACACAATGTCACAAAACTCTCCATAGAAAGTCAATGGAGAGCTTGTTCAAAATCACCGCTTGATTTCTGTAATGAGAGGCATATTCGAATTGTCATATCTCCTTAACGAAGCAAAGTTAAGACATAAGGCTTGTCCCAGTATATCTTCAGACACTCCTGACGCTCACAATTCAAGAATTTCTTTCTCACCTATTACCATTCTGAAATGAGTTAGACTTGTTTGAGGGTAGGAAATTCGTCCTTTGCTCAGATTTCTTCAGATTTCAAACTCTGGAAATGAACCACTTTTTTCTCTCGTCATATCTTTTTAATGGATTTCCACAGAGACCTGAAAATTTCCATGATTGTTCACCAAAGCCTGCTGTCTCTTACGGTGAAAGAATGATATTGATACTCCAAATAGATTTAGAGTTAGAAAGCGTTGTTTGAGGGCAAGTCAAGGCAGTTTTTGCTTTGCTCTACTCAGTTATGGTGCATTAGAAGTCAAATATCTTTAATAATTCATATTTTAATAATAAATTGTCAAGACTGGAAGATTCCCCCATCTCTTCTGAACAAAACGGTGTAAGAATGACCGCTCTAGCCCCTACGGTTAGGAAATTATGGTCATTTGTTTGAGGGGAGTCGTCATGATGAGAAATAGACTGCAAAAATCCTGTGTCTCTATGTGCTGCGTGCACCTGTTTTAGCGGGAAAAAGTATACAGCCTCTCTGATTGGTGGATTCAAATTCAGCAGCTCCCAGGCTGCTTGACTGAGCTAGAGACTTACTTCTCTCTCCCTGTGTGTGTGTGTGTGTGTGTGTGTGTGTGTGTGTGTGTGTGTGTGTGTGTGTGTGTGTTTCCTTATGTGTCCATATTTGTGATTGTGTTGCTGTTATATATTTTTTTTGCTGATTTTTTTCATTTAACAAGTATATTTGAGGGACCCTCAGCATGTTCAGCATTTTTTCAGCTGTCCATTTTGCTTTTCCAATTTTTCTGTTTAAGTTATTACTATTGTGCTAAATCATACTATTTCTGCTTTTTATAAGATTTGTGCTTAATATAGTATTTCTGCTAAATTTTAGTATTTCTGCTTTTTATAGGATTTGTGCCTAATATAGTATTTCTGCTTTTTATAGGATTTGTGCTTAATATAGTATTTCTGCTAAATTATAGTATTTCTGCTTTTTATAGTATTTGTGCTAAAACATAGTATTTCTGGTAAATGTAGTATTTATGCTTAATCATACTATTTCTATATATTACTGCCAGGTCCCCAGGCAGCCAATCCTCTGTGAGGCCTGAGACATTCAAATTTACATATCAGGGCTTGCACGGCTTCCCAGCCAGCCAATCATATATGTGGGTTGAGGCATTCAAATTTGCATATTGGGGCCTTCGTGGCTTCTAAGCCAACAAGTCATCCATGTCATATATCTCTAAAAATCCATATTTTAATGATAAATTGTCAACACTTGAAGATTCCCCCATCTCTTCTGAACAAAACGGTGTAAGAATGACCGTTCTAGCCCCTACGGTTAGGAAATTATGGTCATTTGTTGGAGGGGAGTCCTCACTATGAGAAATAGACTGCAAAAGTCCTGTGTCTCTCTGTGCTGCGTGCACCTGTTTTGGCGGGAAAAAGTACACAGCCTCTCTGATTGGTGGATTCAAATTTAGCTGCTCCCAGACCTAGAAACTTGCTTCTCTCGCCGTGTGTGTGTGTGGGTGTGTGCGAGACACACACACACAGAGAGAGAGAGAAAGCCTTTTACAGTATTCTGCAAACTTTTATGATTTTACCAGCTTTTCTAATATGGACCTCAGATTCTTGTTAACACTCCATGGCACAAATACTCTTCCCTTTAGGCTCTGTGTATGTGTGTGTGTATCAATATTTCTCCCATTTTAAAGTATTACTCCTCCATAATTGTATTTCTGTTAAATCAAAGTACTTTTACTACATCTTAGTACTTCTGCTCAATCATAGTATTTCTGCTAAATCATAGTATTTTGCCAAATCTTGGTTTTTGTGCCAAATCATAACATTTGTCTTATGTTATAGTATTAAAACTAAGTGGAGGAATTTCTGTCATGTTACAGTATATGTGCTGATTACAGTATTTCTGCTAAATCATAGTATTTCTACTATATTATATTTTTCTTTCTAAATATAACATTTCTGCTATATAAGTGTATTCTGCTATGTTATAATATTTGTGCTAAACTGGAGTATTTGTGCTGTATCATAGTATTTCTGAAAAATGATAGTATTTCTGCCAAATTATAGTATTTGTGCAAAAACATAGTTTTCATTTAAAATTACAATATTCATAGCTCATCACAGTGTCTCTGGTAAATCACAGTATTTCTGCTATGTTGCACTATTTTTCTAAATCGTGTTTCTGTAATGTTTAAGTATTTTTGGGGGGGCCAACTTCACTCACATGACTTTTCTGTTCATTTTAAGCAGCAGAAGTGAGGCGCATGTCTGTGTGCGTGTGTATGGAGCCATTGGGTGCAGTCACTATAGCAACCAGGCTCACACCTGCCTGCTTAACTAGCTCTGTCTCTCACTCTGCCAAGATTCATCTTAAACACTTCTCTTTCAACTGCTGCTGTGTCCTCAGTGTTTGCTCTACAGGTATGATTTTACCCTCAAAACGTTGCCATCGTTGTTCTCTTTCCAACACCTTGTCTTTCAAAGCTCAGACATTTAAAATTTTTAAACTGTGTGGATCCAAGTGGAGGGATCACATTTTAGTCATTCAGTGACTCAAAGAATATGAACTTTTAATATTCATTCAGAGGTTTTCTGACTCTAAATTTTCTTTTCTCATTTCTAAGGTTTTTCTAATTTACAATTAAAACATTTTCAGCTTTTTTCCAACTTCTTCTTCTGTGTAAACGTCAGCTTTTAGCACTTCAGCACTTTTGTTTTCAGATTAAATTCTTTTTCTTTTTATCTCATTCAAACTTTTAACTTAAAATTCAGCAATTAATTCATTTCAATGCATACATTCAGATTCAAGCATTCACACTGCAGTTTCTTCAGAAAATGCATTTTCTAGTTGACAACTAGAATACATACTTACATCATGTATGGACCAATGAAGAGGAAGCCATGAATCAAGCCAAAGTTAGAAACTTAAGAAAACTTTTTTTTTCCTTTTCTTTTTTTTTTTTTTTTTACCAATGTTTGTAATCAGGGTGTAGATAGGTACACAAAGCTACATCATCTGGGGCTGGAAAAGAAAAGCAGCACTGAGGTGCTGAAAGATGCAGTTCCAATAGTGGCCACTTGAGGCTGGGAATCATGGGTGTCCCATGTTAAAATGTCCAACTTTAAACATGGATAGTTTCTGTCTATGATAACTGAACTCTTTCTCAGAACTAAACTGCTTCAGTTTTGCTGAGGCTTAAAGTTTGGGTGCATGTCCTCTTTGATGAACTCTTTGGCTTCCACTAATACACTGTGGCTGAACTGAACCTCTCAACTGTGTTTGTGCTCATGGTGCGTTTTGGAGTATTTTTTTTTATGACAAATAGTCTGGCCTGCTAACTGCTACAAACCATCCACAAACCATCCACTTCAGTTTTGCTGAGTAAAATGCTAGTATTTTATTCATCTGTTTCTTTGCTTTAAAAGAGTCTTCACGTGACATCAGAGCTACTGGGACATGCACACATGAAAGTCAAAACAGTAGTGCAGTCCTTTGCTCTCCAGCCATCTTATGAACGTCTTTGAGTTTAGCCAAAATGCCGGATAGCTGCTGCCTTTTCGTGTTTCTTTACAGCGGCCAGAAGGGCGTAGAATATGGCACCAACATGTGAACACACCCCTCCTGACCCTGCCTTACAGGTCAAATCACGCCAATCCCTGCATTTCCACAGTAACCTAGTCTGTCAATGGAGGCTCATTTAAACTGTAGGACTGATTCACTGTAAAATTCCAAGTCAACAAAATATAAGATTTACACGTGATCATTCATTTCAGCAAACAACAATTTCTTGTTCTTCACCTCTCTGATGACAACCATATTTACCCATCCAGATCGAAAACGCATGTAGATGTCCGTACTTTGAAAGCTTTGATCTTGGTACCAGTGTAAGGTGATCGAGCCATATAAGACGCCACCGAACTGGAGCTCTGGGAGAGACATTGATTTAATTTAAATGTAGATAAAGCTGCCAGCGAAAAGTATGGCTCACAAGTCCCAAAATCCATAGTTTCTCTGAATGCAGCTTGCTAACGTTAGCCCAGATTTGTGACTCCAAAAATCCAACATGGTGGCCATGTTGTTTTCTTTGCAGGGTCCTGAAAACAGTGTGAGATGTCCATGTGGCTACAAACACATCATAGTCTATGAATGATAGAAAATAAAATCTAAACCATAGCAACATTACATTACACCTGTGATATCTTTAGCATTGAAGGTGTCTTTATTTGGTATTCATTAAATGTATCTCCTCATCTTTGTTAATGCTACATTTTTTTTAACTACCATTTGTTGTTACCATGGCAATGATTCCCTTCAATAAAGATTGTTGTTGTTGTTATTGTTGTTGGCATCATCCAGCACCACAGGCCCTGGTGTGCTGATGATGGCCTGACAGGAAGCACTGTCCCTGATGTAAAGTATATGGCCTCAGCCAACAACAGTGGCCCTGCTGAAATGTGGATGGTATCATCGAGTAGCACAGGCCCTGGTGTAATGTGGATGGAATCATCCAAAAGTACAGTCCCTGGTGTGGTGAAGATCGCCTCACAGGAAGCACTGTCCCTAATGTAAAGTGTATGGCCTCAGCCAACCACAATGGCCCTAGTGAAATGTGGATGGTATTGGCCAGCACAACAGGCCATGTTGTAATGTGAATGTCCTCACCAGTAGACCAGGCCCTTGTGTACTGTGGATCGCATCAGCTAGCAACACCAGCCCTGGTGAAATGTGGATGGTATCAACGAGTAGCACAGGCCCTGGTATAATGTGGATGGCCTCATCCAGCAACACCACAGGCCCTGGTGAAATGTGATTGTTTTCGGCCAGCAACACAGGCCTTTGGGTAATTTGGATGGCTAGCAGCACAGGCCCTGGTCTGGTGAAGATGGCCTCACAGGAATCACTGGCCCTGGTGTATTGTGGATGGCATCAGCCAGCAACACAGTCCCTGGTCTAATGTTAATGTCCTCAGCCAACACCATTGGCCCTGGTGTAATGTGGATGGTATTGGCTAGCACCACAGGCCCTTGTATAACGTGAATGGCCTCATCCAAAAACACTGGCCCTGGTGAAATGTGGATGGTATCGGCCAGCACCACAGGCCCTGCTCCAATGTTAATGTCCTCAGCCAGTAGCACAGGCCCTGTTGTGATGTGGATGGCCTCATCTAACAACTCTGTCGCTGGTGAAATATGGATGGTATTGGTCAGCACCACACACCCTGGTGAAATGTGCATGATATCGGTCAGCACCACAGGCCCAGGTGTAATGTGGATGGCATCAACGAGCAGCAGAGGCCCTGGTGTGGTGAAGATGGCCTCACAGGAAGCACTGTCCCTTGTGTAATGTGTATGGCCTCAGCAAACAACACTGGCCCTGGTGAAATGTGGATTATATTGGCCACCACCACAGGCCCTGGTGTAATGTGAATATCCTCAGCCAGTAGTAAAGGCCCTTGTGTTTTGTGGAACGCATCAGCCAGCAACACAATCCCTGGTGAAATGTGGATGGCCTAATCCAGCACCACAGGCCCTGGTTTGGTGATGATTGCCACACAGGAAGAACTGTACCTGGTGTAATGAGGATGGCCTCATCCAACAGTACAGGCCCTAGTGTTGTGAAGATGGCCTCACAGGAAGCACAGGCCACGGTGTAATGTGGATGGCCTCAGACAGCAGCCAGGCCCTGGTGAAATGTAGATGGCCACAGCCAGCAACATGCGCTCTGGTGAAATGTAGTCTGCCTCAACCAGTAGCACAGGCCCTGTTGTGGTGAAGATGGCCTCACAGGAAGAACTGTCCCTGGTGTAATGTGTATTTCCTCAGGCAACAACACTGGCCCTTGTGAAATGTGGATGGTATTGGCCAACACCACAGGCCCTGGCGTAATGTGAATGTCCTCAGCCAACACCACTGGCCCTGGAGTAATGGGGATGGCATCAGCCAGTAGCACAGGCCCTTGTGTATTGTGGATCGCATCAGCCAGCAACACAAGCCCTCGTGAAATATAGGTGGCCTCAGACAGCAGCGCAGGCCCTGCTGTCGTGAAGTGGGCCTCAGAGGGAGCACTAGCTATGGTATAATGTGGATGGCCTCATTCAGTAGCACAGGCCCTGTTGTAATGTGGATGGCCTTATCTACCAACACTGTCCCAGGTGAAATGTGGATGGTAATGGCCAGCACCACAGACCTTGGTGTAATGTGGATGGCCTTAGCCAACACCACTGGCCCTGGTGAAATGTGGATGACATCGGCAAGGACCAATGGCCCTGATGTAATGTGGATGGTTTTAGCCAACAGCACAGTCCCTGGTGTGGTGAAGATGGCCTCACAGGAAGCACTGTCCCTGGTGTAATGTGGATGGTGTGATATTATTCTGTTATCATATGTTACCTTATATCTGTAATCAAAGTAGTTGAAGTATGATACTGCTGTAGATCATATTATACCCTTTAATATAGAGTGTGTGATCTGTATGTAGTTTAGTTCTCATTATACTTTTGAGTTTAAAGAACATATTCACTTATTAGTTTATTAGACAAGTGTGCATCACTCTGTATCCTTGATCTGCTGTGAATGTATTACATGCTTAATTGTTGAATCATGAAGAGAAGGTTGTAAGCAGGAGACTCTGTGTCTAAGACAGGGGAGATAGACAGACCACATTCCACACCCCCACCTTACAGAAAGCAGAGAAACAACTGCCGAGGTCATAACTTAGGCGCCGTAAGAGAGAAAGAATGTTAATGTTTGGTCTTTTACGACTAGGTGGGGGCCACTAGAGACTATAAAAAGCTGAGCAACCCGTCACCATTTTGAGACTTGCTGTGACCCTCTTCAGGCATGTCTCCCCATCATGATGGTCCTTATGCTCTTAAGTGTTGAATTGTATGGAAATAAATGATTGTTGATTGAGCATAAATACACCGAGTATTGTCCTTCCTTCAGCCCAAAGATTCAAAGAATTGGGAGATTTCAACAACTTGGTGCCGTGTGACCCGGATCTTTGGTGTGCTGAGGAGGTTCAGATTTGGCCTTTGGTGAGATCGTGGGGCGAGGCGAACAGAAGGCCGGCCTAAAACAGAAAGGTAAGCACAGCCTGTTGTATTACAAATACCAAATGTGCATATTGGGCTTTCCAAATTAATCTGTTCGCTGAGTCACATGTATCTTCACATTAAATTTGTCGGTGTCTGGTTTTTGGCGCAAGATACTAACAACATAAGTTGAGGCTGAATTCCAGTGTGTTAAATAAACTGCTTCTACCGAGATACTAATAACATACTACGTTGGACTAGTTGCAGCCACTTTACCTTCCACATTTAATTTTGTCTAAGACTGGCTTCTGTAGCAATAATACATTAGAATTTCTTCTGGAGACGCGGCCATTAGTTCAGTACATTGAAGTCGAGGTTTTGAAGTTTGTTTATGGTGTCGGTTAAGTCCTGGCTCTTGCCGGCTATGAAATAGAAGTTGATTTAAGGAAAAGCAGATGCTGGCTCACGGTGCGGTTAAACACTGGCAACGCGAGAGCGAAACACGTCCGTAGGTTTGGTTTATGATACGGCCGTGTTCCGGTGGTGCGGCCGTGAAGTCCAGTAGTGGTTGGTGCTGGTTTCAGTACATTGAATAGAGGTTTGACGGTGGTTTATGGCGTCAGTCGAGTCTTAAGGGCTGCGGTCATAAAACAAAGTAAAATTTTACTTGCCAAGAAGTACATAGAGCAAAACCTGGTTTATGGTGTCGGGTATAACTTCAGGAGACGCAGGCATCACTTTTATGATGCGATTTTGCCCCGTTGTGGCGGCCATAAGCGCAGAGAAAGGGGTATTTTGGTCTATGGTTGTTGTGCTTCAGAAGAGTCTAACAGTTGAGCTCAGAGGTTTCTGTGCAAATTTCTGCTGATGAGAGGCGCTCTCTGTGTGTCTCACTGATGGTGTAACGTGCTGTGTGTGTAAGGCGCGCTCTGGCTGTGTGTGAGGCGCGCGCTGAGTGTGTTTCTGTGTGTGAAGTCTGAACACAGTGACAGTGACGGTTGATATGTTTGATTAGGAGGACGCTAGAGCAAAGACACATTTTAGGATCAAAGGTTGATGCCTAGTGTACCTGTGGAAATAATTTTGTTCAAGGTGTGGCGACCCTCCTGGTCGTGGACGCGCGGCCAGGCCCAGCGGCGTCTGGATGCCAAGGTGGCAACTTGGGAACTGAGGACTCCCGCATTAGCTACAGAATAACACTGGAACCGCAGTGTAATCACGGGTTCACATTTATTCTGGACTAGAACAAGACACATTTTGCGAACAAAGGTTGAGTCTAGATTAGTAAAGAAATATAAAAAGGTTGAATTCCTCGTTTCAGTGGTTTGAAATTGTTGTGTGCCTGTCCCCTGACGAGTGTGAAATTAAATTAAGAGGGAATTTGGAGCCACATAGAGATAGACGGGCATAATTGGGTGTATTACTCTGTGGTGTAATAAAAATAAAAATAAATAAAAAAGAGAGATAGTAAGAGGTGTGTAGTGGAGAATTATGGAGGAGTAGAGAGAGGAATGTGTTGGGAGACTGGCGTACAGTTTACGCTGTCGAGGTAGGCGTGTTGCCTGCTTGTCTAACAGTGATGAAAATGAAATTAAATAAATCTCTTAGTGTGTTAATACAGGAAGCTGCGGACCTGGACCAACTGCCCCCACAAGCACAGCGGCCGAAGCAAAATTATAAGTAATGGGAACCACACCCAGCATGAATCAGCAGCTGTGAAACAGACAGCAGCGAGGAGAGAATTAGAGGAGAAATGAAGGTTTTAAGAGCAAATGAAATCAGGTTGAATTTTGGGGCCAACAACTTGTGGAGGTTGGGAAGGCGTCCGGAGCATCACAACAAAAGGTGAAACAAAAACACACACAAGCAGAGAAATGTGAGAGAAAGGCTCCTTTTAAGGTAACGCCTAGTTTGAGAAAAAGTTAAAATTAACCTGCCTGCCTACAAATGCACACACACGCAATGAAGAAACAGCTTACACTCATGAACACGTGAAGATTTTCCAGCAAGGCTAAAGCAGCGAAACTTAACATACACCTGTTGTTAAAGGATAAATACATTACTGACAAATAAACTCTCTGGGTTGCAGGACAACAATTTAACTTCAAAGAAAAAGACACTGGTCTGACCAACCAGTGAAGACACGACAAATTTAGGGGTTAAAAGATTCAAATTGTGACATGTTTTCTGCTGATTGATTGATACAAGTGAATACTGAATGAAAGAAAAGTCCATTTTTGGGCTTTTAAACATGATCTTAAGAATTTTAACAGGTGCATGTTGTCCTGTCAACTTGGTGGATTAGGAGTTGATTATATCGGGAGAGAAAAAACAAAAAAAGGGGGAGAGAAGGCTGACACAGGGCCTGGTCCCGGTGTTTCTCCCCTCTCGTTGTAATACAGCCAACACAACATCATTTTCCTGTTCGTTTGCTTTTGTTTTTGTCTGTTTTTGTTTTTTGTTTTTCTCTATATATGTTTAATTACAGGCTGCTTTGCCGGCCCTGAAAGCCGAGGCTGACTGGACTCCTGCTCTCCCCCATACGTGACCCTGACCAAATGCTGTAACAGCTAGACCCACAACAACAACCTGAAAAAGTCAACAGTGCTGCAGGAATGCGATCTCATGCAGCAGAGACGGAGAGCACTAAACCTAAGGCCCGTTTCACTACACGGGGGAAAATTCCCAGACTGCGTCAGCTGACAGAGCTGTGACGAGACGCCCGCCGAGCCCGAAGGAAAAGTAAGGCCGAGCAAAAGAATGCTGACCTTGATAACTCTGCATTTACACTGTGCAGGACAGTGATGGACCAACACAGAGGATCGGGCAGCAAAAAGGGCGTGACCGGGACAGGAGGAGTAACTGAGGTCAGAAGGCACCTCAGAATGGACAAAAAACACAGGAGAAGATGCAGGTTTCACCTGCGGTGAGCATGGACACTGGAGAAAGGACTGCCCCAATTGGGGTCAGAACCAGGGCGGACTGAACTTTGAGCAGCAGCAGCAGCAATGGTCGCAAACAAACTGAAAAGGAGGAGGGCAGGACCCCAGGGCATGCTTCAGGCCGTGGTTTACCCAGAACACCAGAACAGGAAAGTGATGAACACACACACACACACACACACACACACACACACACGTCTACAAACACACAGATTCAGAATGAAGTGAAATACACACATGAACACGTGCACTCGTTGAGTGAGTGAGAAATGACACACACACACACACACACACACACACACACACACACACACACACACACATTGGAATGCTGATTCACTGAGAAGTGATACACACACACACACACACACACACGCTGATGCAATGAAGAATGCTTTGCTTATGCTGATATGCAAAATGCTGCACACAAACATCCCAATGCATAATTTTTATGAGGAGCCATTGATTACCATTGATTACTTAGAATGTGTTATATGTCACTCAGAGGGCATTTATGTAGATTTTAGGAATAAGCTCTAAAACGGTTTGGTTATGAAAACAATGTCTGTGCGTGATGTCTGTTTATGGCTCAAGGCCTTGACTGAATTCTTTGCTGTGCTTCACACAGCCCTGATGAGGAACAGTGGCACAGAGTGAAAATGATGAATTAATAGTGTAAGTTTAGGTTGGAGTACGGCATTTTCTGTGATTGAGATTTAATTCAAGGAGGAAACAAAAGGTGTTACGGCACCTGAGCTTCTCATTCCCACAAAATATTGTCCCGGCAGGAAGCAAAACGTTCCTGTGAATTTCTGGTTGATTTTTTGGTTTTGCTTAGCGCTAGCTTGATGTTATCAGTGAGCTTTGGCTTGTGTTCTTTCTCGTAAGCGAGAGAGGGATAGTTTTATGGTTGGACATGTCTGCAACGGGCCCTAGTTTGTGTTATTTTAGTAGTATTTTGTTGGTTATGTCTGTTTTCGTTTTTGTTACAGTGCACTGAGATAAGAAAATCTGAGAGGTGTGATCCACCGGTGGTGATATGTTGATATTTTGTGAGTTTATGATTTAACAATCAGCTCTTTAAACCAGGCCTGAAAGATTGAAATTTAAAGCGCTATGAAATATTCTTACAAAAACAGTTGCAAAGTGTGTCTCTCCATGATTGTAATTGGCTTGGGAGAAATTCACTTATATGGGACATTGATCATATGAGTCCTGAGTCTAAAAGGATTGCAGCGAGTCAATCCAGAACAAAAGAACAAAGAATTGTTTTCTTTTAAAATGATGACGTCATCTTGCTGGTGATGGAGGCTCGAATAGGTTGCGCGGGAGACTCCGTTATCAGCAAAATCTGGTATGAATGTGTGTGGATGAATGCATGTGAATGGACTGTGATGGACTGACGACTAAAAGTTTTGACTGACTTGATACTGAGACAATGACTGCATCAACTTTAGGATTAATAAATGCCAATAAACAATTCACCCAGCGGACAAGAGAAGGGTGGATGCTTCGCTTTGTTTTGTTTTTTCAGGAGCAGGAGGATAAGAGAGACTGGAGGAGGAGACTGTAGCTTCACATAAGTATGAACTGCAGACTTAACACTTTGGTTGCTGAGTCTGAGTTACTGATGTTTGCATTAAGACAACTGTGCTATATTAGCTGTGTTTTGATTAAGGTATCGTGTTATATTATTGGGAATGCCAAATGCTACAGTGGAGAAAACTATTGATATCACTCATGACTGGAATATGTTACTATTAACCACAGCAGGCCACTGTAAAAAGTCAATTAAATTTTATAGAGGAAAATCGCCAAAACTTTAACAATACCTATGAATGACTGGCCACATTCAGAATAGAGATATGCAATAGCAAACATTGGTCCACGTGATTTAGGTTCTCACTTGAAAGAGTAAATTATTAAAAGTAGAATATAACCGACAGGGACAGGTGATAGGATGTGGTACTGCAAAAGAACAAGAGCAAAGTAGAGAAAAAAACCTATTGTGTTTAGTTTGGATAAATTCAAATTAAAATGTACCATTACACTCAGAGGATCAAGATGAAATAAAACATATGCAAAATTTGTATGAAGTACATTACTGATAACTGTTCTGTCCTGAGCTTTTGTTTTTACAGCACCCACTTGACCACACCAACAGTTTCTCGCCACCAACAGGGGGTATTTGCAAAGAATAGGGAGGAATATCATCAAAACTGGGAAAGGTAAGCCCCGAAGGGGGTGATGACACCATAACTTTCACTTATGGTCAAATTCTTAAAATTTGACCCCAAACTTGAAAATTCTTCAAACATTTAGAGACAGAGTGGATAAACATAATGTCGCAAACCACATAAGGATGGAGCATTTGAATCAATAAGATGGTGAAATAACACACAGTAAAATGTGGATCATGTTGATTATGTTTATTCCAGTGTGCAGAGGAGTCAATTCCCTTCACAAAGTTTATAAATTCACTTGAACCAAAATTAGGAGCACCCGGTGCTGCAAGAATTAATAGTCACAATACCCAAGGATAAGCACAAGAGCATGACTGATATGATGGGACTGGGATTTTGCTACACTTAATTATTACAGACACAACTAAAACTATAACTGAAATTAATCAAAACTAAACTAAACTAGCAAACAATTGGTAAAAACTGATTAAAACTGATATAAAATTGAAAATCTGAAGTCGAAGCTAAATAAAAATAAAAACTAATGAAAATTGCAAAACTATTACAGCTCTGGTCCAGACTAAGATGGCGTTGGACATCTTCAGGGCAGAAAAGGGTTGGTGTGACCAAGGTGTGGTTTGGCTTGTTGTATGTACATTTCAAAATGTTACAGCTCTGGATGGACCAGTTACCAGGGCATGGAAGGATGACAGACTTTATTACATGGGGAGAAGGGAAATTTCTGGGATTGAAGATCCTCAGGGATAACAAGGCTGGAGCAACGGTACTCGAGAGAAGAATTTCTGATACTTTCTGAGATATGCTGTCACTAACCTTCTCTTTTAATTGTCTAGCTCCAATGAATTGACACATGGGAGTGTGTCAAAAAGGGGGGAGTTGAGTCCGAACATCAAACAATGGTTTTATGAACATCTTATGACTGCTTATGAGTGTGTTTAATAATTTAGCTATGGTAAAACTTAAGCTTATAATGTGTTAGACTTAGAAATGGTTCATTAATTTTTGATTTCTTTTACACACACATAGATTATGATTAGAATAAGTCCCTGGGTCAGAGAGTCCTGAACATAATATTTTAAACCAAATTTGAATCATTAGAACAACAATGGATAACAATATTAGATTATCAAGGCTAGGGAGAGAGGTGTTTTGGTTTTCTGTCTCTTGCAGAGAAAGGAACAGACACCAGACGGGGACACGGAGATGTGAGGACCCTTCACAGCAGAGACAGATGTAGGGACTGCCGAGACAGCAACTGGGGTCAAGTGTCATGGCGTTTGGGCTCCTGGAGAAGATGGATCCCATAAACACAGCAATAACCATGAAGGGGTTGGCGAAAACCAGGAACACCAGACCAACGAGGTTCAAGAGGCTCTTGGCAAAAAGGGGGACACGGCGGTGACCCCAAAACACACAGATCTTTGTTTGAAATCGGGGCAGAATAATCCCCAGAACTGTGCAATGACTAAAGGGTGGTCTAACCCCGGAGGTCGAAGAAAGAAGCTGAGAATCACCCAACTGGAAGACACTGGTAGCTGCAGCAATAAAAATAAAGGTTAAAAGCTCCTTAGTCAGAGGTTCTAGTCTAAGTACATTTGAAAGGTATAAGGTGGCATTAAAAAGGGGGTGGAAAACTGGAGCACCAAAATAAAGTTGTGGGAGAATTGGGGAGTGATGGGAGAGTCATCTGTAACTGCTGTTATGGTTGTAAATCTAACTTTGCTTGCATCTGAACTGCGTGAACACAGAGGTCATCCCACATATGGTCCACCCGTTAAAGGGGGACAGAGGGCCTCAGGACCAAGAAGAACTGGACCTTGCAATGCTGGAGTGTATGTTGTAAGTGATCTCTTTGAAGAAAAGAGATCAAAGGGGGAATTGTGATATTATTCTGTTATCATATGTTACCTTATATCTGTAATCAAAGTAGTTGAAGTATGATACTGCTGTAGATCATATTATACCCTTTAATATAGAGTGTGTGATCTGTATGTAGTTTAGTTCTCATTATACTTTTGAGTTTAAAGAACATATTCACTTATTAGTTTATTAGACAAGTGTGCATCACTCTGTATCCTTGATCTGCTGTGAATGTATTACATGCTTAATTGTTGAATCATGAAGAGAAGGTTGTAAGCAGGAGACTCTGTGTCTAAGACAGGGGAGATAGACAGACCACATTCCACACCCCCACCTTACAGAAAGCAGAGAAACAACTGCCGAGGTCATAACTTAGGCGCCGTAAGAGAGAAAGAATGTTAATGTTTGGTCTTTTACGACTAGGTGGGGGCCACTAGAGACTATAAAAAGCTGAGCAACCCGTCACCATTTTGAGACTTGCTGTGACCCTCTTCAGGCATGTCTCCCCATCATGATGGTCCTTATGCTCTTAAGTGTTGAATTGTATGGAAATAAATGATTGTTGATTGAGCATAAATACACCGAGTATTGTCCTTCCTTCAGCCCAAAGATTCAAAGAATTGGGAGATTTCAACAATGGCCTCAGCAAACAACACTGGCCCTGGTGTAATGTGAATGTCCTCAGCCAGTAGCACAGGCCCTTGTGTATTGTGGATCGCATCAGCCAGCAACACAAGCCCTGGTGAAATGTGGATGGTTTCGGCCTGCACCACAGGCTCTGGTTTAATGTGGATGGCATCAAAAAGTAGCACAGGCCCTTGTGTAATGTGGATCACATCAGCCAGCAACACAGGCTATGGTGAAATGTAGATGACCTCAGACAGCAGCGCAGGCCCTGCTGTCGTGAAGTTGGCCTCAGAGGGAGCACTAGCCCTGGTGCAATGTGGATGGTCTAAGCCAGCAATACAGGCCCTGGTGTGGTGACGATAGCCTCACAGGGAGCACATGCCGTGCTATAATGTGGATGGCCTCAGCCAGTAGCACAGGCCCTGTTGTAATGTGGATGGCCTCATCTACCAACACTGGCCCAGGTGAAATGTGGATGGTATTGGCCAGCACCACAGGCCCTGGTGTAATGTGAATGTCCTCAGCCATGACCACAGGCCCTGATGAAATGTAGTTGGCCTCAGCCATGACCACAGGCCCTGGTGAAATGTAAATGTCCTCAGCCAGTAGCACAGGCCCTGTTGTAATGTGGATGGCCTCATCTAACAACTCTTTCCCTGGTGAAATATGGATGGTATTGGTCAGCACCACACACCCTGGTGTAATGTGAATGGCCTTAGCCAACACCACTGGCCCTGGTGAAATGTGCATGATATCGGTCAGCACCAGAGGCCCAGGTGTAATGTGGACCGCATCAATGAGCAGCAGAGGCCCTGGTGGGGTGAAGATGGCCTCACAGGAAGCACTGTCCCTTGTGTAATGTGTATGGCCTCAGCCAACAACAGTGGCCCTGGTGAAATGTGGATTATATTGGCCACCACCAGAGGCCCTGGTGTAATGTGAATATCCTCAGCCAGTAGTAAAGGCCCTTGCGTTTTCTGGAACGCATCAGCCGGCAACACAATCCCTGGTGAAATGTGGATGGTATCATCGAGTAGCAGAGGCCCTGGTGTAATGTGGATGGCCTCAGCCAACAACACTGGCCCTGGTGAAATGTGGATTATATTGTCCACCACCACAGGCCCTGGTGTAATGTGAATATCCTCAGCCAGTAGTAAAGGCCCTTGTGTTTTGTGGAACGCATCAGCCAGCAACACAATCCCTGGTGAAATGTGGATGGCCTAATCCAGCACCACAGGCCCTGGTTTGGTGATGATTGCCACACAGGAAGAACTGTACCTGGTGTAATGAGGATGGCCTCATCCAACAGTACAGGCCCTAGTGTTGTGAAGATGGCCTCACAGGAAGCACAGGCCATGGTGTAATGTGGATGGCCTCAGACAGCAGCCAGGCCCTGGTGAAATGTAGATGGCCACAGCCGGCAACATGCGCTCTGGTGAAATGTAGTCGGCCTCAGCCAAAAGCACAGGCCCTGTTGTGGTGAAGATGGCCTCACAGGAAGCACTGTCCCTGGTGTAATGTGTATTTCCTCAGGCAACAACACTGGCCCTGGTGAAATGTGGATGGTATTGGCCAACACCACAGGCCCTGGCGTAATGTGAATGTCCTCAGCCAACACCACTGGCCCTGGTGTAATGGGGATGGCATCAGCCAGTAGCACAGGCCCTTGTGTATTGTGGATCGTATCAGCCAGCAACACAAGCCCTCGTGAAATATAGGTGGCCTCAGACAGCAGCGCAGGCCCTGCTGTCGTGAAGTGGGCCTCAGAGGGAGCACTAGCCCTGGTGCAATGTGGATGGTCTAAGCCAGCAATACAGGGCCTGGTGTGGTGACGATAGCCTCACAGGGAGCACATGCCGTGGTACAATGTGGATGGCCTCAGCCAGTAGCACAGGCCCTGTTGTAATGTGGATGGCCTCATCTACCAACACTGTCCCAGGTGAAATGTGGATGGTAATGGCCAGCACCACAGACCTTGGTGTAATGTGGATGGCCTTAGCCAACACCACTGGCCCTGGTGAAATGTGGATGACATCGGCAAGGACCAATGGCCCTGATGTAATGTGGATGGTTTCAGCCAACAGCACAGTCCCTGGTGTGGTGAAGATGGCCTCAAAGGAAGCACTGTCCCTGGTGTAATGTGGATGGCCTCAGCAAACAACACTGGCCCTGGTGAAATGTGGATGGTATTAGCCAGCACCACAGGCCCTGGTTTAATGTGAATGTCCTCAGCCAGTAGCACAGGCCCTTGTGTATTGTGGATCACATCAGCCAGCAACACAGGCTATGGTGAAATGTAGATGGCCTCAGACAGCAGCGCTGTCACGACGTACTGGGTGGACTCACGCGCTGGATGATGCACACAAGGAAATTTATTGCAGAACAATGTCCAAAGAGAGTATATACACAGATACGAGGCAGTGCTATTTACAAGGGGGTGCAAGTCAGTGCTATGTACAAAAGGTGAGGGGGGCAGGGCTCCGGGGAAAATCCAGGGGAACACGCTCGTCTCACTCCACACAATCCAGACACGAATCCACTCGCACACCCGGGGAACAGTCCAGGGAATCTGTACACAAAGAGACGCTTGTTAAATGCTGAACACATACACTGCATGGGAAAATACTTGCTGGGGCGCTCGACTTTCACTGACGCGATTCTCGCAGCGATCCAGCGAAGAACAGCCGTTGCTTCCCCCCTTAAATACCACACTGATAAGGCACAGGTGTTTCTTCCTCCGAGGGCGTGGGCCAAGGGCGTGAACCCATAATGAGTTCAGCCCTGGCGAGAAAGCGGAGAAGAGAGAGAGAGAGAGGACTAGAGAAAAAGAGGGGGAGACAGCTGATCAGCGACCAGCTGAACCCCCAGGCCGTGACAGTACCCCCCCCCCCCCAACGGGAGCCACCCGGTGACCCCCAGGCCTCCCAGGATGAGCGGCATGGAACGCCTGCACCATGTCCCTGTCCAGGAGGGCCGCACGCGGGACCCAAGACCGCTCCTCAATGCCATAGCCCTCCCAATCCACCAGGTACTGCAAACCACGCCCCCTGCGCCTGACAGCCATGATGCGCGAGACGGAGAAGGCCGGAAGGCCACCAAAGACCCGGGCGGGTGGAGGGGGCCCGGAAGGAGGGCACAGAGGGCTGGAAAGACAGGGCTTCACCTGAGAGACATGAAAGACATTATGGATCCGCATGTTCCGGGGCAGCTTAAGGCGGACCGACACCGGGTTCACCAGAGAGTCAATCACAAAGGGACCGATAAAGGTAGGGGACAGTTTCCTAGACTCCGACCACAGCGGAACGAATCGGGTCGACAGCCAAACTTCCTGTCCGGGCGCATAAACAGGCGCCGGGGTCCTACGGCGGTCCGCCAGGCGCTTGTTCCGCTCAGCCGTGCGGAGAAGGGCAGCCCGTGTGGCCCTCCAAGTGCGCCGACACCTCCGGACGTGCTGCTGGACAGAAGGCACGAAATGCTCACCCTCAACAGCCGGAAACAGAGGTGGTTGGGAACCCAGAGACGCCTCAAAAGGGGACAATCCGGTGGCCGAGGAGGTGAGGCTATTGTGGGCGTACTCAATCCAAGGGAGCTGCTCCCTCCAGGTGGTTTGATGGGTGGACGCCACGCATCGGAGGGCAGCCTCAAGCTCCTGATTGGCCCGCTCTGCCTGGCCGTTTGTCTGCGGGTGGAAGCCAGAAGACAGACTGACCTGAGCCCCCAGGGAGGAACAGAACTCCTTCCACACGTGAGACGTGAATTGCGGACCCCTGTCCGAGACTATGTCCGCCGGAATGCCATGGAGACGGAAGACGTGCTTTGTCAGGAGCCGGGCGGTTTCCAGGGCCGTGGGAAGCTTGGAGAGGGCGACAAAATGAGCCGCTTTAGAAAAACGGTCAACGATAGTCAAAATGACAGAGTTACCTGACGAACGCGGCAAGCCCGTGACGAAATCGACAGCTATGTGGGACCAGGGGCGGCTAGGCGTAGGCAAGGGCTGAAGGAGACCAGAGGGGGGTTGATTGACACATTTGTTCCGAGCACAGACTGAAAAGGCCGCTACGTACTCCCGGACATCCTTGATGAGGGAGGGCCACCAAGCGAAGCGCTGAAGGAGTGAAACGGTGCGGAGGGTCCCCGGGTGGCAGGTGAATTTTGCTGTGTGCGCCCAATGTATCACCTGTGACCGGACAGCGGAGGGCACAAAGAGTAGTCCAGGGGGACCCGTTCTTGGGTCTGGTTCTGTTCGTTGGGCCTCCCTAATGGCCGATTCAACCTCCCACGTCAGGACCCCAATGACACACGAGGGGGGAATGATGGGAGAGTCCCGAGCGGTCTCCTTGGAGGCAGCGAACTGGCGAGAAAGAGCGTCGGGTTTGGTGTTGCGGGAACCCGGCCTGTAGGTTATGGTAAACTGAAACCTTGTGAAAAACAGGGCCCACCTAGCTTGGCGAGCATTAAGCCGTTTGGCTGACCGGATATATTCCAAATTCTTGTGGTCTGTCCAAACTACAAACGGCTGGGCAGCGCCCTCCAGCCAGTGACGCCATTCCTCTAGGGCGAGCTTAATAGCCAACAGTTCCCTGTCCCCAACGTCATAATTTTGTTCGGCAGACGAGAGACGGCGAGAGTAGAAGGCACAGGGATGGAGCTTGCCCTTCTGTTCCTGGGATAGAATGGCCCCCACCCCAGTGTCCGAGGCATCCACCTCCACAACAAACTGCAGGCCGAGGTCAGGATGAACCAGGATGGGAGCGGAGGTGAACCGATCCTTCAGGAGATTGAAAGCCTTTCGTGCTGACTCCTCCCAGCAGAAGGGAACCTTAGGAGACGTGAGACGAGTTAGTGGGAGAGCCAGCCTACTGTAGTCACGGACGAAGCGTCTGTAGAAATTAGCAAAGCCCAGGAAACTTTGGAGTTGCTTACGGTCTGTCGGGACGGGCCAATCAACGACCGCCTGGACCTTAGCCGGGTCGGGCCTGAGGTTACCTTGTTCAATGATGTAGCCCAAAAATGAAACTGTGGTCACATTAAATTCACACTTCTCGCCCTTCACAAAGAGACGGTTCTCGAGAAGACGTTGCAAAACCAGCCGGACGTGGCGTTCATGTTCAGAGACGGAGCGTGAAAAGATGAGTATGTCGTCAAGGTAGACGAACACAAAGTGGTTAAGAAAGTCCCGAAGCACGTCGTTGACAAAGGCCTGGAACACGGCTGGGGCATTGGTTAAACCAAACGGCATGACGAGGTATTCGAAATGGCCCAAGTGTGTGTTAAAAGCCGTCTTCCATTCGTCCCCCTCTCGTATCCTAACCAGATGGTACGCGCTACGCAGATCTAGCTTAGTAAAAACTGTGGCCCCTTGGAGCAGGTCATAGGCTGAAGTTAGCAGTGGTAGTGGGTATCTGTTCTTGATGGTGATATTATTGAGACCTCGATAATCAATACATGGCCGTAGGCTCTTGTCCTTCTTAGCAACAAAAAAGAACCCGGCTGCAACAGGGGAGGATGATGGGCGGATCAGACCTGCGGTGAGTGACTCGTTAATGTACGTCTCCATGCTATCCCGTTCAGGCTGAGAGAGACTGTATAAGCGGCTGGTAGGAAGTGGGGCGCCTGGGAGATCGATTCCGCAGTCATACGGCCGGTGAGGGGGAAGAGAACGTGCTCTATCTTTACAAAAAACTTGCTCAAGATCGTGATAGACTGAGGGTACAGACGAGAGATCGGGCGGCTCAGATGGTGGGGGGTTACTCAGAGGGTTCGCGGGTGGAGTTGCGGCTTTTAGACAAGACATGTGACATTCCTTTCCCCACCCCAGAATGCTTTCCCTCCACCAATCCAGGACCGGGTTGTGTAGAAGTAACCAGGGGAACCCTAAGACCAGCGGTGTAAAAGGAGCCTTAAACACAAACAGCTGCAACGTCTCGGAATGATTGCCAGAGAGGGTTAACGATATTGGCTCCGTAATATGGGTGATATCCGGGAGACGCTGCCCACTGAGGGCGGTAACTTGGAGTGAGTGAGGCAGCGGTTCAGTGTTTAATTTTAATTCCCGAGCAAGGGACTCGTCAATGAAATTCTGCTCTGCGCCTGAATCGATTAGTGCGTGGAGTGGATGAGAAACCGAACGAACCATTAGCTTAGCCGCAAGCATCAAGCGAGGGGGAGATGGTGAACAGGAAACCTCGCCCACCCGTACTCTCCCCTCTACTGGCGGGCGCGGTCTTTTGGCTGGTATGGACAGGAAACGGCCATATGACCTTTACGGCCGCAGTAGAAGCACTCACCAGCCCTCCAACGCCGTTGTCGCTCTTCCAGCGTTAATCTGGAGCGCCCTATCTGCATGGGTTGCTCACCCTTGTCTTCATAGTTCCGGTCCCATCCTCCCATTCCACTCGCCGTACCTCCGCCGGAAGCCGTCTCTTCTCGTCCTAGAGGCTTCTGGGAGTTGTAGTCTCTAGTGCCGCGCCGCGCTCGTATGTTGTCATCCACCTTCACACAACGGGTCATAACATCAGGAAGAGTAACAGGTAATTCCCTCATAACCTCTCCCAGCTCCCGTTTTAGCTCGTCACACAGGTTATTCAACAGAGTACTTATCAGTGCCGACTGCCCCCACCCGGTCTCCTCTGCCAGAGTCCAAAACTCAATCGAGTAGTCGGCCATGCTCCGTCTTCCCTGCTTCAAATTAAGCAGTCGGTGAGCCGCCGCTTCGGCCCCGGTGCCTCTCTCAAAGACATTCTTAAACTTAGCGAGAAAATCGGCATAGGTTATTTCAGGATCCGTTCTTAATACAGCATGCGCCCAATTTAATGCTTGACCACGTAGCAACTGAACAAAAAAAGCAATCTTAGCTGCATCGGTCTCATAAGTCCGCCGTAGCTGGTTGAACTGTAATGTCACTTGCGTTAAAAAACCCGCAGTCTTGCGGAACTCACCAGAGAATGGTTCTGGTACGGGCAGCGACCGCTCTGGAGGCTCCGCATGGGCCGGCGGTGGAGGAGCGGAGGTCCCGGGCACAGAGGGCTCGTGAGCCGGTAACCGTGGAACAACGGGCGGAGATGTAGTGGGCGGGCTTACCAGCGGTATCTGTTGAGCGATGGCTTGAGTTAGCGCTGTCAGCTGCTGATTAATGTGCAGTAACATTTGTTCGTGGCGGTCCAAGATAGCCTCCGTGGAGATGACCGGCTGCTGGGTGGCTGAGTCCGCTGAGTCCATGGTGTGGCTGGATCGTTACTGTCACGACGTACTGGGTGGACTCACGCGCTGGACTGCGGGGATGATGCACACAAGGAAATTTATTGCAGAACAATGTCCAAAGAGAGTATATACACAGATACGAGGCAGTGCTATTTACAAGGGGGTGCGAGTCAGTGTTATGTACAAAAGGTGAGGGGGGCAGGGCTCCGGGGAAAATCCAGGGGAACACGCTCGTCTCACTCCACACAATCCAGACACGAATCCACTCGCACACCCGGGGAACAGTCCAGGGAATCTGTACACAAAGAGACGCTTGTTAAATGCTGAACACATACACTGCATGGGAAAATACTTGCTGGGGCGCTCGACTTTCACTGACGCGATTCTCGCAACGATCCAGCGAAGAACAGCCGTTGCTTCCCCTCTTAAATACCACACTGATAAGGCACAGGTGTTTCTTCCTCCGAGGGCGTGGGCCAAGGGCGTGAACCCATAATGAGTTCAGCCCTGGTGAGAAAGCGGAGAAGAGAGAGAGAGAGAGAGGACTAGAGAAAAAGAGGGGGAGACAGCTGATCAGCGACCAGCTGAACCCCCAGGCCGTGACAAGCGCAGGCCCTGCTGTCGTGAAGTTGGCCTCAGAGGGAGCACTAGCCCTGGTGCAATGTGGATGGTCTAAGCCAGCAATACAGGCCCTGGTGTGGTGACGATAGCCTCACAGGGAGCACATGCCGTGGTATAATGTGGATGGCCTCAGCCAGTAGCACAGGTCCTGTTGTAATGTGGATGGCCTCATCTACCAACACTGGCCTAGGTGAAATGTGGATGGTAATGGCCAGAACCACAGACCTTGGTGTAATCTGGATGGCCTTAGCCAACACCACTGGCCCTGGTGAAATGTGGATGACATCGGCAAGGACCAATGGCTCTGATGTAATGTGGATGGTTTCAGCCAACAGCACAGTCCCTGGTGTGGTGAAGATGGCCTCACAGGAAGCACTGTCCCTGGTGTAATGTGAATGGCATCAGCCAGCAACACAATTCTTGGTGAAATGTGGATGGTTTCAGAAAGCACCACAGGACCAGGTGTAATGTGGATGCCATCAACGAGTAGCACAGGCCCTGATGTAAAGTGGATGGCATGAGCCAGCAACGTAGTTCTGGTGAAATGTGGATAGCCTCAGCCAGCAACACAGGCCCTGGTGAAATGAGGATGTATCACCCAGCAGCACAGGCCCTGGTGTGGTCAATATGGCCTCATAGGGAGCACTGTCCCTGGTGTAATGTGGATGGCCTTAGCCAACAACACTTTTTCTGGTGAAATGTGGATGGTATTGGTCAGCACCAAACACCCTGGTGTAATGTGAATGGCCTTAGCCAACACCACTGGCCCTGGTGAAATGTGCATGATATCTGTCAGCACCCCAGGCCCAGGTGTAATGTGGATGGCATCAACGAGCAGCAGAGGCACTGGTGGGGTGAAGATGGCCTCACAGGAAGCACAGGCCCTGGTGTAATGTGGATGGTAGAAGCCGGCATCACAGACCGTGATGTAATGTGGATGGCCTCAGCCAACAACAGTGGCCCTGGTGAAATGTGGTTGATATTGGCCAGCACCACTGGCCCTGGTGTAATGTGAATGTCCTAAGCCAGTAGCACAGGCCCTTGCGTATTGTGGATGTCATCAGCCAGCAACACAAGCCCTGGTGAAATGTGGATGGTATCATCGAGTAGCACAGGCCCTGGTGTAATTTGGATGGCCTCATCCAACAGTACGGGCCTTGGTGTGGTGAAGATGGCCTCATCCAGCACCACAATATAAAAAATAAATTACAGATATTAATACAGTATACAATAATTACATAATCTAAATGCAAAGCCAGATTTAATTACCCTAATTCGCCTTGAATGCCAGGTTAAACAAATACGTTTTTAAACGTGATTTAAAAGACTGCCCTGGTGTGGTGATGATGGCCTCACAGGAAGCATTGTCCCTGTTGTAATGTGGATGGCCTCATCCAACAACACTGGCCCTGGTAAAAATGTGGATGGTAACCGCCAAAACCACAGGCCCTGGTGTAATGTGCATGGCATCAACGAGTAGCACAGGCCCTTGTGAAATTTAATTGGTCTAAGCCAGCAACACAGGCCCTTGTGTAATGTAGATGGCCTCAGAAAGCAGTACAGGCCCTGGTGTGGTGAAGATGGCCTCACAGGAAGCAGTGGCCCTGATATAATGTGGATGGCATCAGGCACTAGCAAAGACCCTGGTCTGCTGAAGATGGTCTCAGACAGAAAGCACAGGCCTTGGTGTGGTGAAGACAGCCTCACAGGGAGCACTGGCCCTGGTGAAACATGGATGGCCTCAGCCAGCACCACAGGCCCTGGTGTGGTGATGATGGCCTCACAGGAAGCACTGGCAGTGGTGTAATGTGGATGGTCTCAGCCAACAACACTGACCCTGGTGAAATGTGGATGGCATCATCCAGCACCACGTGCCCTGGTGTAATGCGGATGGCCTCAGCCAGCAACGCAGGCCTTTGTTTATTGTGGATGGGATCAATTAGCAGCAGAGGCCCTGGTGGGGTGAAGATGGCCTCACAGGAAGCACTGTCCCTGGTGTAATGTGGATGGTGGAAGTCGGCGTCACAGGCCGTGATGTAATGTGGATGGCCTCAGCCAAAAGCACAGGCCCTGGTGTGGTGAAGATGGCCTCAAAGGAAGCACTGTCCCTGGTGTAATGTGAATGTCCTCAGCCAACACCACTGGCCCTGGTGTAATGTGGATGGCATCAGCCATGACCACAGGCCCTGGTGAAATTTAGTTGGCCTCAGCCATGACCACAGGCCCTGGTGAAATGTAAATGTCCTCAGCCAGTAGCACAGGCTTTGTTGTAATGTGGATGGCCTCATCTAACAACACTGTCCCTGGTGAAATATGGATGGTATTGGTCAGCACCACACACCTTGGTGTAATGTGAATGGCCTTAGCCAACAACACTTACCCTAGTGAAATGTGTATGGTATTGGCCAGTATCACAGGCCCTTGTGTTTTGTGGATGTCATCAGCCAGCAACACAATTCCTGGTGAAATGTGGATGTTTTCAGAAAGCACCACAGGCCCGGGTGTAATGTGGATGCCATCAACGAGTAGCACAGGCCCTGATGTAAAGTGGATGGCATGAGCCAGCAACGTAGTTCTGGTGAAATGTGGATTGCCTCAGCCAGCAACGCAGGCCCTGGTGAAATGAGGATGTATCACCCAGCAGCACAGGCCCTGGTGTGGTCAATATGGCCTCACAGGGAGCACTGTCCCTGGTGTTATGTGGATGGCCTCAGCCAACAACACTTTTCCTGGTGAAATGTGGATGGTATTGGCCAGCACCACAGGCCCTGGCGTAATGTGCATGTCCCCAGCCAACACCACTGGCCCTGGTGTAATGTGGATGGTATCAGCCAGTATCACAGGCCCTGGTGAAATGTGGATGTTTTCGGACAGCACCACAGGCCCTGGTGAAATGTGGATGGTATTGGCCAACACCATAGGCCCTGGTGAAATGTGAATGTCCTCAGCCAACACCACTGGCCCTGGTGTAATGTGGATGGCATCAGCCATGACCACAGGCCCTGGTGAAATGTAGTTGGCATCAGCCATGACCACAGGCCCTGGTGAAATGTAAATGTCCTCAGCCAGTAGCACAGGCCCTGGTGTGGTCAATATGGCCTCACAGGGAGCACTGTCCCTGGTGTTATGTGGATGGCCTCATCTAACAAAACTGTCCCTGGTGAAATATGGATGGTATTGGTCAGCACCACACACCCTGGTGTAATGTGAATGGCCTTAGCCAACACCACTGGCCCTGGTGAAATGTGCATGATATCTGTCAGAAGCCCAGGCCCTGGTGTAATGTGGATGGCATCAACGAGCAGCAGAGGCACTGGTGGGGTGAAGATGGCCTCACAAGAAGCACTGTCCCTGGTGTAATGTGGATGGTAGAAGCCGGCATCACAGACCGTGATGTAATGTGGATGGCCTCAGCCAACAACAGTGGCCCTGGTGAAATGTGGTTGATATTGGCCAGCACCACTGGCCCTGGTGTAATGTGGATGGCCTCAGCCAAAAGCACAGGCCCTGGTGTGGTGATGATGGCCTCACAGGAAGCACTGTCCCTGGTGTAATATGGATGGCCTCATCCAACGACACTGGCCCTGGTAAAAATGTGGATGGTAACTGCCAAAACCACAGGCCCTGGTGTAATGTGCATGGCATCAACGAGTAGCACAGGCCCTGGTGAAATTTAATTGGTCTAAGCCAGCAACACAGGCCCTTGTGTAATGTAGATGTCCTCAGAAAGCAGTAAGGGCCCTGGTGTGGTGAAGATGGCCTCACAGGAAGCAGTGGCCCTGATATAATGTGGATGGCATCAGGCAGTAGCAAAGACCCTGGTCTGCTGAAGATGTTCTCACAGGTAGCACTGGATCTGGTGTAATGTTGATGGCATCAGGCAGTAGCACAGACCCTGGTCTGGTGATGATGGTCTCAGACAGAAAGCACAGGCCCTGGTGTGGTGAAGACAGCCTCACAGGGAGCACTGGCCCTGGTGAAACATGGATGGTCTCAGCCAACAACACTGACCCTGGTGAAACATGGATGGTCTCAGCCAACAACACTGACCCTGGTGAAATGTGGATGGCATCATCCAGCACCACATGCCCTGGTGTAATATGGATGGCATGAGCCAGCAACGCAGGCCCTGGTGAAATCAGGATGGTATCAGCCAGAAGCACAGGCCCTAGTGTGGTGAATATGGCCTCACAGGGAGCAGTGGCCCTGGTGCAATGTGGATGGCTTCAGCCAGCAACGCAGGCCTTTGTATATTGTGGATGGGATCAGCCACCAACACAGGCCCTGTTGTAATGTGGATGGCCTCATCTAACAACACTGTCCCTGGTTAAATGCGCATGATATCGGTCAGCAGCACAGGTTCAGGTGTAATGTGGATGGCATCAATGAGCAGCAGAGGCCCTTGGTGGGGTGAAGATGGCCTCACAGCAAGCACTGTCCCTGGTGTAATGTGGATGGTAGAAATCGGCGTCACAGGCCGTGATGTAATGTGGATGGCCTCATCCAACAGTACGGGCCTTGGTGTGGTGAAGATGGCCTCATCCATCACACATGCCCTGGTGTGGTGATGATGGCCTCAAAGGAAGCACTGTCCCTGGTGAAATGAGGATGTATCACCCAGCAGCACAGGCCCTGGTGTGGTCAATATGGCCTCACAGGGAGCACTGGCCCTGGTGTAATGTGGATGGCCTCAGCCAAAAACACTTTTCCTGGTGAAATGTGGATGGTATTGGCCAGCACCACAGGCCCTGGCGTAATGTGCATGTCCCCAGCCAACACCACTGGCCCTGGTGTAATGTGGATGGCATCAGCCAGTATCACAGGCTCTGGTGAAATGTGGATGTTTTCGGACAGCACCACAGGCCCTGGTGAAATGTGGATGGTATTGGCCAGCACCACAGGCCCTAGTGAAATGTGAATGTTCTCAGCCAACACCACTGGCCCTGGTGTAATGTGGATGGCATCAGCCATGACCACAGGCCCTGGTGTAATGTGGATGGCATCAGCCATGACCACAGGCCCTGGTGAAATGTAGTTGGCCTCAGCCATGACCACAGGCCCTGGTGAAATGTGAATGTCCTCAGCCAACACCACTGGCCCTGGTGAAATTTAGTTGGCCTCAGCCATGACCACACAGGCCCTGGTGAAATGTAAATGTCCTCAGCCAGTAGCACAGGCCCTGTTGTAATGTGGATGGCCTCATCTAACAACACTGTCCCTGGTGAAATATGGATGGTATTGGTCAGCACCACACACCCTGGTGTAATGTGGATGGCCTCAGCAAACACCACAGGCCCTGGTGTGTTGAAGATGGCCTCACAGGGAGCAATGGCCCTGGTGCAATTTGGATTGCATCAGCAAATAGCACAGGCTCTGGTAAAAATGTGGATGGTAACGGCCAAAACCACAGGCCCTTGTGTAATGTGCACGGCATCAACGAGTAGCACAGGCCCTGGTGAAATGTAGTTGCTCTAAACCTGAAACACAGGGCCTGGTGAAATGTGGATGGTCTCAGACATAACCACAGGCCCTGGTGTTGTGAAGATGGCCTCACAGGAAGCACTGGCAGTGGTGTAATGTGGATGGTAATGGCACAGCACAGGCCGTGGTGTAATGTGGATGGCCTCAGCAAGCACCACAGGCCCTGGTGTGGTGATGATGGCCTCAAAGGGAGCACTGGCCCTGGTGCAATGTGGATTGCATCAGCCAGTAGCACAGGCTCTGGTAAAAATGTGAATGGTAACGGCCAAAACCACAGGCCCTTGTGCAATGTGCATGGCATCAACGAGTAGCATAGGCCCTGGTGAAATGTGGTCGGTCTCAGCTATAAGCACAGGCCCTGGTGTTGTGAAGATGGCCTCACAGGAAGCACTGGCCCTGATGACATGTGGATGGCACAGACCCTTTCTTTTGTGGATGGCACCAGCCAGCAACACAGGCTCTGTTTGAATGTAGACGGTCTAAGCCAATAACACAGGCTCTGTTTAAATGTGGTTGGTCTAAGCCAGCAACACAGGCCCTGGTGTAATGTGGACGGCCTCAGAAAGCAGTACAGGCCCTGGTGTGGTGAAGATGGCCTCAAAGGAAGCAGTGGCCCTGATGTAATGTGGATGGAATCAGCAAGAAGCACAGGCCCTGGTGTGAGGAAGATGGCCTCACAGGAAGCACTGGCTCTGGTGTAATGTGGATGGCAAAATCCAGAAAGACACGTGGCCTTGGTGAAATGTGTTTGGTATCGGAAAGCAACACAGGCCCTGGTGTAATGTGGATGGCCTCAACCAGCACCACAGCCCCTGGTGTGGTGATGATGGCCTCACAGGAAGCACTGGCAGTGGTGTGATGTGGATGGCATCAGCCAGTATCACAGGCCCTTCTGTATTGTGGATGTCATCAGCCCGCAACACAAGCCCTGGTGAAATGTGGATGGTTTCGGAAAGCACTACCGGCCCCGGTGTAATGTGGATGGCATCAATGAGTAGCACAGGCCCTGGTGAAATGTAGTTGGCCTCACCCAGTAACACAAGCCCTGGTCTAATGTGGATGGCATAAGCCAGCAACGCAGGCCCTGGTGAAATGAGGATGGTATCAGCCAGCAGCACAGGCCCTCGTGAAATGTAAATGTCCTCAGTCAGTAGCACAGACCATGTTGTAATGTGGATGGCCTCATCTAACAACACTGTCCCTGGTGAAATATGGATAGTATTGGTCAGCACCACACACCCTGCTGTAATGTGAATGGCCTTAGCCAACACCACTGGCCCTGGTGAAATGTGCATGATATCGGTCAGCACCACAGGCCCAGGTGTAATGTGGATGGCATCAACGAGCAGCAGAGGCCCTGGTGGGGTGAAGATGGCCTCACAGTAAGCACTGTCCCTGGTGTAATTTGTATGGCCTCAGCCAGTAGCACAGGATGGCCTCATCTAGACCCATTTCTGTAGTATACTTACATATCTATACTATTGCTAATATATATTGTAATATATCTATATCACTAAAGCACTTCTGGATGGATGCAAACTGCATTTCGTTGCCCTGTACCTGTGCATGTGCAATGACAATAAAGTTGAATTCTATTCTATTCTATTCTAACAATACTGGCCCTGGTAAAATGTGCATGATATCGGCGCATATAATAGTTAGAAACGCACTGTCTTGACGAAATAAAGCCTTTTTGTACAACTTCATGAAGTTAGCTGTAACTTTTGATAGAAGACTCAGACACACATATTTATGGCTTTATCTTATAGAATTCAATGTCCCCGTGTTGGGCAAAAAGGTTTTGCAGCTGTTTGAGCTAAGATTTTCAAGTTATTCACATAATGAAAACCTATACTTTGTTTCGTGCGAGTTCCACATTCAAATGCATGTAATAGTCAGAATTGCACTGTCTTGACGAAATAAAGCGTTTTTGTACAACTTCATATAAATAGCTGTAACTTTTGATAGAAGATTCAGATATACGTATTCATGGCTTTATCTTATAGAAATCAATATCCCCGTGCTGGGCAAACAGGCTTTGCAGCTGTTTGAGATAAGATTTTCAAGTTATTCAAAAAATTAAAATCTAAATTTTTGTTTCAGGCGAGAACTCCATTCAAATGCATGTATCAGTGAGTCAGCTGTCGTTGCCTGTTACCCACCAGCTGACCGCATTTTTATGTTTATTTGTTTTTGTAACGGTATAAACAATGAAAGGTGGTGGATTAGCCAATTGGTCATGATCAACTCTGGGTGGACCAATTACAATACACATTAGGGGTTTTAGATACGGGCGACACGGGCGGTTCCCCGGGGCGGCATCGTGGGCATCGGCAAGGAAAAAAAAAAAGAAAATGCTCGTACTCATGCTGTCATGGTCCCCGTGCCTGCTCAGCTGGCCCTGTGTGGCTACATGTTATGTTTTGTCTTTTCTCTCTCTCCTCTCTCTCTGCTCGCTGCCTGGGCGGAGCTCATTGTGAGCTCCCGGCCTCCACCACCTGTAGGCAATCACCTGTGGCTCCTCACCTTGTTTGCTCCCGCTACTTAAGGCAGTGACTGAGAGCACCTCGCCGCTGGACTATTGAATAACGCTCATCAGTGCTACTTTAGCCTCAGCCAGTTTTGAGCTTTGTCCGTGAAAGTTCCGTGCTAACTCTTGTTCTCTGTATGCAGATTTCTCGTGCTTGGTTTGGAGACTCTGGACGCTTTTCCCGACCCCGCTCTGCACCCCTGGGAACCCTGGCCCCCTTCTCCTTCACCTGTATATAGTGCACCTGGAGTGTGTAAATAAACCTGTTTTTCTGAGATTTCAGTCTGCGCCGAGTCCTCCCTGCTCCTCCGTGACACATGCTGCCCCGACGTCAGCCAGCGCATATTGGGAATGACATAGGCACCGATCGGTTTTCTCTCACCCATTTCCTGGGAGTAAGGGTGCCCTTCGTTTGCGAGGTGCGCCTGCTGCTTGTGGCGCAGAGAGGAGAGGGCGGGGCGGCGGGGGATTCTCTGACCGGCTGGAGCAGCATCTAATAACCAACTCGCAAAATAAAACAAAATAAAAACTAACCAACAAACACGAAAAAACCAGACATTATAATACAGACTTATAATTTGTACCAATGTTTTTTCGAAATTCTATACACGAAAAGTGAGTGTGAGAGCCCTCGGTGCACCTGCTCGCTGCTGAAGTCAAAGTAAACTTTATTGCCATCTCCGCTACAGTCCAGTAGAGAGACGAGACGACGAGGCTCCAGTTACAGCAGTGCAAGTAAACAAACAATATATATAAGAAGAGTAAGAAAATAAATAAACACTTTAGGACTAGGGATAAAGGGATCAATAACAATTTAAAATTTACAGTTTGATGATTTAAAGTCTCACACACAACCCGTTGAAAGGGGAGGGGGGCCGTCTGCTTCCAAATAGAGCGCTTGTCATTTATAATGTTGTAAATCCAAGCCCATTATGTATTCATGATTTGAATCCTGGGTTGTGTGAAATCTCAGAAATGCACAATAGACAAAGTGAATCTGTGAACTAAGGTGTAGGTGTGTTAGATCATGTTGTGTTGAGGGATGGGTGTTCATACTGGAGTGCAAAATTAAAACCAATGGAAGATGGACAAGAAAAGTTCAGCCATCAGGTCCTCAGTTTAAAAAAAAGAGAAAAGAAGAGGAAGAGAAACGAGCAAAAGACACAGGTAAGCAGATGTGTCATTGGATAATGGCAGGTCATCCTGAAACAATCAGAAACGGAATCAGAATACTTTATTAATCCCTAAGGAAATTATGTGCGTTACAGTTGCTCCAAGAAGAAATGGTAAAAATAGTAACAGTAACAGACTAAACTCCAAACAATACATTATGTTACAGATCTTAATATTAATTAGTCATTGTCAATTGTTGATTTGTCCTGTTCTCATTGTATGACGAATTATGATGTCTGTTTGGTAGCCGTTTGCAAACTATGCATACTCTCTACATATGCATACACGAGCACTGTGTAGCACCATGAACCCTACACAGTGTTTAATTACATTCTGTAAATTACAATTACATTCTGTAAATGTAATTAAACAGAAATGTTGGTTGATGAAATGTAACGACAGTTTGCCTGTGTTACTAAAGAATGCCTAATTTTGACATTAACAGAGGCCACAGATATTGAAAAGCAGTCACAAAGCATTAAAATAAATGCAGAGAATAAGAATATACTAAATAGTCTGGGTTGATTTTGCCACCTAACAGTGTGTGTTGATTGAAAACGACCCTGCTAACAGCTGCACCTTCCAGGAACATTTTGTTGTTGCTCTTATCTAGTAGCTGCTAAGCTCACTCTGCCAACAACCAACAACAATAAATTTCACTGAGACACTGAAGGTTTTTAAAACTGTGGTGTAATTTTTTTTAAGCAATATAAGCCAAGAAGTAGCAACATGTACACAGAGCATCAGTGGTATGAAAGCTAGGCTAACACTAGCTAGCTAGCAAGTTCATTAACCTGGTGTTAAACTGCAAAAAAGCACAAAAAAAGTTTGCATAAAAGTAAATAATTTACTCATTAAATCAAGGATAAGCTTCTTCAGCTGCACACAAGTTTGCTCAGACTATTTCAGAAAGACCCGTACACAGCAAGAACATAAGGAACGATAAGTGGTGGTTAGGAGGAAAGCAAGAAGATGGTATTTTCAAACCATATCAATTAATCCTTCCACTAAACGGGACCTTTTGTCTGTTTCTCTGGAAAGTCATGCGATAATGAGATAAAGCAAAATAAAATACTAATTTCATGTTTTTTTTTATTACAATTATGAGGGCATTTGTATGAGCTAAGATGCAGTCTCTCAATTTAGTTCTTTTTTCTAGAAACAAAAACAAACAAATGAACACTAGGAAAAAATAGAATTATATAAAGTGCTTTTGTAGAGTTTGTAAAGTGCTTTACAAACCTGAATATTACAGCTAACAGGCAAATTTTCCCATTTGAGTGCAGTCAGCTACCCAAACAATAGACAGCCACTTACTTATGCCATCCAACTACAGCCACTTCTGATTTTTATCTACCCCAAAACCCTTTAAATAACCGGCCACAACTGTTTCTGTCCTGGCCATTTCCTTTTGAAAAGCTAGAGCAGTTACGAGAGATCATACTAGCTGGGCGGTTCTCCTCCTAAAGCGGAGGGTAACTAAAAATGTACCAAAATCAGACATAAGAAAAAATTATACAAGCACACTGTGAGTACCTATAGCAATTGTGCTCTGCTGGCACGGTCTCTGCGCACAGAAAATCTGCGTTGTGCACAAAAAAAAATCTAACCTGAATTGAAATTAAAATTAATACTTTAACAATTCTGTTTTGCAGTGTTTGTCAGTAAGCGACTGGCTGCTCCCGTATGGGATTAGAACGATGCCACCTTATCCCATAGTCCAGCCAATAATGCGATTCACATTACACAGCTAATCGACATTGTTGACAGGCTATGACAGCGTCCTTATGTGCCGACACCAGTGCTTTAGCTAGCAAAGCAGCGTTGCTGATATGGAGTGAAGCCACGTTAATGACAACGTGTACGACCATTGGAGATGTGAGCAGGACAGACGGAACAATTGATGGAAAAAGTGTGGACTTTATACAATTTTTTAAATTGTGTTGATAGGCCACGTAAAACCAGAGTTATGATAAAAATATATGCAATGTTTGGTTTTCTTCTTGAATACTATCGTTGTTTATATTTACTGCGGTAAGAAACGTAAAAAAGGCGATTTATAAGGAAAATGCTGGAAAGCACTCTCCACCTGTGAGCAAAAACAACACCCCCCCCCCCCCCCCCCCCAAAACTTTCCTATTGGTCGAAAAAAGTACCATGTCGACCAATCAAAAAATGATATGGCAACATGGCATTTAGTTGTTTAGGAAGGGCGGAAGTTTTAGGAGTGACTGCGGTGTTTTGAGATGTTTAGCGCAAATCTTGTGTAGTTAGTGTGTAGTGTAGTCAATAGTTTTGTTGTGTGTGTCAGAACAATGAGGCAACTGCTGAATGTTACAGGAGTTACAGGAGTGATACATCTCCTGTTGTCAGGCCTGCAGGTATCAGGCTGTTCTCCTTTATCTCATAGTGAACAGAAATTATTTTTTGGGGTGGCACAAATAATTTGTGTGGCATCAAATTTGATGCAGAACAGCTGATTGTTCAGTAAATAGTTTGAAATGTTTATTTTAAAAAAACACCTTGGCTGCATCTTTTAGGTAAACAGCTGCAAAAAACTTTGTTGTTTGCACAACCCAGTTACTTTTTTGAAGAAGTAACTATATAATTAATTGCCCAACATTTGTCATTATATTCTGTATTTTGCAGACAGAGTTACAGGACTCTCTCCCAGACAAAAAAGAAAAAAAAAGAAAGTTTTCAAAATTGGAGTTCAAGTTATTTTTTACTTCCAATAGTGTTAACATACTACACAGGTCACGAACAAGATTCTTTTAAAATTTCATTGTAAGTGGACTAAAGCAGTTAATTATAAGTAGTCTTAACATAAATGTAAATGCTGTAATTGGTTTATTTTAATAAACCATGTAACTTGGATGGATTCGATGCTGGCGTGACCACAGTGCACACGTTAGTGATGTGTCGGTTGCGAACGAAATGGCTCTTAGAGCCAATTCTTTGAAGTGCACGATGTGAGGTTTTTTTTCCCCTTCTCTCACCCTCTCTCTCTCTCACACTTGTTTTCCGCTTCACTCCGCACACGAGCCTTGTGCTTTGCGCTGGGCAGAGGGGGGATGGGCGGTAGTTACACTTGCAGTAGCACAGGAATAGAGCCGGAGGGAGAGAGAGAGAAAGAGAGCCAGGGACAACAACGTCACATTAGAAAGGTATAGTAATCATCCACAACTATTTTCAGTTGTGGATGATAAAGGATGCAGAAAGTTTATTCATGCAGGTCCATATGACAGAGAATGTGCATCTTCTTTTTGTTTTCATATTTGAATTTATATTTAATTGTGGTTTGCAGTGTTTTGTGTTGTTTCACTTTAAATTTGTTTAAAAGGAAAAAGCTGAAAATTTAAATAGTTAAAAGTTGAACTGTGAATAGTTGGTTGTCGTATTCTATGATTTTTTTATTACATTTTATGTGGAGTGAATAAATAAAAGTATATTTACGGTGGCCCCTAGAGACAAAGCACGTACAAACTCCAAAACACGTAAAAACTCAGAAGCACATACAAACTCCAAAACACGTACGAACTCAGAAGCACATACAAACTCCAAAACACGTACGAACTCTGAAGCACGTACAAACTCCAAAACACGTAAAAACTCAGAAGCACGTAAAAACTCCAAAACACGTACAAAACACAACAGAAGTGCTCCAGGATGCTAGGCGCAGTGTTGAGCTTTTGTTAACTAGTGGCTACACAAGCCAGCAAGTACCAACAACCAGATTTGGTGTGTGGTAGTAACAGGTAAATGAACATTTTTTTAAATTATTTGAATATATATGAGTGCTTGTGTATAAATACACAAACAATACACATATGCTTTCAATTGTGTAATTTAAGTGATCTAGGAGCTTGCAAAGAAAAGCGTCTGGACTTCTTTAAGTTGCCTGAAGACGATTCACCTCTCATCTGAGAAGCTTCTTCAGTTCTAAGGTCAAATGGCGGAGACCCCCTGATGATCCTTTAATCACATGAGCCAAGATGTGAAAATGGGTGTGGGTCCGAATCAGCCAGGGTTTCAGGTGAGCTCATTGTGAGTAGTGATGGGTCATTCGCGAACGAAATGGCTCTTAGAGCCGGCTCTTTGACGTGAACGACGCAAGCCGTCACGTGGGTTTTTTTTTTCTCTCACCCTCTCTCTCTCTCTCTCGCACTTTTTTTCCGCTTCACTCTGCACGTGAGCCTTGTGCTTTACGCTGGGCAGAGGGGGGAGGGGCGGTAGTTATACTCAGTAGCACAGGAACAGAGCCAGAGGGAGAGAGAGAGAAGGAGAGCCAGGGACAACAACATCACATTAGAAAGGTATAGTAATCATCCACAACTATTTTCGGTTGCAGATGATAAAGGATTCAGAAAGTTTATTCATGCGGGCCCATATGACAGAGAATATGCATCTTCTTTATGTTTTCATATTTGAATTTATATTTAATTGTGTTGTGGTTTGCAGTGTTTTGTGTTGTTTTCACTTTAAATTTTTTAAAGGAAAAAGCTGAAAATTTAAATAGTCAAAAGTTGAAATGTGAATAGTTGATTTTTGTATTATATGATTTATTTATTACATTTTATGTGGAGTGAATAAATAAAAGTATATTTATGGTGGCCCCTAGAGACGAAGCACATATAAACTTCAAATCACGTACGAACTCTGAAGCATGTACAAACTCCAAAACACGTACAAACTCCAAAACACGTAAAAACTCATAAGCACGTAAAAACTTAGAAGCATATAAAAACTCAAAACACATACAAAAGACAACAGAAGTGCTCCAGGATGCTGGGCGCAGTATTGAGCTTTTGTTATCTTGTGGCTACACAAGCCAGCAAGTACCAACGACCGGATTTGATGTGTGGTAGTAACAGGTAAATGAACTTTTTTTTAAATTATTTGAATATATATGAGTGCTTGTGTATGAATACACAAACAATACATACATGCTTTCAATTGTGTAATTTAAGTGATCTAGTAGCTTTGCTTTGGAAGTTCAGTTCATGCTAGAAATGTGTTTTGGAGTTTGTACGTGTTTTGTCTCTAGGTGCCACCGCATATATTTATATATAAACATATATAAATAAAACCACTTTTTTTACGTTAGTAATTCCTTTTGTGCATAATTTTATATTATTGTTAATAATAAATTAATTAAAGCAACAAAACAATCTGAAGAGCCGGTTCGGAGCCGAAAGAGCCGGCTCTTTTTAGTGAGCCGAACCGAAAAAGCCGGATCTCTAAAAAGAGACGGAAATCCCATCACTAATTGTGAGACCTGGCCCCACCTTATCATGCGATTTCCTGAGGTCAGATGGCCCAGGATGTGAGTGGGCGTTAACGTGTCTGGGGAGGGAACTCAAAACTGGATCATAGATGGCAGACAGAACGCCTCTGTTCAAAGATGGTCGCTCACAGTGGACATAAATGGCTTCTTTCACTCCTCTTTCAAACCATCTGTTCTGTCTGTCCAAAATGTGAACGTTGGCATCCTTGAAAGAGTGTCCCTTAAGATGCAGATGGGACTGCTGAGTCTTGTCCTGTGGAGGTGGCTCTTCTGTGTTGTGCCATGCGCTTGAGAAGTGGCTGTTTGGGGTCTCCAATGTAGAGGTCTGGGCATTCCTCGCTGCACTGTACAGCATACACCACATTGTTAAGTCTGTGTTTAGGAGTTTTGTCTTTCGGGTGAACCAGTTTTTGTCTGAGCGTGTTGCTGGGTCTGAAATGCACCGGGATGTCATGCTTGGAGAAAACTCTCCTGAGTTTTTCTGATACACCGGCTATATAGGGGATGACAATGTTGTTGCATCTGTCCTTCTTCCTTTTCTAATTTTATATTATTGTCAATAATAAATTAATTAAAGCAACAAAACAACCTGAAGAGCCAGTTCTCTAAAAAGAGCCGGAAATCCCATCACCAGCACACATCTGCTGTTGCTCACAGTGGTCCAAGTGATCGCTCAGGGAGTTTGTGTGTTCGCTCAGACACATGAAAAATTAGAGGGAAACATTCCCTATAGTGCTGTGAAAAAAGCCCTCTTTCTGTTGTTAGTTTTTTGCATTTTGTCATACTTCAAAGTATCAGATGATCAAAAAATTCTGATATTAGAAGGTTTGAGTCCTGTTGCATCTGCCGTAAAACTACACAGCATTTCATAAACAGAACATCAGATCAATAGTCAAATGATGGTGGTAGTACAATGGTCTGGGGCTGCTTGGCTGCTTCAGGACCTGAAGAATTTGCAGTAATTGATGAATCCAGGAATTCTGTCCTCTAGCAGAAAGTCTTGAAGGGGAATGTCCACCCTTCCGTTCTGGTGTGACCAGAAAAAAAAGTTTCAGATTAAATCAGATTCTTTGGGGTGATTTTATTCAGGTAGCTCATGCTGGAAATCCCTCTAGTGTGGCTAAACTTCATAGACTTATATTTCCTTTTTTTTTCTGTGGAATGAAGTAAAAAGAGAAAGTCCATGTGAATGTCAGAGAAAAAAGTGCTCTCTCCTACATATAGCTGAAGAATTATTAAATGTTGGATTGTAACACATCACTTCTAAAGATTTGCCAACTTCAGCTTCATGGTACCAAGCTAATGATTTAACATATCCCAAAGGCGACCTGCTGATGTGACACAATGACTCTGAAATAGAGGACAATGAACAACTTCTACTTAGGTGTATCAAACCACCAGGTGTCATGGGGGTGCAATAGTGAGCACCGTCACCAATCAGCTGGAAGCCTCCTGTTAGAAACCTCCTGATGTATACTACCATTTCCCAAATGTCAGCTGCAGTAGACTCCAGTGTTCCTGCAGCCCTGAAACAGATAAAAGACAAAGAATATGGAGGGAGAAAATGCTAATAGAGTTCTTTTGAAACCAAGAGCACGTGGGTAGAAAAAGACAATGCGGAGGGTATGCAAACTTACACTCTGTGTGTTTTTGTTTTTATCCAGGAACTCACATTTGATTAATATCAATGGTTTTGGAAATCCTAAAATGACTATGTAAAACTAAAGATATCACCTCATTGACACAGAAAGAGAGCTTAGGCTCTTATTTCCATGAATCATCAGGTGGTGAAATTAGCAAAGTGAACTTCCTGTCTTTTATTATATAGGCAAACTAAAGGTAGTTTGGTGACAGCTGACAAACAGTTTAAGTAGCATTATCGTTATCATGTAGTACTCTGCATATGGTGAAGTTTATTATTATACTGGTAAAAGAATAAAACTTCTTCTTTTGTGGTTGTAGCTTGTATTTTATAATCTATATTCTGTATTGGAGAGATGGGACACATAGTACTTGTTTTACAGTTTTTCTCGATTGCTAAAACACATTTCCTGAAACTACGCCTCATATCCTCACAACAGTAAACACAAATCCATAACATCTCACTCAATTTCCCAAACATCCTATTTCCAGGTCAAAATGAAGCTCTACACCCAAAACTATTCACTCCTGCTGAAAAACCAAACTTTGCCCACAGACATCAAACACAAGCCCTCAAAAACACACACACTACAACAGAGTTTTGCACACTGGTACAATTAATTCAAAACAATAGTTCCAAAACAAATAGGTTGCTTATGGTTCTCCCCTTCAAAACCCTTGTCACATGATAAACACAAAAGACGCAACCAATGTATGTACAGTGGCACATTGTCATTCATGTACTATACAGTACAACACACACCAGAAACATTATCCCACCTCAGCATCTTGTCTTTGGTCTGGGTCAGGCCAGAGAATCTCATCCACATCACAGGCTATATTGGCCCCAGCCAGGCAGCGGGGGTAAAATCCTCTTGCATGCCTGATCCACCCCTGGCATGCAAGAATTAAGGTAGCATAAGGAAAAACTTGATATGTCTAGGCAGGCCTCTTCCATGGCCTGAAGGAGGTGAACATGGACATAAGGTTCTCGGTCACTTTCCACCGCCATGCCGAAAATAACTCCTCTATCGAGTTTAGAAAGGGAGAGTATGCAGGCAGAAAGATATTAGAAAACCTTGGGTTATTGGTAAACCAGTCACGAACCAGAGCAGCGCGATGGAAGCTGACGTTATCCCACACAACAACGTAGTGAGGCTGCTCTGGCTGTGCTGGTTCCCTGTAGTCCAGCTGGAACATATGTTGTCTTAAACCATCAAGAAAAGCAAGGAGAAGCATAGTGTTATAGGGTCCTAGTACGGCATGGCGGTGGAGTACCCCTCGTTGGCTGATGGCTGCGCACATAGTGACATTCCCCCCACGCTGATCAGGGACATTTACAATAGCCCGATGGCCAATTATGTTCCTCCCCCTTTTCCTTCTTTTGGTCAGGTTAAAACCTGCCTCATCCACAAAGATTATTTCATGGGGAACAGGCCGTCCTTCAATCTCAAAGATTCTCTGCAAAACACATAACACAGTAGAGTCAATCGGTACCCTGAACCACAGTTCAAGAGTGCTGAAATGGCAGCATAAACTGCCATGCTGTGATGGTACACAATACTTTATACAGTATCAAAACTCATACCTGAACATATTCCACACGTTGGTTTTTCACTCTGTCAGAGTTTTGTTCGAAAGGGACTCGGTATGCCTGTTTCATCCGGAATTGATTCTTTCGGAGGATGCGGTCAATTGTGGAGAGGCTGATGGCATGTATGCCTCGAAAAAGATGATCATCCTCAATCACTCTCCTTTGAATCTCTTGCAGGCGGATTACATTATTTGCAATTACCATGTTTACAAGTTCCCTCTCTTGCTCCTCCGACAAAAGCCTTAACCTGCCTCCACCAGGTGGTCGTCTCTGTGTCCTACAAAAATAGAAGCACTCATTACTGTAACTGTCACACAGTCATTTTACAGGCAAATAATGGAAACATACTGAAACTCAAGACACATAAGTTCAGTAACTTAAACGTTACTGTACAAAGCAGTCTTACTGCAAGTACACCTACCTGTTTTCCTCCCTGAAGGTTCTGATGATGGAGGCAACAGTGAAGCGACTCAAATTTGGTTGTACTCGTTGCCCAGCCTCCCTCATAGTCATCCCATGGACAAGGACATGGTCAACTAAAGTGGCTCGAATTTCATCCGAGACTGACTGTCTTCTTGCCCTTGCTCTTCCCCTTCCTTGTCGCCGTCGTTCTCCACCTCCTTCACCACGTCCTCCTCCACCTCTCCCTCCTCCCTGTTGTCCTAGACCACCTCCTCCTCCTCTTTCACCACGTCCTCCTCTTTCACCATGTCCTCTTCCTCCACCACGTCCTCCTCCTTCACCACCTCCTCCTCCTCTTCCACCACGTCCTCCTCTTTCACCATGTCCTCTTTCTCCACCACGTCCTCTTCCTTTGCATCTCTTTGGATCCATTGTTTCAAACCTGAATGAGCTGACTTTGGCCCTTTTATCTATCTATCGCAGGTTCTGATTGGTGTGTGCTAAATTTTGACTCCTAGTGTTTCCACCTGGTTAATTGTGTGCTAATTGAGCTCAAGCTATGCTGACTTAAGTTAACATTATTGCATGCTAGTGCTTTCTAAATGACTACATGGTGTAAGCACTGTAAAATGTAGGGATTTGTGTGTAGAGTAACAGTTCACCAAATTTGAGTCATGTGTCAAAGCAGGGAATAGTGTTTATAGTTCAGGGAAATGGGTGAGCTTTTTGAACAATAGCGTTACGGTTTTGAAATTTTAGTTTAGAGGCCTGGTTATAGTGTTTAAGCAATCGAGAAAAACTGTAATATGTTATCACTGTTTTCTTCACACGTCTAGCTAGATCAGTTTATTTGTTGTTCCTGTCACACGGCCGGTACGTGTATTGGACCCAGAAGCATTCGGTGGAATAACTGGGACGTGTTACTGGATTGAGAGTCTCATGCACTGAAACACTTGGAAAAATGGGGGGGGGGGGGTGTTAATGCAAAACAGAGCACCAGTGGCAGAAGGTGAGTTGTAGTGAGGTGACGCTTAATTGCAAAATAGAGGGAACCAGGGTTCTGGGGAGGGTGAGTGAGTGTCCAGTAGACGGTGGTAGATAGTCCAACCATTTCAGTGATCTGGAGGTGACGGGCGAGCAGGAGGGCAGACAGGGGAGATGTTATGTGTTTTAGGTGTTTTCAGAGGAGAGATTGTGCAGAAAAACAGGTGAGTGGTGTGTAGTGAGGCAAATGCAGGTGAGTCGAATAGTGATCCTGAATTAAGGTAGCAGAAAGCACAAGGAGACACAGGATTAGCATAAGGAAAAACTTGAGAAACCAAGCATGTGAAAGCCAAGGGGGCAGAACCTGGATGCCAGAAACACAGTGGAAAAATATGCCACACACTAGACGCTGCGACCATCACAGGTCTAGCCAGTGTCAGTGGCTTTTATTCGCTCAAAGAATAATGAATTTTTATAACCTAGTCCTGTATTTAGCTCTATTCTATTCATACAAAAGTTATTTTGCTGTGACTTGTGCAAATTGAGATTAAACGTCTCTTTTTAGAGAGATCTGGCCCTGACAGGGCAACACACTGAACTCTCTTAGACTAATGTTCTTGTAATTTCTTGAAGTAGTGTTCAGTTCTCGAAGCTTATTGAAGGAGTCTCAGGTGATGTTCAGCAGTGATGTCCAGGCAACGTTCAAGAAGGACATCCAACAGATGGTGATAGAGTGAGTTATTCTGTACTCTCATCTGTTAGCTGATGGAAGCAAACCTGTATTTATCAGTAAAGATACAGAAAGTAGTGCCATAACATGTCATGTAGTTTTGTTATTCTAAGTTGTATTTACCTCATTTCATACAGATGTTTTTTTTTTATATCCTAAACCTCAATGAAAATGTCACCTACTCCAAAACATGTTCCTTTGAGAGTCTCTTGGCATTTCATGGAATAAATTCAAGATTTGTAGCTTCAAATTCATAAAGTTACACAATATTCACATCTGTTGGCTTTTGGACTACTGGATTTCATGTCAAGGCTGGAAGCCACTATTGTAGACTTTCTCTCGGGGTAACCAGTCATGAGAGGCCACCGTGCACCAGCTTCTGGATATTTGCATGGATAAACATTGTGTACAGGTGTTTCTTAGTGAGTGCATTCATATATACCAACCTGTAAAAGCTAAAACACTATAGCATCGACCTTTGTGTGTGAAAACAATGCCAAAAATCTTTATGGTCACTATGCTGCTGACTTCAGAGGACAAGCACGTGTGTTTCTGGTCTTACACTTCTTGTGTTTTAGTATCTTATCTTAAAAAAAAAAAGGAAAAAAAAAAAAGTCGAATTTCCCAGAGGAACCCACCCGAGGGATTAATAAAGTTCTATCTTATCTTATCTTATTTTCATTCAGATAGAAAGAGGTGAGATTTTCATATAGATGGGTACATATGAAGCTACCCAGGTTGCCACAAACCTGGTCAATGGTAAGAGGTTAACAGGGGTATTAACCTTGTCCTGGTTATATTATGCCTTGTGTCATGGCTGATGTCTAGGAACTCCTAAAGTGAGTATGTAAAACCAACCTCATCACCTCACCAACAGTAGTAAGAGTGCTCCGACTCTTATTTTCATGCACAATCAGGTGGTGAAATGAGGCGCGTGACCTTCCGCTCCGCTCTGGTGTTGTCCAGAATATCATATAAACAAACTAAAAGTGAAAGACAGTTCACAAGTAGTATTACCAATCATTACAATCCTCTGCATATAGTAGAAGGAACATAGCTCATGTCAAATAAAAACATGTTTTTATACATTTTGTTTTCAACTTTTAATGATCTGAAGACAGATTTTAGTCAGTCTCTTTCTGTGGGATTGGGACAACAGTGCATTATACAGCAAAGATGTGGCAGCTTTAATGTTCCAATAATATTTAATAAGCTTAGACATTTAAAACTCACTGTTGTTTAATACATTGTCATATGGCAAAATATTCCATTTTCTCAATCTTTCTGCTGTTTTGAGCTATGTTTTTTTCTGTACACTGACCTAAAGTAACTAACCTTTACTACAGGGCCTGTTACTTCATCACAGAGACAGGTGTGGCCTTTAATCTGTGCTCTTTACTTGGGCAGCTGGTGAAGTTGAGAGTGTGACCTTTAACTCCTGGGAGGTATCAGCTATCCATCTCCTGTGTTAAAACAAACAGTGAGAGAGAGTGGGTCGTGTCACTCTCGAGGCCGAGGTTGCTAAACATAAAGAACTGTTCCCGATACGAAGTACTACTTCTGAATTTATTTTTTTGGTGGATTTACTTTTTTAAATTGATGAATTAACCTCAAGCACCCTCTAGTGGTCACAGTGTGGCTTTGCTCCTCTAGCTTTGAACCTTCTTTGAACCTGTTACAATGATGTGAAAAGTTAACCCTTAAAGGATGGTTTGCTTTTCATGTTTATTCAGTTCATTAATAAGAGTACCAGCATTAGCATTAATTCATGGAATTCAAAATATCTATCTATCTATCTATCTATCTATCTATCTATCTATCTGTCTATCTGTCTATCTATCTATCTATCTATCTATCTGTCTATCTATCTATCTATCTATCTATCTATCTATCTATCTATCTATCTATCTATCAAGTTTTTGTGATTGTATTAAATCTCAAACATTTTCTCCTTCTTGTGAGTTTCCATCTTGAAAGCTGTAGACAGATAACTTTACCTTGACTTTATTCAAGCTTCTCATAAGTAACTATGCTCTTTTGTAAAACTACAATAGAACAAAACAAAAATCAGTTTGCTAAACAGTTCAAACGGGAATATAAAAGTCACTCTAAACTTGTCTGTTATTGAGCTTAAAAATGTAAATATAATAGTCTTAAAAATACAATATGTAAATTATCCAAGGCAACAAGATAAAGGAATCATTCATAGACAAACACCTGAGCTTTGCCACAGCTGTAGCCAACGGATTGCACTTTCTTAAATATTTAAATGTTTTCATACTGAGAGCAGAATATCAAGAGAATCTATTGATTTATGTCTACAGACAGTGTTGGGAAGGTTACTTTTAAAATGTATTCCATTACAGAATACAGAATACATGCCCCAAAATGTATTCTGTAACGTATTCCGTTACGTTACTCAATGACAGTAACGTATTCTGAATACTTTGGATTACTTAATATATTATCATGCTTTTTACAACAACGTGAATGTACTATTGCTGTGTGATTTATTACTATTACTGAAGGTCCGCGACTCCGAACTGTAGTAAAGGGACCTCTGACTAATACGGCGGGGTCCCTGTCGGCTCATAGCCGAAAAATAGCTTTACTTTGTTGTGTGGGTCAACTTTTCTTGCGAGAGACAGAGAGAGGCGTTGACAGGCTGCTCCAACGGAACTTATCGTTTTCGGAGGAAAACACGAACACTGTGTACAGTCGAGTCTTAATAGCTTACTTACAACTGGGCTCGTCAGGCACTCTTCTTGGCTGAAATGGTTATTATTATATTTACATGCTTCCAGCTCCCGTTTTTTCTCGATGACAACTCGTACCTTTCCACTCCCCTTTTTCTCCCTCCTCGCGCTCACAGACACATAATGGGTATGGCAGTCCATTCTCCCTGCAACACGGACTACACTGCCCATGATGCTACATTCTTTAAAGCTATGCTTGTAGCATTCTACCTGTTAGCTTAGCACAACAACAACGAAAAGGCGCTCTCTCACCCAGGAAACACACAGTCGCAGAAAGAGAGAGCGTCGCCCTGTAACCATGGCAACCGTAACGCTGCCGCCTGGAACAACAGAACGTAGCTGTCAAACAAAACCCAAACAGTCCTGACCCGCGACAAAATGAAACAGGAAAGTACCGCAGTGTAATCCATTTATTTCAACAAAGTAACTGTATTCTGAATACCACCTTTTTAAACGGTAACTGTAACGGAATACAGTTACTCATATTTTGTATTTTAAATACGTAACGGCGGTACATGTATTCCGTTACTCCCCAACACTGTCTACAGATAATAACGCATTATTGATGTATTGTGCCTTAATCACACTAACATATTAGCAGACAACTGGATAATCCGGTTGTTCAGTCTGACGTCACTAGCCGTGTCTGGGTCTAAACTCCGCTGCAGGTCCATATATCAAACGATCACTATGGCATTACTGAGAGTTGAAAAACTGTCTAAAGTCTTTCATCTTTAATAAAATGATCAGCGTTCTGCTCTACCAGGTGTAACAATTGAGTTTAACATCCAGGCATCCATGAAAACGGAATTTATGACATTTAACGGAGTTAGAAGTTAGCAGGGAGTTAGCTCACTAGCTTCTATCTATCTATCTTTTTTCCATACAATATAGCATGTCCTGACTGCGGGGTTTTGGAAACAAATTAAAACGTACAGCTCTGTTATCACTTCCAGCATAAATGAAGGCAGAAAACTAAACAGCAGTGACGTTTGTAGGGTTACTGAAGTTGGGCTAGCTGGTATATAATGATGGTCTACGTGACCGCTAGCGACACAGCTATGTTAGCATAATATAAACAAGCTAACCTTTTTTCCACTCGATAAAAGTTACCATGAGTGTTCTCGGTGGTCAGGGACAAATGTAATCGCATGGCAGGATGCTGTAAAAGGACCAAACGTCAGCCAGGAGAACAACTGAGATAATCCATCCACAATACGAGGTTAGTCATTCATATACTGCTGCATGGGCTGGGCTGTAGCTACATCCTAAGGTTTTAAAAACTGAGCTTAAATAAATGATTAGTGGTAATAAAAGACGAGGGAGGTCAACAGTGATCACTGACTGTTTTAGGAGCTTTTTGAGATCAAATAGAAGAAAATACATAACATTAAACATGTTAACAACACAAAAGCCATATTAAACGCAGACTACTTTAGACCCGGAAGTAGGATTCGTCGCGTCATCACTGAACAACCGGATACACAAGTACAGCAAGCTAAGTTTAGGTGTTTTGGAGATTAGGTTTGTGGCCACCTGAGGCCTAAAACTATTTTCTTTTATTTTGCTTTTCTTTGGGCCATAAAACTAATGCATAAAGAGCCAAAATCAAAACAATCTGCTGAAAGACTCGAAAAACCCTCATAGATCACATAGATCCCTAACCCTGTGTGTGGCAAAGAACCATATATGGTAATCATATTTGAAGTAATTATTGAACGAAATCACAGAGGTAAAAATCTAATTGTCATGTCTTCTCATACTCTCTCCACTCTAATAAAGTATTTCACTGAATGCCCTATAGAGGGTTTTAGGTGATACTATGACTTTTAATGACTTTTAATGATAACTGTCTCCAGTCTTATCTTGATCTTAAACTCTGGCTTTCTTCCACAGTGTGTCTCCACCCACCCCCAATCTGGATGGCTGCCCCTCCCTTAGCATGGTTTTGCCAGAGGTTTCTTCCTGTTGAAAGGGAGTTTTTGCTTCCCTCTGTCACCAAGCCCTTGCTCATAAGGGGTCCTCTTATGGGGCTTTCTCTGTATTATTGTAAGGTCTTCACCTTACGATATAAAGAGCCTTGAAGTGACTTTTATTGCAATTTTGTGCTGTATAAATAAAAAGAATTGAACTGAATCTGCTTGATTGTTTAACAAAATACATTTGATGATTTTAAAAAGAAGTAATTGCTGTTTTCAGTTAAATTGTTCTCCCAAACATTTTTCTTTTTATCATTCTAACTTGCACACCTCCAAAACTATATACGTTAAAAATAGAAAAGTTACAACAGAAAAAAAGTCAGTTTCATCTTTCTCATATAGGGACATATAGGGTTAACATTAGGGTTGCCACCTTTGGTGACTTAGACCTCAGAGGGTCACTTTTGTTCATTTCATTGTCATGACACTGGTACAAAAACGTATTTGCCTCATAAATCTTTCGTGAATCACTTTGCAGCTTTCAAGTGAGAGCTTTGACCCATGTGTGGTATTCTGCTGTGCTCTCCCAAACTGTTTCACTAAAAAATAGGAGAGCACAATTCTAATTTGTCATATCTTTATCTCATGTCTGACAGAGTCTGATTGAAAGAGATGGAAAAAAATGTTAACAATGTGAGAGACGTGTGACACAGACGAGCACATAGCCAGACAGATTCTTGCGGGTGCTAGTAGTGATATATCAAGTCAATGGAGTGAAACGGATGTGTACCCTGAATTATCTGCTCCACTGTTGGCATGGAAAACTGCCAATCCCCTGAATGAATGATGTTGGCCCTGCATGCTCAATTGAGTGTGTGGTTATCTGCCTAAAAGTGGATGATTGGCAAGAGAATGTGTGCGTCTGTTCACATTGCTAAATAATATTATTATATAGTTTATATCTATAAATATCGAGATTAGTTTTGTAGTTGTGCACTATTTTTCAGCACTCAATATAACATTTTCTCTGATGTTTTACATTTCCTCATTATTGCCCTGACTTTCATCTGACACCAGATGGCGACGTTGGCTTCAAGATTCTGCAGCATTCCCAAGCCACTTCCCCTCCCTTCCTCCTCTTCCTCCTCCTTACTCCAGCTCGGCGCGACAGTCGAATCCTCTCGCCATGCCGGTCACGCCCCACACAGATATCAGCCTGTTTTCTCCAACACAGGCGCAATCACATCTCTCGTAAACACATTGTTTGTGCACAACATCCTGCCCAGACATCTCAAGGCTACCCTTGCGTCCAATCCCCACCTGAGGTGCAGCTCTTGGATACATTTATGCCCAATAAAGTTAAAAGCCTGCCACCTTGCTATAGCATTTCCATGCCAAATGGCAAGGCATCAACCCCCTCGGTGCTATTTTTAACCATTATTACAGCCATCAGTGAGTAAAAGCCTGGACGGCAGAAGCACAGGTGAAAAACAGACTGATTCATCGCAGCCGATCAGCTATCACTGCAGCCCTGTGGAAAATGGAGGGGATTTGGTGGCTGTCTCTTATTTTCCCACTTTATTTAATTACCATAAATACAGCATTTCTATCCAAAGCATCCCAAATACAACACGGCTAGAGAAGTCAGTTGATAAAAAGTGATCCCTGCAAGAGTAAGGTGGCGAGAGCTCAGAATGGGCAGAAGAAGCTCTCACCCTGGCAAAACCCAGGCATAAAAGCTCCCCTTATTTGGATTCAGACTGTATCCTGTACGTTGGTTTGTGTGAAGCGCTTCATCCAGCAAGCGTGTGTGTGTTAAGATACTGTGCAAAGCTGCTTCAGACTGCTAGCTGGGACCATTCATAGCCGTGGTTTTAATGCAGTATCAATATAATGCCCACTATGTCAACAACAAGAGCTTGGTTCTTTATTGACCAAAATGCCATTACACACACACACATATGCAGACATCCACACGAGCACAGACACACATTAAAGCACCATCTCCCTACGTGTGGGAGATGGAGAGACCATCACCATGGAAACAAACGTCATGTAGCCTAGTCTCCCACCATCCACCACTGACACCCCCCCCACCCCCCCTTCCACAATATGAACTCCCCCCACCTCTCTGTTGCTGCCTGTCTACATGCTTCTGTGTTTCTCCTTCTCTGTTTCCCATTCTCAGCATAATCCATCTTCCCAAAATACCCTCGCTGTCTTTCTCTTTCAGTCGCCACCTCCAAATTTCACCAAATCTGTACAATTTGCCTCCATTGCTGTGCCATTTTTCTCTCCCTTTTTGCATGCTAGAACCCCCCACCACCACCCCCAGTGTATGTGTCTGTTTGTGCGTGTTTGTTTTGTGTGAGAATTTCAGTGGATGATATAGCTTGTGCATGGGGGATGGGGTGCCAAGACAGACGAGTGATTATGATTTTACCCAAGCAGAAATGCATCTTTGCTCTTCCCGTCTCCCAACACTATTTTCTTTCTTATAAGCAACTGATCAGTGGATTTATGACCTGTGCATAATCAGATGATTGATTAGATTAGATTAGATAGAACTTTATTAATCCCTCGGGTGGGTTCCTCTAGGAAATTCGATTTCCAAAAAAGCACAGCACCGACAGAAGTTACAGAGTTACAGAATATTATATATATATATATATATATATATATATATATATATATATATATATATATATATATATATATATATATAATACACACACACACACACACACATATATATATATAAATACAGAGACAATATAAATAAAATATACGAAGGGGATAAATAGAATAAATAGGAATAAAAATAAAAATACAAGTGAATTGCACATTTCAAGTATTGAGTCTATTGCACCGTTGACTATTTACAAAAGTATTGCACAGTGAGGTGAAGAGGCACTACAGCTTAGTTGTTCCCCCCTCCTTTGTCCTCCTGTTTCCCCTCCCTCTCCCCTCCAGGGAGGGGTTAAACAGTCTGATGGCGTGTGGGACAAAGGAGTTTTTAAGTCTGTTAGTTCTTGTCTTTGGGAGAAGCAACCTGTCACTGAACAGACTCTTCTGGTTGTTAATGGCCGTGTGCAGAGGATGTCTGGCATTGTCCATAATGTCCATCAGTTTCTTTAATGTCCTTTTCTCTGCCACTGTCACCAGAGTGTCCAGCTTCATGCCGACCACAGAGCTAGCCCTCCTGATCAGTTTCTCCAGCCTGGATGAGTCCTTCTTTGCTGTGCTGCTCCCCCAGCACACCACAGCATAGAAAAGTACTCCAGCAACCACCGACTGGTAAAACATCCTCAGGAGCTTCCTGCAGATGTTAAAAGACCTCAGCCTCCTGAGGAAGTACAGTCGGCTTTGGGCTTTTTTATACAGGTGCTCTGTGTTGCATGACCAGTCCAGTTTATTGTCCACCCACAGCCCGAGGTACTTGTACTTGTTGACCACCTCCACCTCCTCCCCCTCTATCTGAACCGGCAGTGGACCTGCTCTAGACCTCCCGAAGTCCACAACCAGTTCCTTAGTCTTTGAGGTGTTGAGTTGCAGGTGGTTTGTGTGACTCCATGCGACAAAGTTCCTCACCAGACTTCTGTACTCCTCTTCCTGATCATCCCAGATACACCCCATGATGACCGTGTCATCTGCAAACTTCTGAATGTGGCATAATTCAGAGTTGTAGCAGAAGTCAGAGGTGTACAGGGTGAAGAGAAGAGGGGACAGCACAGCTCCCTGTGGTGCTCCTGTGCTGCTGACCACTGTGTCAGACGTGATGTCCTTCAGCCTGACGTACTGTGGTCTGTCGGTGAGGTAGTCGGAGATCCAAGCCACCAGGCAGGGGTCCACCTCCATCCTGTTCAGTTTTTCTTGAAGCATACAGGGCCGGATGGTATTAAAGGCACTGGAAAAGTCAAGAAACAGGATCCTGACCGTGCCTTTTCCCCCATCCAGGTGTGAGTGGGCTCTGTGTAGGAGGTACAGGATGGCATCCTCCACTCCGACACCCGCCTTGTATGCAAACTGTAGTGGGTCCTGGGCATGTTGTACCTGTGGTCGGAGGAGGTTGAGGAAGAGCCGCTCTAGAGTCTTCATAAGATGTGACGTCAGTGCCACCGGTCGGAAGTCATTCAGCTCATTGGGCCGGTTCTTTTTGGGGACCGGGACGATGCAGGATGTCTTCCATAGGGCGGGCACTCTCCCCAGTCGCAGACCGGCTGCCTTTGGACGAGGGGTGTGTATTGTGGCTGTAGGTAAACCAGGTTGTGGTCTGACTTCCCTAGTGGGGGGAGGGGGGTGGCTCTGTATGCATCTCTCACATTAGCATACAGTAGGTCAATTGTCCTGTTGCTCCTTGTGGGACAATTCACAAACTGGTGAAAAGCAGCCAGAGTAGAGTCCAGTGTGGCATGGTTAAAGTCTCCAGATATAATAATGAAAGCCTCAGGGTTTTGTGTCTGAAGTCTTGCTGTGACTGTGTGTATTTTCTCACAGGCAGCTGTTGCGTCGGCCCTCGGAGGGATGTAAACACACACACAGATCACATGACTGAACTCCCGAGGTAGATAATATGGCTGCAAGCTAACAGCTAGCAGCTCCAGGTCCGGACGGCATACCGAAACTTTAACGGAGACGTGTCCAGGGTTACAGTATCTGTTGTTAACGTAGACAATGAGTCCCCCACCTCTGCTTTTTCCGCTGGCCTGCGTGTCCCTATCGGCTCTCACGGATGTGAAACCGCATAGGTCTACGTTAGCCTGCGGCGTTAGCTCGGTTAGCCACGTCTCCGTGAAGATAAACAAGCTGCACTCACGGTATAGTCTGTGGTTGTTCAGAGCGCACAGTTCATCAATCTTATTCTGTAACGAGTTCACGTTGCCCATGATCACTGTCGGGATTGATGGTTTGAATCGCCTCCGGTGATCCGCTCTCCTCGCTCCAGCTTTGCAGCCTCTGTAGCTCCTCTTTAGCTCGGCCGGGATGTTGTGTCGCATGCCGGTCTGTCCCTTTGTTTTTAGTGCCAGCAGCTCCGCTCTCGAATAGATGAAGGAACTGGTTCCAGAAGTTTTAAAAAGTGCATTATCCATCTTGTATCGCTATATCTAAGAGGTATAAGTAGAGGAAGGTGAAAAAAAGTTTGAAAAGCCTAGTCTAAAAAAGTTAAAGTTAACAAAAAAGGTGCGGTGTTGCAGAGCTACTTGGAAAGGCTGCCGTCACTCCAGCGCCATCTTAGAAGCTATTGATTGATTGATTGATTATCAGGTTTGAAAATGCGTAGTGTCGTACATCATCATCTTCATCAGCAGATCCACAATGAGTGTGTTTTGTTTTTGTTTTGTGAGGTTTTTGGAGGGGGGAGGTCATAAATCATGCATAAACCCAGTAATCCTCGTATGTGTATTCTAATCTATTCTTTAACTGGATTCTGTTCAAGATTTACAAAAGCATGAGAACCGTAGCTCAGGTGGTCTTCCATCTCCACATCTCTTTTTGTTCATAGCATCCTGGGAGAAGTACTATCTCCATAATGTTCTGAGCCTGATTGATATATTACAAGAAAGTTTCTAGGTGTATCTCACTCAGTATTCAAGCGTGAACTTGTCCCTTGAGCAGTTTTTGCACATGAGATTCAGAAAGCTTCGGGAGAGCTGGGGCATTGTCTGAAGCTGTCAGTGTCACATGGAGCACACAGCAGGAGGTAAGCAGCTTCAAACATGTCCTCACTAGAAATACACAGTTTGGTTTTGGCAAAGATGCCGTCTGGGTAGAGGAAGAGCCAGGAGGTAGGATGCCACTTGTGTTTTGTCCCGGTCTGTGTATGAGCACTATGGATGCAGTGGTGTAAAGCACACCTCTACTGGACGCTGGAGCAGTGGAGACAAATCACACTTTTCCATCTGGCAATCCGATGGACGAGTCTGAGCTTGGCGGTTGCCAGGAGAACGGTACTCATCTGAATGCACTATGCCAAATGTAAAGTTTGGTGGAGGGGGGATTATGGTGTGGGGTTGTTTTTTAGGAGTTAGACTTGGCCTCTTAGATCCAGTAAAAGGAACTCTTAATGCTTCAGCATACCAAGACATTTTGGACAGTTTTATGCTTCCAACTTTGTGGGAACAGTTTGACATGGATGAGCAAGTTTGGTGTGGAAGAACTTGACTGGCCTGCACCCCAGCCTGAGAGAACGCCTTTAGAATGAATTAGAGTGGAGATTGCGGGTCAGGCCTTTTCATCCGACATCAATGTCTGACCTCACAAATTACCTCCAAAACTCATCAAAACTGATGTATTGAATATTATAGGTGTTAAGGGGATAAAATTGCTTTAGCATCCGTCACCTGTCATTAGTTTTTACTGCTGATGCTTAGCTCATGTATCAGGGATGAGGTGCCAGGACTGATGAAAGGGACCAAATTCTACTTGACCCAAGTGGCCAAGATATTAGGAAATTTCCCTTCAGAAACAGTACAGCCAGCTGGAGAGCAGAACCAACAATCAATCTTTTGATCCATTTGCCTGCAGAATGAGACTCTTCCACTTGAGACAGCTGTTTGCCTCTTCTTCCACTGGATTGAAAAATCCATCTTTGATCCCAGTGAAGTGAAAAAAATTTTATCCGCAGCTGCGCTCTCTATTTTTTCTGATATGATAGCATGAGCCTTGGGGGCAGAATCTGCAAACAGCACAAATATCACAGTACCAAACTGGACTTTCCCCAAGAATGCTATAATAACCTGCCAACTACAGAGAGTTTAACTTGTCATTAAAAAAATATTAACAACAAAAATAATATAACACAGATATAACTCAAAGTGGAGGCACAGAAAAAGCCTGCTTATAAAAATATGTCGTAAAGAGGGATCTCCTATAACTAATAATATTAAGAAAGGCTTTTTCCAGTCTAAGTTTATGACTCCGGGTGTTAGCATGCCTGGGTCGTTGACCCAGGGTTTTTGAGTTTATTATATTATTTATACTTTCTAGTCTTTGGTTTCTTTGAGTTCTGTCTCTGTCTTCTTTAGTTGCTCTGTCTCCCCTATCACCTGTATCCCCTTGTCTAGTTCGCGTCTCTGTGTATCCTTAGTTCCTATATCCCCGTGTTCAGTCAGTGTTTGTGTCTGCCCTGGTCCCACGTCTCTGTTCCCTCTGTAGTGCCTGCATGTGAGTCTGTGTTATGTGTTTCCTGTTTTACTTTGAAGGTCTCTGTCTTATCTCAGTGTGTTCAGTTTACGCTTCCTTTTGTCTCGTCAGTTCTGATTTGCCCCAGCTGTGTTTCCCTCCTGTTATTCATTCCCTGATTGCTCCCTCTTTGTATTTAAGCCCTGTGTTTCTCTGTGTCCGTGTCGTGATCTACCGTTTATTTTGCTGTGTGTTTTGCCAGTCCACCGGTGTTAGTTTATTTTCAGTTTTTCCCCAGTTATGTTATGTTTGCGTTCAGCATTAAAGCTGTTTTGGTTTAAGTTTGTCTCCGGAGTCTGCACCTTGGGTCCTATTCCTGTTTGCACACAGCCGTCACATACCACATTCAGTCTGTGGAAGACTGTAAGGCTGTAAGTGATCTGAGGTATGTAAAAGTGTATGCTGGATGTAACTGGAGGGCAATGTTTTAAGTTTTAGTGGTGGTGAATATCATTGTTACAATATCTTTAAAGCCAGACACAATAACAAAAAAACAGTGGATGATTGTGCTGAAGCACATTCAGTTCGACGCAGCACTGTCTTTGATGTTTGAGGGTTTTGATGACAGCAGCTCTGCAGATTTAGATGCACCTGAGGCTACAGATGATGCAGAACTAGTGTTTCTTTTTGCAAGTCATGATTTAGAAAATGTAAAACTAGAGTCAGAGTAAGAGAATAACAAAATTAGCGCTCCAGAGGAGACTGATGGGTGAGAGAATCTTCCTATTGCTACCTTAACTGCCTCAACCGTTTTTTCTGTGAAAGCCAAGCAGGACAAACTTGCAAAATGAAGATGCATGAAGAGCTCTTGACCACATAATCTCCTGGAAAATGCCAGCTTTGAAAGTGCTGTGGTCACAGCTGGAGAAAAGGGGGAAGATGTTCTGCAACTTCTAAAAGCTGATAGATGCTCTAGCTGCAAAACAGTGGACCAATGAACATTTTTCTGCCAATCACTAGCATGTGATTAGCGATTGCTGAATGACTGATTCGTGCTTTGGTCGGTGTCTCTTTTTGATAAGGTACAGCAGGTTTCTGTAAGACATAATGCAAAGTATTATGTTCTGACTGTACTGAAAAACTAAGGGTGACTTTTCTTTTGTGTAAATCATTTAAAATTTTCCTGAGTGAGAAACCCACTGTTTTATTCTAAACTCAGAAAAGGTTGCAAGTGGTTCAGATTTATTATATGGTTTATATCTGCCTCATACATGCCTTGGGTCACTAGAAGATATGAAATAATATTGGGAAAACGACCCGTGTGTTTGAGGGTTAATGTTGTTAACTGCACCCACGGCTTTCCACTTATTACCTGCCAAAACGTCTGCTGTGAAAAAGGTCTTTCAGGACAAGGGGCAGCCATTCTCACATGCAATAAAGTGAGCATGCAGTATCATAAAAAAAACAGTACAGAGAGTGTAACCTCCAAAGTATACAGACAGTATTTCAGTCAGGCACCATTTTGTTAAAAAAAACAAAACAAGTAATTTTTTTATTTGTCTGTCTGATAGAACAATAGCAAGATGGCATGCCACAGAATAAAGTATGCATTGTATGACATCATTAAGCCAAACATGATGTGTAAAGGAGCTGCGGTGGAGGTGGGTTGCAAAGTGGCTTGGTGATTTCCCAGCAGATGTATAGAAGGCTTTCGGCTGGACTGACAGAACTGTGGCTGAGTTTGACTTTGTATCCTGTCTCAGTTTGTGCTATTAACCTCCAAAGAACCGAACCGTATGAAACTCCAAAGTGTTTAAAATTAAATAAATAGGTCAAGATGAAATAAAAAAAACTATGTGAATAAATAAGACACAGATATGTAATGTGAGAATGATATTGTGAAATCATGGAACACATTTTGAAAAAAATGCTGAAATATATTACATTCTGCTATATAAATTTACTTATTGTGAAATATTATTTCATGGTCATTATTTTTCACAATAACAGATAATTCCTGAGGCATTTTATTTATTTCCAGCCGTTTATATTCCAAAATGTCTTTTTTTTTTTTCAAAGTCAGTCTTTATTTCAAAATCCCGTTTTTCCCGATGGTCTATTTATTTCATAATGCAACTTTTCAGCAGAATGACTTTGTCTGACAATCAAGAGAGACAGGGCAGAGCCAGTTGTGTGATTGGTTGCTCCTTTACTCAGACATAAGTAATAGCACATGAATTGTCGATTTAGGTTTAATGGTGCAATGCGTCTCCTATGCAGCTGGCGGCAGTATGCAGCTCAAAATAAACTTAAGGCACCGACAAATGCAAAACACTGGGCGCGAATAACGTTACAGGTGTATCAATTCTGCATGGCTGCAGGAAACAAGTTACTCAGAGAACTTGCTAATCGCTTAGATTGAACGTCTTCACCTCAGTCTGAGTATTGCAGCAGTGTACTGGAGATGAAGTGGTCCTTGGTCCAAGTTCTCATCACAACCGCACAGTGTTAACGTTAGCAAATGCTAACGCTATCACAGCTAGCTCCACTCCACGAAACGCTGTTCAGGGTAAGTAACGATATGTTATTATTGCTTGGTTAGTCTCTGTCTGCCAAAAATGAGCTTTTTAATCAGTTTAGTCACAGATTTTTTTAATACTGTTTTTTATCATAGCAAAGAATTCTATAAATTAGGTAAGAGAAAATAATTGTCTTCTTGGTTAATGTCTGTATTACTATTTACATTGTTGCAGGTAATGGTTATTCATGACCTTTTTAAAGTGGCTTATCTTCTGTGCTAATATGGAAGACAATCTATGTGAAAGAAAAGAAAGCAATTTTAGTTCAACATAGTGATTTTGTCCATCCATCTTCATCCGCTTTATCCGAGGCCGGGTCGCGGGGGCAGCAGCCTAAGCAAAGAGGCCCAGACCTCCCTCTCCCCAGCCACCTCCTCCAGCTTATCCGGGGGAATACCAAGGCGTTCCCAGGCCAGCCGAGAGATATAATCTCTCCAGCGTGTCCTGGGTCTGCCCCGGGGCCTCCTCCCGGTGGGACATGCCTGGAACACCTCACCCAGGAGGCGCCCAGGGGGCATCCTTGTCAGATGCCCAAACCACCTCAGCTGGCTCCTTTCGATGTGGAGCAGCAGCTGCTCTACTCTGAGCCCCTCCCGGATGGCCGAACTTCTCACCCTATCTCTAAGGGAGAGGCCAGCCACCCTTCGGAGGAAGCTCATTTCTGCCGCTTGTATCCGCGATCTCGTTCTGTCGGTCACTAGCCACAGCTTGTGGCCATAGGTGAGGGTAGGGACGTAGATCGACCAGTAAATTGAGAGCTTCGCTTTTACACTCAGCTCCCTCTTCACCACGACGGACCGGTGCAGCATCTGCATTACTGCAGTTGCAGCCCCAATCCGTCTGTCGATCTCCGGCTCCCTTCTCCCATCACTCGCGAACAAGACCCCGAGATACTTGAACTCCTCCACTTGGGGCAGGAACTCATCCCCGACCCAGAGTGGGCACTCCACCCTTTTCCGGCTGAGAACCATGGCCTCAGATTTGGAGGTGCTGATCCTCATTCCCACTGCTTCACACTCGGCTACGAACCGTTTCAGTGCGAGCTGGAGGCCCTCACCCGATGAAGCCAACAGAACCACATCATCCGCAAAAATCAGAGATGAGATTCTGAGGCCACCAAAGCGAAAGCCCTCCGCCACTTGGCTGCGCCTAGAAATTCTGTCCATAAAAATTATGAACAGAACCGGAGACAAAGGGCAGCCCTGGCGGAGCCCATCACCCACCGGGAACGAGTCTGACTTATTGCCGGCAATGCGAACCAAGCTCTTGCAACGGTTGTATAGGGATCGAATGGCCCGTAGGAATGTGCCAGACATCCCATACTCCCGCAACACCTCCCACAGGACACCCCGAGGGACACAGTCAAATGCCTTCTCCAAGTCCACAAAACACATGTAGACTGGATGGGCAAACTCCCATGCACCCTCAAGTATCCTCGAGAGGATAAAGAGCTGGTCCAGTGTTCCGCGACCAGGACGAAAACCGCATTGTTCCTCCTGTATCCGAGGTTCGACTAGCGGACGAACTCTCCTTTCCAGCACCCTGGCATAGACTTTCCCAGGGAGGCTGAGGAGTGTGATTCCCCCTGTAGTTGGAACACACCCTCCGGTCCCCCTTCTTAAAGGTGGGGACAACCACCCCGGTCTGCCAGTCCACAGGTACTGCCCCTGATCTCCACGCAACATTGCAGAGGCGTGTCAACCAGGACAGCCCTACAATGTCCAGAGCCTTCAGAAACTCGATGCGGACCTCATCAACACCAGGGGCTCTGCCACCAAGGAGGAGTTTAACTGCCTCAGTGACCTCGCCCCCGGAAATTGGCGGGTCATTCCCCTCATCCCCAGACTCTGCTTCCTCCTCGGAAGACGTCAGTGGGATTAAGAAGGTCCTCGAAGTATTCCTTCCACCGCCTGACAATTTTCTCAGTCGACGTCAGCAGCGCTCCGCCAGCACTATACACAGTGCAGGTAGAGCACCGCTTTCCCCTCCTGAGACGCCTGACGGTTTGCCAGAATCTCTTCGAGGCAGTCCGAAAGTCTTTTTCCATGGCCTCTCCAAACTCCTCCCACACGACTTTTTGCTTCAGCCACTGCCCGAGCCGCATTCCGCTTGGCCTGTCGATACCTGTCGGCTGCCTCCGGAGTCCCACAGGCTAACCAAGCCCGATAGGACTCCTTCTTCAGCCTGGTGGCTCCCTTCACCTCTGGTGTCCACCATTTGGTTTGGGGATTACCACCACGGCAGGCACCAACCACCTTGCAGCCGCAGCTCAATGCAGCAGCTTCGGCAATGGAGACGCTGAACATGGTCCATTCGGACTCAATGTCCCCCAGTCTCCCTCGGAATGCTGTTGAAGCTCTGCCGGAGGTGTGCGTTGAAGATCTCGCGGACTGGGGCCTCTGCTAGACGTTCCCAGCACACCCTCACTACGCGTTTAGGTGCACCAGGTCTGTCCAGCGTCCTCCCCCGCCACCTGATCCAACTCACCACCAGGTGGTGATCAGTTGACAGCTCAACCCCTCTCTTTACCCAAGTGTCCAGAACATATGGTCGCAGGTCTGGTGATACGATTGCAAAATCGATCATCGACCTACGGCCTAGAGCGTCCTGGTGCCACGTGCACTTATGGACACTCTTATGTTCGAACAGGGTGTTCGTTAGTGCCAAACTGTGATTAGCACAGAAGTCCAATAACAAAGCACCGCTCGGGTTCAGATCAGTGTGACAGGTGAGACCTGGAGACTTGGGACCGCCCCTGGTGGGCGGAGCTGGTCTTCGCTCCTTTCATAAGCGCAGGTGTGGGCAATTGGGTATTCCTTTGCAAACCTGAAGCTGCGAGTGCTTGGTCAGAGTTGGGCAAGTTGGTGTTTCTTAACTAAAGTCTGATACGCGTCCTCCCCTAAACTTCTGTTAGAACGGTGGGAAACATTGCTCCCGTGAGAACGGTATAGTGGACTTCATCGCCACTGACCCACATTTATTAGGGTGTGACACAAACTTGTGGACAGAGTACCGAGCTGCTGCTTTGCCAGGTGGATTTCTGGCTGCGGGCAAAGGACCCGACACATCAGTGTGTTTTAATTTGTTTTAAACTGGTGTAAGCCGACTGACTGCTGCGGCTGTCGATGGTTTTGTTTTACTTTTTCTGTATCCGTAGGCACCACAGATATTGATTCGCAGGCAGTGAAGGCGCTGCAGGGAAAACAAATCCTTTTTTGTCTCCCCGCTCTTGCATGCACAGCGAGGGGCCCGAGTGAAGACGGCACCGAAGATTTGCCTTTTTTTTTTTTTTTTTTTTTTTTTCTTCTATAGTGTTTTACCCATTTGGGGTCATGTGTGAGTTGCCGTCCATTTTTAACCTGTGTGCTATGTCAATTTGTTTTTAAACTGTTCCCTGCAGCGCTTGTCCTGCCTCACGGGCAATCGTACAGTTTTATCGTTTTTTAATAAGGTAACGTTTTTAATTGTTTTTAGGTGCTGCTGTTACACTGTTTCTTATTTTGTATTAAAAATGTAACTCTTTTAAACTGACTGTGCGCCTACGGCTCTGTCCTATTTTAAATAGGTACCTACCACGGGTCACATCAGGGAGGCCGTTCCTCCCAATCACACCCCTCCAGGTCTCACTGTCATTACCCACGTGAGCATTGAAGTCTCCCAGCAGGACAACAGAGTCTCCAGGTGGAGCACCTTCCAGCACCCCCCCCCCCCCGGGACTCTAAGAAGGCTGGGTACTCCGAACTGCCACTCGGCGCAGATGACAGTCAGGGTCGGGGAACGGCCCTAAGGCGCAGGGAACAAACCCTCTCGTCCACCGGGAAAAACCCCAACGTATCGGCAGCAAGCCGATGGGATATTAAAATACCCACCCCAGCCCGCTGCCTCTCACCAGGGGCAACTCCAGACTGAGACAGAGTCCAGCCCCTCTCCAGGAGACTGGTTCCAGAACCCAAGCCATGCGTAGATGTGAGCCCGACTATATCTACCTCTCAACCTCACGCACTAACTCAGGCTCCTTCCCCACCAGAGAGGTGACATTCCATGTCCCTATTGCCAGTCTTGGCAGCCGGGGGTCATTCCGCCAGGGCCTCCGCTCCTGGCCGCCACCCAATGCACCCGACCCCTATGGTGCCTCCTGCGAGTGGTGGGCCTGTGGGAGGATGGGCCCATGTCTCCTCTTCGGGCTGTGCCCGGCCGGGCCCCATGGACTAAGGCCCGGCCACCAGACGCTCGCCTTCGGGCACCCTCCCCGGGCCTGGCTCCAGGGCGGGGCCCCGGTAACCCTATCCCGGGCAGGGTAAACTGTTCCCTCGATAACTGCAGGAATGTCTTAAAGACATAAAGACCTGGATGGCCGCTAACTTTCTGCTTCTTAATTCAGATAAAACTGAGGTTATTGTACTCGGCCCTGAAAAGCCTAGAAATATGGTATCTAACCAGATTCTTACTCTGGATGGCATTACCTTGGCCTCCAGTAACGCTGTGAGGAACCTTGGAGTAATTTTTGACCAGGATATGTCCTTCAACGCACGTATTAAACAAATATGTAAGACTGCATTCTTCCATTTGCGCAACATCTCTAAAATTAGAAATATCCTGTCTCAGAGTGACGCTGAAAAACTAGTTCATGCATTTATTACTTCCAGGCTGGACTACTGTAATTCATTATTATCAGGATGTCCAAAAAACTCGCTGAAAAGCCTTCAGCTAATCCAAAATGCTGCAGCAAGAGTACTGACAGGGACTAGAAAGAGAGCATATTTCTCCTGTTTTGGCTTCCCTTCATTGGCTTCCTGTTAAATCCAGAATTGAATTCAAAATCCTGCTCCTCACATACAAGGTCTTAAATAATCAGGCCCCATCTTATCTTAATGACCTTGTAGTACCATATCACCCTATTAGAGCACTTCGCTCTCGCTCTGCAGGCCTACTTGTTGTTCCTAGAGTATTTAAAAGTAGAATGGGAGGGAGAGCCTTCAGTTTTCAGGCCCCTCTTCTGTGGAACCAGCTTCCAGTTTGGATTCAGGAGACAGACACTATCTCTACTTTCAAGATTAGGCTTAAAACTTTCCTTTTTGCTAAAGCATATAGTTAGGGCTGGACCAGGTGACCCTGAATCCTCCCTTAGTTATGCTGCAATAGACATAGGCTGCCGGGGGATTCCCATGATGCATTGAGTTTTTCCTTTCCAGTCACCTTTCTCGCTCACTATGTATTAACAGACCTCTCTGCATTGAATCATATCTGTTATTAATCTCTGTCTCTCTTTCACAGCATGTCTTTTATCCTGTCTTCCTTCTCTCACCCCAACCGCTCGCAGCAGATGGCCGCCCCTCCCTGAGCCTGGTTCTGCCGGAGGTTTCTTCCTGTTAAAAGGGAGTTTTTCCTTCCCACTGTTGCCAAAGTGCTTGCTCATAGGGGGTCATATGATTGTTGGGTTTTTCTCTGTATCTATGAAGCGCCTTGAGGCGACTTATGTTGTGATTTGGCGCTATATAAATAAAATTGAATTGATATTTTTTTCATAAGGGTCTTCTGAATCGCTCTTTGTCTGGTCCCTCACCCAGGACCAATTTGCCATGGGAGACCCTACCAGGGGGCAAAAGCCCCCAGACAACATAGCCCCTGGGATCCCTGGGACACACAAACCCCTCCACCACGATAAGGTAGCGATTCAAGGAGGACCACTTAGTGATTTTTTGTAAGTGGGTATAATTTGAAAATGCTTTTACTAGTACAGTGGATGTTCTTTAAATATTTAACATTTAAAGTGTGTGTCACTTTACAGACTCCATCTTCAGTTTTGGTTTGGTCTCACCGTTGTAGGTCATAACACAAACAAGTCGTCAAGTCAAGCAGTTGAGGAAAGGGCTTAAGGAAACCATGGTATGGCCGCTTCTGACAGAAAGATCAGACATCATTCTTCTTTTCTTACCAAGGGAATCAGAGACTGCTCCCTGTTGTGAGGTAAGGTCAGGTCACATCTTTTAACATCTGAATAGTAAAAGGTATTTGGTTAATTTATGAAGGATGAACATTAATTGTTGACACAAAACACCAATTTACTATTTTGTATGCTTGGGTTAGTTGAACAGCTGGGTTACATTTAATAAAAATATACCTAATGTTGCTGATGCTCTTAAGACTACAAGATAAGTAAAGCTATAAAATGACTGTGGCCTGCCACAGAAGATGAAGATGAGGGAGAAAAGGAATGCTCTCGAGGATAAATGCAGAGTGGCAGGTTACCTTCGGTCCTTCATTGAAAATGGTAAGTCTACTGCGATAGGTATTTTGCCATTGGTTTTCTCTGATTATACTTTGGTAAATTACATACAGTCCAGTGATCTTGGGTCATTATCAAAGTACACTATAGTAGAGCTGGGCAATATGAGATTTTTTCATATCACGATATGTTTTTTTTTCATTTCAGGCGATAACTATATCTATCACGATATAAGCCAAATAACCATATTTGTAAGATTTAAATGTGCCATTGCTCACAAGTAAAATGTGAAATAATCAGCAGCTTGTTTTGATTTAAATATTTATTTCCCATAATAAGTTCAACAGGGTAGATGTACTAAGGAACATGAGACTTTTTCAGATAAATAAAGGCAAATATTGCAAACTACACAAAAGGCAGCCGCTAAAGCGTTTAAGTTTCAAAATAGATCAAACAAAACAGACTAAATTGTCAATTCCACTTAGAAACAAAATATTAATTCTAAAAATAAATCTTAGTTTGTTTTGCAGAAGAACAGACAAAATTGAGTAACTTTTGTCAATATCAAACTGAAAACTAAAAGGAAATTCTCAATCCCTCCTTGTTGTATAGCTTAGCTTTTTAAACAGTTTTAAGAGTTACTTTAGTCTGACAAAAGCCGAATGACAAATTAGCGCTTCCAGTCAGAGACTGAGCATGCACCAGTTTATTGTATTTCCAGACTTGCTTTCGGCACAATTTACATTGCGTGCTACTCTTTTTTTGTCAGACTTGAAATAGCCGAAATACCTTCACACTACGGAACTTCTATGGCTCTTCCGTTCGACAATCTCTCCGGCGTTGGAACCATCATCTGTTTTCTCTTCGGTAACCTTCGGTCACGCTCTCGGTTGATTTTTCTCTAGTCGGCACACTCATTTCCTCCATTACCCGGGCAGCACGGCAGCTGGCCGCTTCCCAAACAAATACACATGTGCGGCTTGGCACTTGTGCTGTACGTAACAAGTCACGTGATGTGACACTGCGGCTGTGATTGGTTCGGCTCTGCGTTACTAAATTTGGATTGGCTTTTTTTTTTTTTTTTTTTTTTTTTTTTTTTTTTTTTGAGGACAAGAGCGGTGAGGTCTATCGCAATAGTTAAATTTTTCTATCGAGAAAAAGTTATTTCGCAAAACATATCATTATCGTTCTATCGCCCAGCTCTACACTATAGTCAGTGTTGGGGAGTAACAGAATACACGTACCGCCGTTACGTATTTAAAATACAAAATATGAGTAACTGTATTCCGTTACAGTTTAAAAAGGTGGTATTTAGAATACAGTTACTTTGTTGAAATAGATTACACTGCGGTACTTCATTTTGTCACGGGTCAGGACTGTTTGGGTTTTGACAACTATGTTCTGTTGTTCCAGGCGGCAGCGTTACGGTTGCCATGGTTACAGGGCGACGCTCTCTCTCTGCGACTGCGTGTTTCCTGGGTGAGAGAGCGCCTTTTCGTTGTTGTTGTTGTTGTTGTGCTAAGCTAACAGGCAGAATGCTACAAGCATAGCTCTAAAGAATGTAGCATCATGGGCAGTGTAGTCCGTGTTGCAGGGAGAATGGACTGCCATACCCATTATGTGTCTGAGCGCGAGGAGGGAGAAAAAGGGGAGTGGAAAGGTACGAGTTGTCATCGAGCAAAAACGGGAGCTGGAAGCATGTAAATATAATAATAACCATTTCAGCCAAGAAGAGTGCCTGACGAGCCCAGTTGTAAGTAAGCTATTAAGACTCGACTGTACACAGTGTTCGTGTTTTCCTCCGAAAACAATAAGTTCCGTTGGAGCAGCCTGTCAACGCCTCTCTGTCTCTCGCAAGAAAAGTTGACCCAGACAACAAAGTAAAGCTATTTTTCGGCTACGAGCCGACAGGGACCCCGCTGTATTAGTCAGAGGTCCCTTTACTACAGTTCGGAGTCGCGGACCTTCAGTAATAGTAATAAATCCAAATCAAATCACTTTTATTGTCACATCACATGTGCAGGTACATTGGTACAGTACATGTGAGTGAAATTCTTGTGTGCGAGCTTCACAAGCAACAGAGTTGTGCAAAATACAATAATGTAAACAAGCAAAATACAAGAATGGCTACATCTGAAACTAATAAATACATGTACAATACATAATAGTATATGCATTTCTGGATGTGTATTAAGGCTGGGCCATATTATACCGTTCACGGTAATACCGGTATAATGTTAGGCAACGATAGGAAAATGAAATATCGCGATAGAATGGGAGTAAAACGCGCATGCGCAGTGCCTTTGTTTTCATACACACATGGCCGATTGTTGAGTGAAACAGATGAACCAGAATTGGTTTGTAAAAATGGTGCAACTTCCGTGATGTGGAACTGGTTTGGTGTTTGTCCGTCAGATGCACAACAAAGCACATTTTTTTTGCAGAACATGCAAGCAGCCGTTGTTATTGTCATATTTGTCGGACTAAGATGCTCTTAAATCTGGGAGTAATCTGGGTCCTAAACTCCGTATGTTTCAGGTCAAACAACACTGCAGCATCACTTAGAGTTAAAAACTGTCTAAATTCTTTCATCTTTAATAAAACGATCAGCATTGCTGCTTTACCAGGTGTAACTATAAAGTTTAACTTCCAGGCATCCATGAAAACAAAAGTTATTACATTTAACGGAGTTAGCAGGAAGCTAGCGGAAGTTAGCTCGCTAGTTTCGCTAGTTACCTAAGCATGATATTGCATGTTCTGACTGAGAGATTTCTGAAAAAAATCAAACGTACAGCTCTGCTATCACTTCCAACATAAATGAAGACAGGAAACTAAACAGCAGTGACGTTTGTAGGGTTACTGAAGTTGGGCTAGCTGGTATATAATGATGTGCTACGTGATCGCTAGCGACACAGCTATGTTAGCATAACATAAACAGTGAAGCTGGAGGACGAACACTAACACTTTTCCACTTATAAAAGTTAACGTGAAGTTTCTTCATGGTTAGACAAATGCAATCGCATGGCAGGATGCTGTAAACGGACCAAACGTCAGTCAGGAGAACAACTGAGATAATCCATCCACAATACGAGGTTAGTCATTAATATACTGCAACAACATGGGAATAGAGCAGCTGCCAGAGAATTCAACATTAATGAATCAATGGTACAGAAGTGGAGGAAGCAAGAAGAATGAGTTTAATAAAGTTTGATTTATCTGACTGCTTTGTTTCGCTTAATGTGCCTTATAATCCCGTGCACCTTATGGTCCGAAAAATGCGTACTGCACACTGCAGTTTAATGTTGCAAAGCACCTCTTTTTAACTTCAGTGGATATTATACATGGTTATGCTCAGGATATGTCAGCCCATTTCTACTGGAAATGCCTTTTGGTTAAACTTTCAGCAAGGAATTTGCATTTGCACTGTTACATTTTTATAAAGCTTTAATGTACATAAAAACCAGCTTCTTGTTTAAGTGAAAATAAATGGAAGGTTCTCTTTTTGCGCTAGTAATGTTGTGGAGTTGTATTTTGTCTCGCATCAATTATATCGTCTGTTATATCGTTATCGCAAATTTTCAAATATATATCGTGATAAATATTTTTGGCCATATCGCCCTGCTCTAATGTGTATACTAAATATTTTTCTGTGTGTGTACACATATTTTACAAATTAAATAGAGTAAACAATATATAAAAATATACAGAGTTGAGACATGTGCAAAACAGTGGCATTACTGTACAGTATGGAGTGCATAATGTTGAAGTTCCAGTAGTGGAGGTGAGGTGTCTATGACGTGTTCAGCAGTCTGATGGCCTGGTGGAAGAAGCTGTCTCTCAGTCTGCTGGTACGGGACCGGATGCTGCAGAACCTCCTTCCTGATGGAAGTAGTCTGAACAGTTTATGGCTGGGGTGACTGGAGTCCTTGATGATCCTCCCCGCTTTCCTCAGGCACCGCTTCCTGTAGATGTCTTGGAGGGAGGGAAGCTCACCTCCAATTATCCGTTCAGAGCACCGCACTACTCGCTGGAGAGCTTTGCAGTTGTAGGCGGTGCTGTTGCCATACCAGGTGGTGATTCATCCAGTGAGGATGCTCTCAATGGCACAGTGATAGAAGGTCCTGAGGATGCGGGGGCTCATGCCGAATCTTTTCAGTCTCCTGAGAAAGAAGAGGCGCTGCTGCGCCTTCACTGTTTTGTTTGTGTGTACTGACCACGTAAGATCCTCAGCCAGATGTACACCAAGGAACCGGAAGCTGCTCACTCTCTCCACAGCAGCGCCATTGATGGTGATGGGGGTGTGTACTTCTCTGCACCTCCGGAAGTCCACTATCAACTCCTTTGTCTTTGCGACGTTGAGGGTGAGATGGTTGTCTTGACACCAGTAAGCTGTCTCATCACCATTGGTGATAAGACCCACCACTGTAGTGTCGTCCGCAAACTTCACAATGATGTTGGAGTTGTTAGTGGCTGTGCAGTCGTAGGTGTAGAGTGAGTATAGGAGAGGGCTCAGTACACACCCCTGTGGAGCTTCAGTGTGATGGGGGATGAGGTGATGCTGCCCAGTCTGACCACTTGGCGTCTGTCAGACAGGAAGCTAAGGATCCAGCTGCAGAGGGAGCTGCTCAGTCCTAGATCCTGCAGTTTCCTGTCCAGCTTCGAGGGAACGATGGTATTGAATGCTGAGCTGTAATCTACAAACAGCATTCTCACATAAGTGTCTCTCTTCTCCAGGTGTGACAGGGCAGTATGTAGTGTCAGGGCTATGGCATCATCAGTGGACCTGTTGTGGCGGTATGCGAACTGTAGAGGGTCCAGTGAGTCGGGTAGTGCAGAGCGGATAAGTCCCTGACCAGCTTCTTGAAGCATTTGCTCACGATGGGGGTCAGGGCTACAGGTCGCCAGTCGTTCAATGAGGAGATGGTGGAGGATTTGGGTACAGGTATGATGGTGGCCATTTTGAAGCAGGCTGGGACTACAGACAGAGAGAGGGAAAGGTTGAAGGTGTGTGAACACTCCAGCCAGCTGAGCCGCGCATGACTTGAGGACGCGGCCGGGAATCCCGTCCGGACCAGTAGCTTTGCGTGCGTTCACCTTCCTGAAGCACTTCCGCACAGCCTCCTCAGACACAGTGTGTGCACTGACGTCATCCGCGGTGCGCACACTGTCCGGTCTCATGGTGTTCGCTGTGTCGAATCTAGCGTAGAATACGTTTAGATCCTCACACAGAGGCCGTGGTCTGCGGTGTGCTGGTTTTCCCTCTAAAGTCTGCGATCGTGTTTAGTCCCTGCCACATACTCCGAGGGTTGTCAAACTGTTGCTCCACCCTGTCCCTGTACTCACGTTTGGCTGCTTTGATCGTCTTCCGGTGTTGGTAATGTGCGTGTTTGTAGTCCGATGTGTTCGCGGAGGCAAAGGCGGTGCTCCGTGCCGCGCGAACATCTCCGTTAATCCAGGGTTTTTGATTTGGGAAGGATTTAACTGTTCTGGATGGGACGACATCTTCCACGCATTTCCTGATAAATCCGCAGACTGAGTCTGTGTACTCATCAATGTCCCTAGCAGCCACGTGAAACATTTCCCAGTCCGTGTGATCAAAACAGTCCCGCAGCGCAGACTCCAATTGGTCCGTCCAACAGTGCACCGCCCTCCGGGTTGGAGCTTCCTGTTTCAGCTTCTGCCTGTAGGCGGGCAGGAGCAGGATGGAGGGTGATCTGATTGGCCGAATGGGGCGCGGGGGAGGGCTTTGTACGCATCCCGGAAAGAGGTGTAGCAGTGGTCAAGTAGCCGGTCTCCACGAGTGTTAAAGTGAATGTGTTGGTGGAGTTTCGGTGAGACTTTCTTCAGGTTTCCCTTATTAAAGTCTCCGGCTGTGATAAACGCCGCCTCTGGGTGTGCGGTTTCCTCACTGCTGATCACGCTGTACAGTTCCCTGAGTGCTCGGTCAGTGTCGGCTTGTGGGGGAATGTAAACAGCCGTAATAATCACTGCTGTAAATTCCCTCGGTAGCCAGAATGGCCGGCACTTAATCATCAGGTACTCCAGGTCCGGTGAGCAGAAGGATTTGACCGGGTGCACGTTCGCATAATCACACCAGCTGTTGTTGATCATGAAACATACACCACCGCCTCTGCTTTTCCCAGTAAGGTCCTGTGACCTGTCCGCGCGATGCACGGAGAACCCCGGTAGTTGTATTGCAGAGTCCGGTACCTTGTCCAATAGCCAGGTTTCTGTGAGGCAGATCACGCAGCAGTCCCGCATCTCTCGCTGGAATGAGATCCGTGCCTGAAGCTCGCACAGCTTGTTCTCCAGAGACTGCACATTAGCCAGTAATAAACTGGGTAACGGTGGTCTGTTAGTGCGCCGTCTCAGTCGAACCTGAACACCAGATCTTCTCCCTCTGCGTCGGCGTTTGCGGCCTCCAGGGCCAGAGAACAAAGGCGTCTCAGGTGAGATGAATGGGGGGTCTGCAAACGGAGCGTCCGTGTTGCAAAACTTGAACTCCGGAAAGTTATAAGAAAGACCGTCTTTTATGTCCAGTAAGGTTTGTCGGTCGTACACAAGGAGACATGTGCTACTCGCGAAAAAATGAAGGAAAAGGAAAATTAAACACAGAAAAAAGCTGTTGCTTGGGGGAGCTCGCGACGAGGCTGCCATACTCGGCGCCATCTTGGGTTTTCAAATCACACATCAATAGTACATTCACGTTGTTGTAAAAAGCATGATAATATATTAAGTAATCCAAAGTATTCAGAATACGTTACTGTCATTGAGTAACGTAACGGAATACGTTACAGAATACATTTTGGGGCATGTATTCTGTAATCTGTAGTGGAATACATTTTAAAAGTAACCTTCCCAACACTGACTATAGTATAATTTTGTTTGGTTATTTGCTCCATGCAATACATAAAGAGTGGTGGCATTATCAGTTGCACTAGAATTGTATGTAGACTACCTTTAGCTTTGTTAACATAAAAATATCTATAACAGCTACAACAGCAATTTGAGTGGGGCAAAAATGTCTGGGGCCCTGTATGTAAGTGGTCATCTTTTACGGTATTTCTCCATAAAAGATTCACAATAATGAATATAGAAGGTCATTATAGTTTAAAACAATCGTCTGTTGCAGCATCTTGTGCACAACAAAAAGCCCTCATCAAGTTTTGGACAGGATGGGAAGTCTTGCCGAGAAATGACTGTGGAAGTGGTCAACAGCAGTCTTCCAAAGTCTTCCACCGGTTTTGAAGTACTACGTCTTCCTGCACACTACTGTACCTATGAGTCATTTCTAATGGACATTCAGGTGTGTCTCAACTCTACTGACTCAGGTTTTGGTCTGGTTTACAATTGATTCCATAACGACATGGTAAAATTAGACCATTTCTTCTTTCTTGCATCACATTACTGTATTCAGTGTTCAAAGAAACGGACAATCTAGTGAGTTCTAGTTTGTTTGTTTGTGTTTTTTTTTTTTTTTTTTTTTGTTTGTTTGTTTTTTTAATACACTTGACAGTGAAAAATACACAGTACAGGTGAGCATTTATGGCTTTTTTAATATAAACTGATGAAGAGTTCAGATATCAAAATCAGTTGTTCACTGTACATTATAAATTACACAGTATGTTTTGTTTATACTCGCTACTGGTACAAAAAAAATTTCTAGAAAAAATTATCTGAATTAAGATGTTACACTACTATACTGTGTTCATTGTATTAAATCTGCTCAGAGTTGACATGTACTGTATATCCAACCAAGAAATGAATATCATTAAGTGACAGCTGTATAAAACAAATCCTGTTTTATAGCCACTCATTGTTTTGTTGAAAATGAAATTGGTTATGCTGTTTTGAGTCAGTATTAGCTACAAAGCCATAGATGTAGAAATTAAAAAAAAAAAAAAAAAAAAAAAAAAAAAAAATCACCCTGACATCGAAACTGATTAAATGTGATAGTGTCTTTCTACAAGTGATTTTGAAGTATCGGTAGCACAGCAGGGTGTTGTTCATTCAGTGCATCTGGGAGCTGAATCTCAGGAATGGTGATCTCATTTGATAGGCGGCGATTATGTTGTCCTGTCCAGTCCACACCATAATCCTCATCAACCTGAAAGAGCATGCACAGGTTTTAAATCTAAACTGAAGAGGTGTTTCCTGCAGCTGTTCCTAAATGGACTTATTGAGTCTGCCAGGGCCTATGTGAGTTGCTTAGGCATTGGCTACCAACTAATTATTCATTCACCCATTCTAGGTCAGGATTGGTTCTCTTCAGGTATAACAAATTTAACTTTGTTTAAAGTATTGCCATCTATACAGGGCTCTAGACTAACTTTTTGCCATGGTTGCACTGGTGCGCCTAAAAATAAAATTTAGGCGCACCAGCACACAATTTAGGCGTACAAGCACAAAAGTTAGGCGTACCCTTTTTTTTTTTTTTTTTTTTTTTTTTTTTTTTTTTTTTTTTTGGATTTGTAAATGATTAACAACCTTTCAAAATGATTAACTTGACACCCCCTTTGCTGCCCAAATTAACAGCAGCTCCATCAGCCCCCATAGCAATGATTTTATCCAACCAGTTACTGCACTGGTCCCCAAGAGCAGCAAATGCTTTCTTTGAGGCAGCATAAATTCCTAAACAAATTAAAACAAAACAAAACCATTTACTTATCAGATCAAGAGTTTACAATGCAGTCTTTTTCAGTTTGAGTTTCTATATTCATGTATTATTGCTATGTTTAATTTTCAATGATAAGAACATGCTAGATATGGTTAATTCAGTAACACGACGTAATATTATTAATCATATACATAGGCTACGTGACATGACATGGCTTACCTTGGGCATGGGCATGCTGGACCTCAATGTGTCCAATCAGTATATTCGCTGGTCTTCCTTTTTGCAAGATACGAGCGTACACAATGACACATTCTTTTGTGGCGATGTCTGTGTCTCCATCGATCAGGAAGGCCATGTATGTACTGTTCGCAATTTCCACTGACGTCTTTTTTTTTTTTTTTTTTTTTTTTTTTTTTTTCCCAGTGTGTCAGCGATTACGCCTATAAACTGGGCGCACGCAACATCATTGCTGTATGTGGGGTTTATGTCCAAGCCATTTTTCCTGTGAAGAGTTATTTCTGACTTGAACTTAGTAAACGGAACTTCTTCTTTTGCAATATTGTAGGCGATGTTAAACTTAATGATCATCTCGGCCTCCTCCGATGACCTGTTTACTCCTGCCTGCCGCTGAAAGGCAGTGGGGAGCGGGGACATTTTGGCAGAGCATTTATCGCGGCATATAATGTGTCTTCTCGATGCTGTATGCTTTTTCAGCGGTTCAATTCGAAACGTATTAGCACCAGTGACAAATGCTGTGTTGCCGGCCATGGTCTTTCCACACTCGCGACAATAAATGCAGTGCATCATATTGTCAGCTTGGCTGTATCTTAGCCAGGGAAACTGGTCAAGCCACTCGATTCGAAATCTATACATTTTCTCACTTTTACTTTCAGTGGACTCCGGCTGGGAGTCGATCGTATGTGGCTCATTTTCTGATGCCGTCTCCGGACCAGTGTTTGACAAAAACAGAGGTTGATGGCTCCGTGTCAGAGCGCTGGCTCAGAATTTTGGACTGATCAGGCCTTAACTTAACGAAAAAGTTATCAATTGTTCTTTTCATATTTTCTCAATACCAACTTCATACACTTCTGACCTGGGCTACTCACCCTTCTCTATCTGCCCGCACTTTCAAACGTAAACACAAGTAGGTCTGCAGGAATATCTGGACCACGGCCAATCACAGAGGTCCCCGCCTCTGAGTATCTCTGATTGGTTTAGAACACGACATGGGCATAATGTGTGTCTGTTGTTGAACACACGGAGACTTTCAGGGTTGCTGAAACTTTTTTTTTTTTTTTTTCCGAGAAAATACTTGGTCGCACCGGTGCAACCAAGTATTTTTTTTTTTTTTTTTTTTTTTTTTTTATTAGTCGCACCATGGAGAAATTTGGTCGCATTTGCGACCAAATTGGTCGCACTCTAGAGCCCAGGTGGGATAAAAGGAGAGAATGGCTTGGGAGACATTTCCACTTACAGGAAGAAAAAAAAAATTGGTATACCAACTTGCACAGTAGAAATGAACTCATCTCCACTACAGATAGCAGAGTTTTACATACAAGAACAAATATGGATCAAATAGTCATGTACCTGTGACAAATCTTGTCCCTCCTTTCTGTGCAGCAACCAGAGGTGCAGGGGTGAATGGTTGTTTGCTTTTCTGAGTCCATGCTGATTCCATGCTTCCTGGAATGACTGAAGATGTTGAATGTGATGCAAAAAGCATCTGTGCAGAGCAAACAAGTGAATTTTTTCACCAGGGTTGAGCAGTCCTTGAATCTCCAGCTGGGTGAAGATGTTTTCATATACACCCCTCCACAGGCGCTCAATGCTGATTTCCATCTATATGCCAAAGGTGATTTGCTGCTGATACACTGTACTGAAAACGCCTTGCAGTCTTAATAGATAACCGTCGCATCTTGACCCCTTCTGGATTGACTCGTCTCATTGAATCCATCAGTCGAAATCCTGATTAACAAACAGATCATGTCTTAGTACTAACAACTACAAAAAGACTGTATTGTAAACACTAATGCATATGGGACAGATCATCATTGTGTCAGGTAAGTATCCAGGTGCTGTACAGATTTAGTGAGGAGAGAGAATCGTGTACAGACTGGTTCAAACAGGAACATAACTGCATAACAGTGATAAGAAGATGCTAGTCATTTTTGATGCCTACATTCAAATATCACATCAAGGCCACACTGACACATGCTTTCCAGGCCGGAAACTGGTGTTTGGATATTTTAACAATATCAGCTTACTTTGAATGTATATGCCTCTGGATCGTAGATGTCCCATCATCATTCTGCAGTTGGCCGCTGAATGTCCAGCACTTTTGAATCCAAATCCACATCTCCAATAGAAGAATTCCTATCAGATTTTCTGCACATAAAACATTTTTTCATATAACAGCAAATCTCAACAAAGTTTTCCAATTAATGCTGAAAGAACCAAGGACGTAAATGTATTCTTGTTTTAGCTTTACCGAAGACACCAGAGAAAGTATGATATACACTCAACAAAAATATAAACGCAACACCTTTGTTACTGCTCCCATTCCCCATGGGATGGACGTAGAGACCTAAAATTCATTCCAGATACACAATATAACCATCCCTCCCAAACAGTGGTCACAAATCAGTCCAAAGGTGTGGTAATGGGCACATCTGCTATATTGAGATAATCCATCCCACCTCACAGGTGTGCCACATCAGGATGCTGATCTGACATCATGAGTAGTGCACAGGTGTACCTCAGACTGCCCACAACAAAAGGCCACCCTGGAATGTGCAGTTTTGTCTCACAGCAAAATGCCACAGATGCCACAAGCAATGAGGGAGCGTGCAATTGGCATGCTGACAGCAGGAATGTCAACCAGATCTGTCGCCCGTGCATTGAATGTTCATTTCTCAACCATAAACCGTCTCCACAGGCGTTTCAGAGAATATGGCAGCACATCCAACCAGCCTCACAACCGCAGACCTCGTGTAACCACACCAGCCCAGGACCTCCACATCCAGCAGGTTCACCTCCAAGATCGTCTGAGACCAGCCACCCAGACAGCTGCTGGAACAATTGGTTTGCACAACCAAACAATTTCTGCACAAACTGTCAGAAACCGTCTCAGGGACGCTCAACTGCATGCCCGTCGTCCTCATCGGGGTCTTGACCTGACTCCAGCTCATCGCCGTAACAGACTTGTGTGGGCAAATGCTCACATTCGATGGCGTCTGGCACGTTGGAGAGGTGTGCGCTTCACGGATGAATCATGGTTCACATTGTTCAGGGCAGATGGCAGCTGAGAATGTCCCAGTTCTTGCATGGCCAGCATACTCACCGGACATGTCACCCATTGAGCATGTTCGGGATGTGCTTGACCGGCGTATACGACAGCGTGTACCAGTTCCCACGAATATCCAACAACCTCGCACAGCCATTGAAGTGGAGTGGACCAACATTCCACAGGCCACAATTGACAATCTGATAGACTCCATGCAACGATGTGTTGCACTGCATGAGGCAAATGGTGGTCACACCAGATACTGACCGGTTCTGGGTCCCCAGACCCCCAATAGCGCAAAAAAACTGCACATTCCAGGGTGGCCTTTTGTTGTGGGCAGTCTGAGGTACACCTGTGCACTACTCATGATGTCAGATCAGCATCCTGATGTGGCACACCTGTGAGGTGGGATGGATTATCTCAATATAGCAGATGTGCCCACTACCACACATTTGGACTGATTTGTGACCACTGTTTGGGAGGGATGGTTATATTGTGTATCTGGAATGAATTTTAGGTCTCTACGTCCATCCCATGGGGAATGGGAGCAGTAACAAAGGTGTTGCGTTTATATTTTTGTTGAGTGTATATAATGCTGCTGAAATAGACAAAACCATTTCAATAAACTCGCTATTTAACCTCAACCTTGTTATGCGTTATCAGAGAACAATCAACTGCAAACAGCAATGAAACATTCAACTATGTACTATTTAAAGCACTAATGACCCTGTTGTCTAACAAGATGTGATAAGTAAGTAGACTGTGGAAAGCTGGTGGGTCTACTCTCTGTGTAAAAGATTCCTACAGGCTCCACTGCCCCCAGTCTCCGAGTTAACACACTAACAGCTAACACTGCTAAACGTGTCTCAACGCCGAGATGGTGCCGATAGCTTTAGCCGTAGCTGCCCCACTTAGTTTAGACAATAACAAAAAAAAAATAGCGATAATAATTCATTGTCAAACGTCATAATTAAGGTCAACATCTAAACAATGCTGTGTACAGAATCACACAGGTGCTCAATTACAGCATAAACTTACCTTAGACCTTCCTCCGTCATTTTCCTCCTAATTGTGCTCGGAGACACAGAAAACATATCGGCAATTACCCCGATGGTTATCCCGGACAGCACTAAAGTCCTGAGTACCGCACTGGGATTTCTAGACGTGGACGGCCAACATTTGAAGACTGTACTTCCTCGGCGTATTCCAAACAAACACGGTGCTGAATTGATCTTAAACCTTCGACAATGCTGTCATCGATGCTAACATCTTGAAGAGCAATTATCATCCAGGCATTTCAGAAACATCTAAACGACTCAAAACAGTATCTACAGGTAAATGATCCCTCTCTATCTGATTTGCTTAAATGAGCAGAACTGGCTGAAGTTCACACCAGTCCGCCATCCTCCGTGACTTTTGGCCTAGCACGCTGTTGCTAGCTGTATTAGCCGTCTGCGGAGCAGGTATCCAGGAAAACTAGTCGATGGTAAACGATAAGCCAATCCGGTTGTTCAGTGATGACGCCACGAATCCTACTTCCGGGCCTGAAGTAGTCTGCATTTAATATGGCTTTTGTGTTGTTAACATGTTTAATGTTATGTATTTTCTTCTATTTGATCTCAAAAAGCTCCTAAAACAGTCAGTGATCACTGTTGATCTCCCTCGGCTTTTATTACCGCTAATCTAGAGCTGGGCGATATGAGATTTTTTTCATATCACGATATGTTTTTTTCATTTTAGGCGATAACGATATCTATCACGATATAAGCCAAATAACTATATTTGTAAGATTTAAATGTGCCGTTGCTCACAAGTAAAATGTGAAATAATCAGCAGCTTGTTTTTATTTAAATATTTATTTCCCATAATAAGTTCAACAGGGTAGATCTACTTAAGGAACATGAGACTTTTTCAGATAAATAAAGGCAAATATTGCAAACTACACAAAAGGCAGCCACTAAAGCGTTTAAGTTTCAAAATAGAACAAACAAAACAGACTAAATTGTCAATTCCACTTAGAAACAAAATATTAATTCTAAAAATAAATCTTAGTTTGTTTTACAGAAGAACAGACAAAACTGACTAACTTTTGTCAATATCAAATAAACTGAGAACTAAAAGGAAATTCTCAATCTCTCCTTGTTGTATAGCTGAGCTTTTCAAACAGTTTTAACAGTTACTTTAGTCTGACAAAAGCCGAATGACGAATTAGCGCTTCCAGTCAGAGACTGAGGCTACGTCCACACGTACACGGGTATTTTTGAAAACGGAGATTTTCCGTTTACGTTTTAAAAAATAATCCCGTCCACACATAAAGGCAGAAATGAAGGAAAACGCTGCTATGAACATGCCAAAGCAGCAGGTGGCACTAGATTCCTAACCGTACCGAAATGTTGGCCAATCAGAAGTCTAGAAGCCTCGGTGGGAAAAAGTAAACAAAGCTGGGGCATAGAAGCAGAACCGAGTCGTATGTGTGGAGGGACAGTAACTGTGTGTATATGTAAGCATTTAAACACTGCAGAGAGTAGAATTAACAGTAACAGTATTGTAGAAATTCATTTCACCGAAACAATAATGTGGCACACAGTGTGACGCATGCACCAGTTTATTGTATTTCCAGACTTGCTTTCGGCACAATTTGCAATGCACGCTACTCTATTTTTTGTCAGACTTGAAATAGCCGAAATACCTTCACACTACGGAACTTCTATGGCTCTTCCGTTTGACAATCTCTCCGGCATTGGAACCATCATCTGTTTTCTCTTCGGTCACGCTCGGTTGATTTTTCTAGTCGGCACACTCATTTCCTCCATTACGCGCTGGCTCCATTACCCGCTGGCTGCTTCCCAAACAAACACACATGCGGCTTGGCACTTGTGCTGTACGTAACAAGTCACGCGACGTGACGCTGCGGCTGTGATTGGTTTGGCTCTGCGCTACTTAATTTGGATTGGCTGACTTTTTTTTTTTTTTTTTTTTTTTTTTGAGGACAAGAGCGGCGAGGTCTATCGCGATAGCTTAATTTCTCTATCGAGTAAAAGTTATATCGCGATACATATCGTTATCGTTCTATCGCCCAGCTCTACGCTAATCATTTATTTAAGCTCAGTTTTTAAAACCTTAGGATGTAACTACAGCCCATCCCATACAGCCCATCTCATCTCATATATGAATGACTAACCTCGTATTGTCGATGGATTATCTCAGTTGTTCTCCTGGCTGACGTTTGGTCCTTTTACAGCATCATGCCATGCGATTAGATTTGCTCCTGACCACCGAGAACACTCACGTTAACTTTTATCGAGTGGAAAAAAAAGTTAGCTTGTTTATATTATGCTAACATAGCTGTGTCGCTAGCGGTCACGTAGCACATCATTATATACCAGCTAGCCCAACTTCAGTAACCCTACAAACGTCACTGCTGTTTAGTTTTCTGTCTTCATTTATGCTGGAAGTGATAACAGAGCTGTACGTTTTAATTTATTTCCAAAACCCCGCAGTCAGGACATGCTATATTGTATTTAGATAGAAGCTAGCGAGCTAACTTCCTGCTAACTTCTAACTCCGTTAAATGTCATAAATTCCGTTTTCATGGATGCCTTGGATGTTAAACTCAATTGTTACACCTGGTAGAGCAGAACGCTGATCATTTTATTACAGATGAAAGACTTTAGACAGTTTTTCAACTCTCAGTAATGCCATAGTGATCATTTGATATATGGACCTGCAGCGGAGTTTAGGTCCAGACACGGCTAGTGACGTCAGACTGAACAACCGGATAGGTGCAAAGGTCCAGCCCACTTACATTGATTGACAGACAAAGTCATTCTGCTGAAAAGTCGCATTATGAAATAAATGGCCATTGGGAAAAACGGGATTTTGAAATAAAGACTGACTTTGAAAAAAGATCATTTTGGAATAAAAACGGCTGGAAATAAATAAAATGCCTCAGGAATAATCTCTGTTACTGTGAAAAATAATGACCATGAAATAATATTTCACAATAATAAGTAAATTTATATAGCAGAATGCAATATATTTCACAATAATGAGCATTTCTTTCAAAATGTGTTCCATGATTTCACAATATCATTCTCACATTACATATCTGTGTCTGTGTCACATAGTTATTTATTTCATCTTGACCTATTTATTTATTTAATTTTGAACACTTTGGAGTTCCATAGAACCGAGCATTTTTAATTTCTCTTTGCTATTTGGGCTGATTGGGACCTGATGATGGTTAAAAAAAAAAAAAAGAAAAGAATTAAGTGATTTTTTTTTAACCTGATTTTTGTTTCTGAGAAAAATGAGATCCACATATGAGGACATTCACATTAAATTTCGATCAAGCAGTGACAGTATAATGTCCTCGTAAGTCCATATCAGGCCCTTGTAGAGCAAAATTTTGTATTTTGGTCTAGACAGCCAAAATGTGATGTTCACATATGTCGAGGTTTAAAGGCCATGTACCAACATACTATATTTACAGCACCACTTAAAAGTCACTCTCACCTAAGTCCTTTGAGTGTTTCTGCTGTTAGACCTAAATTATACTCAAGGTGGGCTGAAAGTCCAAAACTGTTAAAATAAAGAAGAAATAAAAAACAATGACTCATTAATAAATGAATATGCACGGCTGCTGCCCATTTTAAGCAGCGGATTAATTATCCTCTGAGGTCAATTAATAATCAGTAAAAGGCTGACCTTGTCACATAGCGCTCTCATTAGCATGTTAAGTCAGAAATACATAAAATAAGGTTAAAAGAAATAAAAGAAAAAGAGCATGGAATAATAGTAAGAGTAATAATAATAAAGGAATATTGACCAGAGGGATAGTAATAATTATTTTTATTAAAAAATGAATGTCATTAAATATAATGAAACATTAAATGTGAATAACAGGTGGTTAAACCTGTGTAAAGTACCTTTACACAGGTTTAACTGCCCCCTATTCAGTCATAGGGGGACTTTCACAGGACTCTACAGTCCCATGATAAACTGAGCAGGTTGTAGAATCACCTTTAGCAGCAAGGTGACTTCATCAGTCTGTAACAATGTTGTAGAGGAATGCCAGCCCACTGTTTTTTATTGAGATTTGTGAGGACTTGTTTATGCACTGCTCTCTTAAGGTCCCACAACAGCATTTCAATCAGAGTGTGAGCTTCACTTTGATTGGGTCATTGCAGCACCTTCTTTTCTTTTGTTTTTCAGTCAATCTGTTGTAAAGTTGTTGCTGTGTCTGTGTCATTCTCCTGCTGCATGACACAGTGTGGGCCAAGCTATACAGAGGACTTCATGGTCGACTCAGTGACTGTAAGGTGCCCAGGTAGGTATACTCACACCAGTAGGTGTGAGTACTTTACGGCCAAACATCTCCACCGCTTTTTCCTGGTAAACCTTACAAAGAAGCCATATGTATTCAGTCTTTTTCTAAGTGACATTTAACTGAGGCCTGTAGAGACGTAGCTCCTGGGTTTTTTGCAGTGTCTCTGAGCATTTTTGTGATTTCCATTTATTAATTGACTGAGTGATTTGATTTTTTATTCTTGCCAATGCCCGTCTTTCACATATCAAACTTCTGCATTACCACAAATCTCTAAAAGCTAAATAAAATCCTAAAAGGATAAAGAGGGAACTAGAGTCAGTCAGTCACATTTTGCACGTGCCCACATGGAGAAAAGGTGAACACACCTGTGTGGGTGGAGACAGAGTGTGGGTTTTAAATGGAAACCTATCCCACTTACATGAATGACAGCCTCATATGTTTTCATCCTTTTAGCCAGCATTAGCCAAGCTGTGAACAAGGCCATCTGTCTAAATGTCCTATTGATGTAGGGCACTTCCTCGTGTTTACTGGGGTTAGTATTTGCATGCTAGCAGACCATTCAGTTAAATTATAAACTGGCCTTTTGTTTAGGTGTGGACTGTGATGGAAGAACAGGTTTGTATGAAATGTGTTCTTGATCTAATGGCCAACTCCAGGACTTGAGAGCCGGTGTCCTGCAGGATATAGATCTCTCCCCTGGGTCTACACACCTGAATCACATGATTAGTTCATTACCAGGCCTCTGGAGAACTTCAAGTCATGTTGGCTGTATCCCAATTCAGGATCTGCAGCCTTAAAGTACGCAGCCTCAAAGTACGCAGCCTCAACGATCCTCAAGGGCCACGTACTTATAGACCGCTAAGGCCGAGGCCAGTGTTGTCCAAGCAGTGGTCCAAACTTCAAATCGCTCAGTTCTTTTGGTTCTCCAAAACACAGAGTTCAGTAAAGGTTGAAGATACTCCCTTATCATCAATGGTGCCTTAGGCTGTTTCCGTAGAAACAAACATGGCTAAGTAACATCCCAGTGACCCAGTGTTGTACTTTCAGTAACTTATGAGGACATTTCAGCCTATACAAAACAGATTAAGCTCAATGTAAATTCTTTAAATCTGCATTCAGTCTACTTGATTACGATTTCTATTGTATAAAAGTGTGTAGAAAAACATCCACTGCGCTCCTTTACAGAAATATCATTTATGAAAATGAAGTTTGAGGTGTCCCATCGGTTTTTCAGTCAGATATGCCCTGGCACATTATGCCTGCTTTCACAACAAGCTGGCCACAATTAAAAAATTCTCAGCTTTAAGCTTCATCCCAAGACAAATCCCAGCAGGTGAGATCTAGGCCCGTTTTTTATATACAGTCTATGATTACATTGTAAACAAGGATTTCAGCAGGTAGTAACCATCAGAAAGTAATGTAGCACAGCTACATATTCACTAAGATTCAGACATGCCTCCTGTAGCTCTTGCTTTCTTGCTTTCTTTCTGCTCCACTGACCTGTTCATCTTAACATGCAGGTGCTGATCCATGACAGTTCACGGTAAAGGCCATCCTCTCGTACTCTTCTTTCATCTGTTTTCACCTTCTCCCTCTATGCTTGCTCTTGCTTTCATCTCCCTTCCTACCCTCCAATCCAAACCCTTCCCTTAAGGTTAGAGAGAGTCAGGCAGTGTGACCTTGGAGTAGTGAAGAGATGGATTTTGGAGTGTGTTCAGAGTGCTGCTTTTTCTCAGGTGCTAAGGTTGCAGAATTGTTCACACACGAAGGTAATCAATGCAATGCAGTTCTTTACAGCGGGTTTGTTACTGGTTTAACATGAACTTTTACTGGAACTGACCGGCTGATTAGTAACACACCAGAGACAATGGAAAGGATCCAGTGATTGACTGGTTGTATCCGGACAGCAATGCCAAGAGACTAATAGTCTGTCATCCACCAGCTAGGTCAAATACTTCGTTAGTTAGTTAGTTTTCATGTGTCATCTTTGACTAAAGTTGCCTGTTTATGAACTTTTTTTCCTCTCACCTCTCGTCTTTCTTATATAGAACCATTCAGACCACATGTATCAAATTCAAGGTCTTCAGGCCAAATTCAGCTGCATATCAATTTAGAGTTTCAGTAACCGAGAATTAATTAAGTCTCCATTGTGTGTTCTGCACAGTGATGAGATCCTGTGCACACCCAAAACTGAACACACACTCCACTGTGCCTGCCAGCTGATAGGTTAGCTAAAAGATTGGCACAAAAAAGAAAGCTGATGCTAAAGGCGGACAATTGCAGAAGAGCAGTAGTGTCAGACTCACTACTTCTTTACTGAGTGAATAAAAACCTGTCTTTTGTGTCTTTTGCAGAAGGTAAGTGGGATTTTAACTATGCGCTCAAATTTATTAAGACAGCCATGTGTCCGTTTCACATGTGTAAAGCTTAATTTGTTTTTATATACTTGAAAGGAGCATGTGGTCTTTTTACTCCCTATTTGAATGATAAAGTTTTTCACTTTTGCTTAAATAACACTGACCATCAAAGGAAAATTTCTTTAGAGGTTTGCAAATGCAACAAAACTGTGCAAAGGTTTTGAGTTACTCATCATTTATTTCAGGAACATGTGATGTAGGTTCAGCAATTTATTGAGAAATGCTTACATGCATATAAATATCGTAGTGCACAAGGCAGAAAACTGTGCATGGACAATGAACCCTGGAGAAGCCAATCTATGACTGGTGTTCCATTGTGTGTTTTTCTGTCCAGGCTTTTACTGCACTGTTGGTGCATTTCAGTATTGTGTTGATGAATTAAGCTGCTGCCAATTAGATGTTTTCCAGGTGGTCTGAAATGCAGCCCCAAACCTATGACAGAGCCTCCTGTTTTACGCATGGCTGTAGACACTCACTGTTGTACTTCTGTCCTGACCTCCTCCTTACACATTGACAACACTTTTAACAAAAGATTTCCTAAGAACATGACTTTGAGATGCCATGAATAACTAAAGGGACCACATCAAACATAAAGCTTGTAAACCCCGCAATTAAGTTTGTATTTCTCTGAAATTTAAATCTTTTTTAGAGTTTGAGAGCACTGAAGACAGAATCTGGTGTTAACGTTCCATTTAAAGCCACAATCTGGACTATATTGCTTTAGTCGATAGACATCCAAGGCTGAATTGATTTGCTGCTCCTCTGACCTGTTGAAAGCCAGCAGCCCTGAAGAGGTCACATGACTGGGTTGTTTAGTGTGGGACGGGCTTTGAGATCCAAGTTTCTGACAGCAGGAAATGTGATGCAACGTGAGTTTCAGGGTGATCTGGGTCACATAAAGAGCAAATGTGCAGTAAATGTGTATCAAAAAGGACGAGAGAGAGAGAGCGAGAGAGAGAGAGCGAGAGAGAGAGAGAGAGAGAGAGAGAGCGAGAGAGAGAGAGAGCGAGAGAGCGAGAGCGAGAGAGAGAGAGAGCGAGAGAGAGAGAGAGAGAGAGCGAGAGAGAGAGAGAGAGCGAGAGAGAGCGCCATCTGTCCTGACAAGATTACTGGAGTCAGACAAGACTCCAGTCAGACAAGAAGTCTGACTGGACCAGATTAGAGTAGGAATATAGGGCAGGAGGAAAAGAATGAGGGACAGAAACAGAGGAGGACGAGGAGAAAGATGTTGAACATGACAGAAAGCAGCGGAAAGAGCAATAAAATGAGACACGAAATACAGAAAGAGGCAATAATGTATTTTCAGTGGAAATACTCAAAGTGCGTTGCTCTCTTTTTGAGTGACAAAGATGCAAAAATGAGTCAAAAACGGGATTTTAGGGACAACATGAGAATTTTCCTCTGCGTGTGTGATGTGTCATAAACACAAACCAATGAATGTAAAGCACATCTTGAATTCACAATGTCCTGTGTGTGTGTGTGTGCGCGCGCGCCTGCGTGTGTGCTCATATATGTTTACCATGCAGGTAGTATCGAATGTTGACTGCACCCAGGAGACAAATGCTTCGACAGAAAGCTGATTGCATCACCATGGCAACTGGGTCCTATTTTTCCCTTTCCCTTATCCCTTGTCTATGTCAGCTTGAGTGGCGGTCGGTTCGATATGAGTATCACCCTCACATGCATAAACATGCTGATTTATGACTCTTTCTCGTCTCTGTCTCTCTCACACTCACACACACACACACACACACACACACACACACACACATTCCCATACATATGAATATTAGACTTTACACTGTGTATGTGTGTGTTTGCGTCACAGACACAAAGCAATCATGAAGTAAACATGAATTCTTACATAATGCCCATTTCACTTTGGCTGCTTTAGTGCTCCATCCACTCATCCATTCACATTTCATTTTAAAAGACTACAACTCTCCCACTGATTACTATCATTCAGACCACTGATATAAGACCACACATATAAACACATACGCACATAGCAATGAAATACACATATATATAGTGATGGCCATTCATCCACTCTTTTCTCCCAAGACGAGGGACAGGCTGGCGAAGAGTTCCCCAAGCTGTTGCCTTGACAACCCTGAGGAATATTTCTTGGTGGCCATGACAACCGATGATGC